>NC_138881.1:27467291-27874169 GCF_965194805.1 Balaenoptera borealis | reverse complement strand
ATCAAATAAAAGGCCAGATTGATTATTTTTCCTCACTCTTACTTATATCAGTGCTACAAACTTTTCTGCCAAAAAAAACCATCAAATAGAGAAGAATGAATGCTTCTTAGATGGAGCAGGAGGGGCCAAGCATAGCTATAGCAAAAGTTCAAGGTATAAGTATCTTTATAGCTAAAATTTGAAGAAAACTTGTGAACATTTTACATACGTGCCTGTATGTGTGTGTGTGTACATACATATATATGTATGTGTGTAAACACACACATACAGAGAGAGAGAGAAGGGGGCAGGGGGAAGGAGAGGGAGAGAGGGAGGTGGAGGAGAAAAGTGTATTAACAGCAGGCCTGTGATTCATTCCCTGGGGGTTGAGGGGAAAGAATGACCTCAACTCAAAAGACCACCTTACAAACACACTAATGACCTCCCAGACCTTCTTGTTAATCTTGTTAATGGCATTTAACTAGCAGAAAGATACCTGAAAGTCCCTATCTATAAAATGTTTTTAGCAGGATATACCTGGTTTGGCTACTTTACTTATTGTAAATAAACCTGGAATTTATGGATTTATGAGTTATGACTGGATGGAAAACAGGGCATAGTCACGTGAGCATTTTCCTATTATTGTCATTAACAGATTATAAAATGGAAACCTTTGGAGACTAAAATGGCTTCCTTTCAATATCACTGTTTATGCATAAATGTTTTGAAAACTTTTCTGTTAATAGAAACCAGAACATATCATAATGTGAAAGAATAGGGATATTTGGGGATAGTGTATCTGATTATTTCAGGTTCCTCCAGGCAAAGAATGTTTTATGTGCCTGGTGTTTCCCTATAATCCTTTGTATCATTAGTAAAGATCGGAACAAGATAAAATCTATGATTTATGTGAGTCCAGTTCTAAATTCAACCCTTTATACTTATACAGTGTGTATTTGTTTTAATTTAAAAATTCTCTTTGCAGTGAGAAAAAGGAAAGAAAAAGCAGAATGAATGGGTCCATGTGTTTTCCCTTATCATGTTGTCCCCAGTTCTAGGAAATCACAGGTCTAAGAAAAGGTCAGGGTCAAAACTAGTGAGGGATATAACACTTATACATTTCTATATTGAAAATTATATAAATGACATTTAATTTTTTAAAAAGTTACCTTAGAATCATTCTTTCAGATAACAAGGACCTCTGTAACAACCTTGAAGTCCTAAGTCATCTTTGCTGTTTAACTCTTGAAATATTTTTGTTAATTTTCAGATCACTTGTCTCCCCAATTAAGCTGTAAACTCCTTGATGACCTGTGTGCATTATGCATCTTTGCACCATTCTTAGCACTTTATTATCTCAGACATAAGAAATTGAGAATAAATACTTAAAAAATTTGTTTTGTTTGATTCTGAGGATTAAACACATCCTTGAGAACTTAGCTCTGATCCTAATAGGCATTCTTATAAAGGAACAGATAATAACAGATTAGAGGTGTTCCATATAATGTTTTTATTCTATGTAATCTAACTGGAATTACAGTTGATTACATTATATTTTGGAAACAATTTCAACCATCAGTTCATTCATTTTTCTGTGTTTCAGTTGGTTGAGAGCAGAGAGAAATACTTAATGGGGTTGGATGCCTGGTTGGACTGTCTATAAACTGAAAATCTTCAAAAGTTGCTGTTTTAGAGAAAGCATTTTTAAGTGAATGTATTCCTTTAGCAGCTCCTTTGCCAAAACTGTTGTGAGGATATCTTAGGAAAATGCCTTCGAATTCTATTTCTGTCAAAACACACAGGCTATCTCAGGAGCTAAGGTTGTTTGGTGAGTGCATGTAAGCTTATGTCTTAATAGTAAAAGATTTTGAAAGAGGTTGGGATGAGGTAGGTGGTAGAATCTAAGAGAGACATTACGGCAGAGCCATAGTGGCATCCAGTGGGGAAGAAAAGACCTCAAGTATGGAATTCAATTATATTCAACCAGTCCTTGCCATTTGCTGATAAATACTAGATGTCATTTATCAAGCACATAGAAAATAGATTAATTGCATAAACGTCAATGTTGATAGAGTTTTGTTTTGTTTGTGGTTGTTTTGGTAGGGGCGGAAGTCATCGCATGATATCTTTTTAAATAGACTTTATTGTCAAGGAACTTAGAGTTGTTTATCTAACTTGTATTTCATATATGCATCCGCCAAGCCATTTCTTTTTACTGTAAGCACTGCAGAGTAGCAAAAGTCATCCTTACTCTGCTCAGCTTCGTTCATCATCAACAAAATTGCCAATTATATTCCAAGTCCTTGAATGCATTGCTTGAGGAGAAGATGTATAAGCTGAAAGGAAGCAGTGTTGAGGTAGAAGTTTGATCTTTCTATACCGGCTGGTAGATTCAAAGCGTACTAATCTTGTTTTGAGTTGTGAACTGGAAAAAATTAATATAGAAGGGTAGAGAAAACATGTTCAAACTACAAAGTCATTTTTCCTGAGAAGTTATCTGACTGTAACTGTAACTATAGCTCAGGGTGTATCAGAAGGCTCAGTTGTGGAACATTTCTTTAAAATTAAAACCTAAAAATCCTGATGTCTAATAGAATGTATAAAAATGGCTGTGTCTGAAGGATCTGGGATAAGCAGAAGAATACTGAATAATATCATCTGGCAATTCGAGCCATACCTTTACAATAGTTGCTGTGGCCCAAAAAACATAGAATTAATTCAATAAAACACTGGGAAAAAATAAACAAAATATTTGAAATTACAAACACTGAATAAAAAGTGGGGGAAAATAATCCCCAGCAAATCAATATTGCTTGGGGAAGCATGAATCCCAGACCAGCAATATTTTTATCCAAATAACGTCTAGTTCTGTAGTGAACAAAAACCTTTATCACCAAGTTTTATAAACAGCAGAGTGAAGAAAAGTGTACTTAGGATTACTGGATATAATTCTCGAAGATTGGTAACTTTATTCAGAGTTTCATGCTCGACTATACCAACTTCTACTGAATTTATTCATAGTACTCTGTCAGTTGAGGATTCCTTTTTGCTTCTCCTTGCCTAAATATATGTATTACAAACTAAAAATAGAGGCATGGTAAATGATTACAAAGATTATTAATAGCGGTGGCTGTAGTGAGTAGATTATTGTTCTTGTATAGATTAATAATACACCTGAGGAACTCTGTGGGAAATTTAATTTGGGATATAAAACACCAAAGTAAGACAGAGATGTAGTAATAAATCGATATGAGATTATATTTAGGCACAAGTGTCTAAAGGTATAAATTCTATAGATGTTATGAAATAGCACGTATGCCCTTACATAATTGCACTGCACTTTGAACTTCATTATTCTGGGAAATAAGGGGAGTGATCCTGAGCACAGTAGTGTCACGTCTGCTTATAAGCCAATCAGAAAATATACAAGCCACTCTTAAGTGTATAATATAAACTAAAAAGGTATAATTTAATCCCGTTATCTTTAAATTTGAAAACTAATTTAAAATAAACCCTAATTGGGCAATTCTTGATACTTTGAGCACTGCAGTAAATTTATTTTTCCAGTTTCCAAGTTTCACGCATCCTTTACAAAGAAAGACAATCCTTTAAATGCCGTAGTGCCTGGGCCTTCCTCCGACTGTCTTTCTACGATAGTTCAAATCATACAACCATGAGTAACAACAAAAACGAAAAGCATTTTGGCAGACAACACGCTTTGTTTGCTTGTTTCAATGTTCACAATGTAAAGTACACTTACTGCCAAACCTTACTTTCAATTCTATTACAAATTAGCAAAATATATCTGATTTGTAAATAAGAAGGCTCTTGAAGTTAAGCCCTGAATACACTTTTCTGCAACCCCAAAGAGGAAAACTTTTGAAACACAAACACTAATCTTTCTCAGTGTCCCAAGTAAAGTTTCATGGAGGTGTTTTGCTTTTGTTATGTTTTACACTGGTGCCTTGTTATAGTATAGTTTGAGACCAGACTAGATTGGCAGGACATAATTGACTGCTATGCAAATATACTTGGTGGAACATGTGGAAAAGGGGTGAAGAAATACGAAGGGCCAGAGTGGAAACAGAGAGACCAGCTAGGTGTGTGGAAAGCACTGGTGGTAGATTAGATCTGGAAAATGGTAGCAGTGGAACTCTTGAGAAGTGGTTGGGATATATACTGGAAACAATCAGCAGCTCTTGCTGATGCACTGGAGGTCAGGAGTAAGGGAACGAAGGCAATGCAGATGTCTCCTGGGCTTTTGGCTGGAACAGGTACCTGAAGATCAACAAGTTTGGTAGGGAAAACAAGAGATCTGTCTTAGACACCACTGGCAGCACCAAGGGGAGACTTGGAGAACTTTTGGTCTCAGTAATGCCCACCGGCCACTCTTTACCCCCACCAACAACAGGCAAACATATGATCTGAGGAAAAGAATAAGCTTGTCAACTAGATAGCCACTCTTCTATATAGAAATCCTGGAAATGCCTGGGTTTAAACATGTAAAGTTTGAAGCACCTATTGGATACCTAAGCGTGCAGCTGAAAAGTATGAATCTGAAGCTCAAGGAAGAGGTCAGGCCAAGGGCTATAAGTTTTGGAGTCATCAACATATGTATGGTTCTTAGAGTCATGGGATGGGATGTCATACATTGGGATGAGAGAGAAAACCCTAGGACTTCTCAATGTTAAACCTGTTTCTGCTCTGCCCAATGCAGATGTGTTCATTAGTAGATTTGCTAAATTGATTAACCAAACTATATTTACTGGGGGCTACTGTGCCGGATACTGTATTAGACACCAGAAATCTGGTAATGAGCAATACAGGCATAGCCCCTGCTCTCCTGGAACTCCTAGTGGAGGACATAGACATGGAACATATAGGACTTGGGGCCTAAAATGATCCAGGGAGGCAGGTAGTTGCTATTAACTATTCTAGCATATTTTAAATTGGCAAATTTTTTCCAAGACTTAAAACTGATTATTCGAAATGTTTAATGCTTCTAGTAGAATGGAAACAACCTTCAAAAAGGAATTAAGCCCATGAAAAGATGTTCAACATTTAGTCATTAGAGAAATGTAAATCAAAACCACAATGAGATAGCACTTTGCACTCAATAGGATGGCTATTGTCAAAAAAAACAAAAAACAAAAAAAAGGAAAACAAAAAGTGCTCATGATGATGTGGAGAAATTGGAAGTTGCTGGTCAGAATGTAAAATGGTGCAGGCACTGTGGAAAACAGTTTAGTAGGTCCACAGAAAGTTAAACGTAGAATTTCCCTGTGAGCCACCAATTGCACTTCTAGGTATATACCCAACAGAATTGAAAACAGCAACTCATACAGATACTTGTATGCTAATGTTCATAGCAGCACCATTCAGAATAGCCCAAAGGTGGGAAACAACCCAAAAGTCCATCAACAGACGACCAGAGAAAAAAATGTGATAATAGATACAATGGAATATTATTCAGCCTTATAAAGGCATGAGATTCTGATACATCCTATAACATGGATGAACCTTGAAAACATTACGTTAAGTGAAATAAGCCAGACACAAAAGGACAAATATTGTATGATTCCACTCATATAAGGTACATACCATTGTCAAATTCATTGAGATAGAAAATAGATTAGTAGTTGCCTGCTTAGGAAGTGGGTGAAGAGGAAAGGGGAGTTATAGTTTAATGGATACAGGGTTACTGTTTGGAATGATAGAATGATGAAAAGTTCTAGAAATGGATAGCAGTGATGGTTGTACAAAATTGTGAAAGTACTTAATGCTACTGAATTGTCCACTTAAAATGGTTAATATGATAAATTTCATGTTATGTATATTTTACCACAATTTTAAAAATTGCCCCCAAAATAAATGGAGTAATAAATTTGCAAAAGATTCAAATAAAATAGCTAAAATACTTATCTTTGTTTTTATTTTAATTCTATATTAAAGATCTATATAAGACTATAAAAACATATATAAACAAGGTGCAAGAAGTAGAGAGCGTTGTCTTAAGCATCCAAGAATTTTCCCTGTGCTTTTGAAATCGGTTGTGCTATTACTTCCTTGAATTGGTCTGTAACATAAGAGTACAATACTATTGCAGATTAATTGGTGTATTTGTGAACTGTTCTGAAATGCTAAAATGAAAGCATAAAACTACAAAATGCGTTATTATTCATTAAGGAGGCATAGTTTATAAGGGTGTCTCTGATCATTGTTGAAGCATAAGTGGCCAATTTCACCCATAATTAGCCAATTTAGTATGAAGTTATTTTTTACTTAGTATATTTTGTTTAACCTCAGTTATATTTGTAAAAACAGAAACTGCTATTTATTACTGCTTTCAAAATTTGACACAAATGTTAAAATGTTGTTTAATGCATTTAAGAAATGGTTGGGGACTTCCCTGGTGGTGCAGTGGTTAAGAATCCGCCTGCTGATGCAGGGGACACAGGTTCGAGCTCTGGTCCGGGAAGATTTCACATGCCGCAGAGCAACTAAGCCCGTGCGGCACAACTACTGAGCCTGCACTCTAGAGCCCGGGAGCCACAACTACTGAGTGTGCGCTCTAGAGCCCATGAGCCACAACTACTGAAGCTTGCGTGCCTAGAGCCTGTGCTCTGCAACAAGAGAAGCCACTGCAATGAGAAGCCCTGCACACTACAATGAATAGTAGCCCCCATTCACCGCAACTAGAGAAAGCCCAAGCACAGCAACAAAGACCCAACACAGCCAAAAATAAGTAAATAAATAATTTTTAAAAAAGAAATGGTTAGATTCTCCTTGCCTAAGAAAAACCTCAGGTAGTTATTTAAAGATATGCTCTTGACTGATTCATTCATTCATTCATTCAATAAATATTTATTTACCATAGTATACGTGGTAGATGTAGAGGATAGCTTTGTGTAAGTAATACCCATGCTATCTTCAAAGTATAGCCAGAGAGAAGATAATGGAGTTGAGATACTAAGTGTGAATAAGTACAGTAAGTCCCCTACATACGAACGAGTTCTGTTCCAAGAGCGCGTTCGTAAGTTCAATTTGCTCGTAAGTCCAACAAAGTTAGACTAGGTACCCAACTAACACAATCGGCTATATAGTACTGTACTGTAATAGGTTTATAATACTTTTCACACAAATACATAAAAAACAAACAGGAAAAATAAAGAAACCATTTTTAATCTTACATACAGTATCTTGAAAAGTACAGTAGTACAGTACAAGAGCTGGTGCTTCTTAGCAGTACCAGTTACATCACCGCTGCTTTTACACTTGCTTCCAGACATCCTGGGCTTGAAATAAAGATACTTTACTACTGTGCTCTATACAGTACCCTACAGTAAAGTACACAAAAGCACAACCACTTGTAGAGGATGCACGCACTTGACAATGTACGCCAGACACATGAACTAACTTATGTGATTGGACATGCGAACGCACGTTCACATCTTTGAAAGTTCACAACTTGAAGGTTTGTATGTAGGGGACTTACTGTATTAACACTGAAAAGAGGGAAGTTAATGTGTCAAGGCACTTCAGCAGAAGGGAACTGGTCCAATATAAGGAATTAGAATGACAGTGTGACTATTGTTGGAGGGGGTGGAGAGAAAACTTGAAAAGCTCTCTGGCTGATGCAGTTGGATGGGGGACCACATGGATGTAAATATTTGAAGTTTACTGATGAAATCCAGGTGAGAGATGATGGTACTTGGACCATGATAATGGTGGGTTGGAGATGTTGAAAAGCAGAGAGATTTGAGAGAAATTTAGGAGGTAAAAATCCTTAGGGCTCGAGGATAGATAACATGGGCAGGGGTTGCAAAGAAGAAAAACATGTCAAGGGGTCACACCTAGATTTCTGGGCAACGGACAGTTGATGATACTTTATAGTGAGATAGGGAACGCTGAACAAAGACCAGATTTGGGGTGGCAATTTGACTGTTGACATTTGAGTTTGAGGTGATTTGTTACATCCAAGAAGCACTGCCAGGTAGACAGGTAATATGTGTCTAGAGTTCAAAAGAGAAGTAGGTGGGTCTTGGTTGAAGTTATTAATTTAGATTGCATTTGGATATAACTGGTAACTGAAACCATGGGTGTGAGTGAGATTCTAATGCTAAATTTTGGAAGGACAATTTTTAAAGCTGTTTACTTTTTGAAGGGCAGTTGCAGTATTAAAAACAAATTTTTTAAAAACAATAGAATAAAATAATTTAAAAGCCTGGAAAAATATACATCAAAGTTATCATAATAATTGTAGTGTAAGGGAGGGGGCATCAAAGGGGACCTGAGTTTCATCTTCAGTGTTTTATTCTGTTTAAACAGAAGCTTTATGCAATGACCAAGTGTTAACCATTACTAATTCTGGGCAGTGGGAGAAAATATTCTTGTTACTTTGTATTCTGGACCTTTTTTATTTCCTAAAACTCTTAATCTAAAACATTTAAAAAATACATCATTATAAGCAAGTGGAATGTCACTAGCCCATTAAATACTTTGTACCAACTTGATTGCCTAGCACAGCTTACTTCTGTGAATAAACTCTTCAATTCTTAGTTCTTTATACTTGATCAGCATAATTGCACCACAGTTATTTAATCTGACAAATATCTGTTTTCTAGACACCAAAGTAATACTGGAAAACTATTACATTTGTATTAAAACTGAAGAATTTTTTTCACTTTTTTCCTTTTCAGTTTATGTAATTTCTATTACCCTGTCTTCAAGTTCACTGGTTCTTTCCTTGACTGTGTCAAATCTACAGATGAGTCCATTTAAGGCATTCTTTATTTTTGTTACTGTGTTTTTGATTTCTAGCATTTCCATGTGATTCATTCTTCAGTTCCCATCTCTGCTGAAATTACCTATTTGATTTTGCATACTGTCTTCCTTTTCCATTAGTGCTTTTAACATATTGATAATGGTTATTTTAAATCTCCTGTCTGATAGTTGCAGCATCTGAAATATATCTGAGCCTGGTCCTGATGATTGCTTTGTCTCTTTAGACTGTGATTTTTCTTTTTTAAGTCATGCCTTGTATTTTTTTTTGGGTGAAAGCCAGATATCTTGTATAGAGTAGTAGGTACTGAGGTAAATAGACTTTTATTGTGGTGATTTATCTTAATCTGGTTGGGAGGTGGACTGTGTTTGAAGTGTTGCTATGGTTATTGTTGAGATACGTTGTTACTATGGGCACCAGAGCCTTCAAATTCCTCTGGTAACCCTGTTTTATTACTGGAGGCTTGTTAGTGTGGTGATGGAGCGTGGGGCAGGGGCATTCTCTAATGTTCTGATTAATACACAGTTGGCCTGGATCTTAGGGGTGTGGCCTCCTCCAGGGGAAGAACTTCCTCAACCTCCCATTCCCCTCCTCTGGCTGCAGTGAGTGTCCACCATCGCTCTCAGTCTATGGTTCTGAGGCCCTTTCCCCTGCAGATTAAGGCTTTATTTTCCTTTCTTTTCTCTTTTCACCTAAGTGAAATGAGAGGGGTCTAGATGTAGGTGGTATTCCCTTACCTCAACTGTCATGATGTTTCACCAGTGCCCTCAAGTGATGTCCTTCCCTCTGCTGATTAAGCCTTTCCTTCCTTAAGGGAGAAGAGTTTGGGCAGGTTCACAGTGGCTGGCTGCTGTGACCTTTCCCCAGTCAGCACCACTCAGGGTAGAGGGCTTTCTCCAGATTCTCCCCATGCCCTTTTCCTGTGAGAGCCTGGTTCAGTTCCTAGAGGAAGAAACCTGCAAAAAGTCGGGAACCCCGCTATGACTATGGCCCCAGGAGCTTCACACTCTCACACTCTCACATGGCCTCCAGGAATTTAATCTCCCTACCAGTTTATATAGCATCTGGTGGCTTCTGCCCCAGGTATCCAAATGTTCAGGCCCTGTGTCTTACTGAAGATGACTCTCTTCAGATTTCAGGGTGGTTTGTTTGTCCTATGACCTCATTTCTCTGATAGGTTGATGAAAAGTCATTAATTTACCTATCCAACTTTTTTCTTGTTGTCAGTATGGGAGCTACCTCTTTGTAGCTCTCTACATCTCTCAGTTGAAACTCGAAGTCTGATCAAGATTTTGGAAAATTAATATTTCTAAGTTTTCCCTCTTATAACGAACATAATAAGTGCTTACTGTGGAAAACACAGAAAAGGATAAAGAAAAAAATTTTGAATCGCCCATCACAACCCAGACAACAGCTATGAACATATTGGTAATGTCTTCTTCCAGTTTTTTTTTTAATTTCCTAATAAAATACAGAAGATATTGTTTATACAATTTTGTATCCTACCTTTTGTTGAGCCATGCAACTTTATACTAAAATACAATGGTGCTCTAAGTTCTTACTTTACCCTTTTGAAGACAGATGTCAGCTATCTTCCCAAGGGAAATACTCTTGGCTTAGTATCAGGCAGGCAAGTAAGACCATGGCAGATTCTACGTTCACCTCAATAACACAGGTAATTTGATAGTTGTATACAGACCCTATAATATTGCTTGACTCAAGACCCAGAACACGATGGGGTTTTTTTTCGAGGATCACTCTAGAGAATATATAGAGTATTGGTGTCATTCCCCTTCATCTTGTTTTTCCAAAACCCACAGGTTTGGAACTTCTATAGGAAGATTTGTTTAATATTGAAAATGTGTTTTGCTCCTTTTATACATCTGGTAAAAACACCACCAGTATTTAATTGGTTGTGTCAGTGGCACAAAATGATTTCACTGACTAGCGGATGACGCAGAATGACAATATAGATCATCAAAAATAAAATTGTCCAAGGAAGCCTTTGTTGCAAACCATGTAGAAACATTTAAATATGGAACACACCCCTCCCAATTCATCTTTAGCTTTTACTTCGAAATTTGTGCAGGTGGAAAAAAAATCTTTGTTTTAAGGTCAGTTAATCTTTTGCCATCAGAGAGAAAATAACTTATTTTTTTCCCTCTTGTCTATTTCCAGTTGTGTTAGATCTTCTCTTTATTCCCTTGTGTGAGCACATAAATCAGAATATATCCAGCATCAGAATACTTGTCATATGCAGTGCTCTTTCCTCAGATATGTAGTTTTTAAGTATTTAAACAACTTATCTCCATCATTCCCCCTGCCTTTTTAAGAAACTAACAATTAGTTGGTTTCTCTTCAGTTCTTATTCAGTTAGAAATATCTGACCCTTGCTTGTAATTTGTTTTGTTCTTTACAGTTAGTTTTTATATGTACTATTGGGAGATGTTCTTTTTGGGTTTTTTTAACCTTCAAATTAAAATACGGAGAGTTTTTAATTCCTTTTAAGTCAAAATACAACTATTCTATGTAAAGCTTCCTTTAAAAAAATAAAAAAGAACCACATCCTCATTGGTAGTAATTAATTTTGACACTGTAGACTCAGTAGCAATTCACAAACCTGTACTTTGTGCATCAGCATTCCTTATTATTCTAATTAAAGTGGAACATTGTGCCCTCGCTAATCATTAATGGGTTTTCATTTTGTAAGTGACATTTGCAGAAGTTAAAACAGCGAGTTCATGTGAAGTCCACAGGCAACAGTGTTGAAATTAGCATCACCATAGCAACAGTCTTCCATCATTAGCATTCAGGGCAACAGGAGGTGTTTTGTTGTGTTTTGTTTTCCAAAAAAAGAAAGAAAATCTTCAAAGGCAATGCCTACTAAACTCTCTTGGTAGATATTTATGTTTCTTGTGTGCATGTGTACCGTGCTAGATTTCTAAGTCTTACATAGAATTTTTTTAATTGCAGTGTGGATCATCTCCTTTCCAGATTTGTGTTTTCTCTAGTAGACTAGCTAAATTTCATGATCTTTCTCCAGCTGTACATGTCTGACCTGCTGAGCAGCATTTACTCATTGCCAACCCGCTGCTCAGCAATACGGTTTCCTATGTGGACAGAGAGGATCTGTATTCATGAAAATCCTTGGTTCAATCTAAAAGCGTTATATGCATTCATGATTTTTGCATTTAATTCGTGGGAAATAGATTTATGCTGTAAGATCCACTAGCGAACTCATTTAGAAAAAAAAAATAGCACCGTGTTGTAGATATAGGTCAATGATTATTCTCATTCATCCTTAGGTAGAATTAAAAAGTGAGTCAAATAGAGACCAGTGTTATCTTAGCTGAGTCTCAAGCAATGGTATCACATTATTACTTTGTGTGTGTGTGTGTGTGTGTGTGTGTGTATTGTTTGAATTGTAATAGTCTGGGAAACTTTAACAGTGGTATATCTAGCATTTATCTTTTTTTCTCAGTACTAAAATACATAAAGAGAGTATCATATTGACCTACCAGCTGCTTCTAAATCACACTAGTAGTAGGTAATTATGAAATTTTCATTTATCATACAAAAATGTGAGAGCTCAAACCTAGAAGTGTTGCCCCAAGCTTGGATGTAGACAGGTATGTGTGTACCTTTTACATTTCAACATGAATCATAGCTGTCTTCCCTGTTACATGTAAGGACAAGAAGTTGTACATTCCGCTCAAGCGCCTAGAGACAAGCCTGTGCTAGCCCACACTAACAAAACAAAATGGAGCAGAGGACATGGCTCTCAGTTTGGGGTGCATCTGTGCTATGATCAGTTCTGTCTCACAGTTGGACGAGTCTCTAGATCACTTGAGCCACTCAGCCAACTTGAGCCACTCAGTCACTGGGCTGTAACCCAGTGTTTTTGTGGCATTGAAAGGTAGCAACTCCCAGAAACCACATATTCCACTGTGTGCTCCAGGACAGTAGGACCATCGAACTCATATCTATGCTCATGTACATATACACCCGCCACTTCAGTGCTACACCCAATCTTTGCCTAATCCACGCTGGTCATCAAATGGTGACCAGAAAAGAACTTTTACTTTAGATTTTCCATCTGCCATGACCCTGTTGAGAGGCAGTACAAACCAATCAGATGTCTGTGTTCATAATATGCACTGTGTAAGGATAACTCAAACCCATTAAGCAGGGATCTGTGACTGACTACTATGAAAACCACCACTGACCTTAGGGTACCAACACCTATTATCTTTCTTTTTCTCTCACATAAAGGAAAGATTTCAAAGTTAGCTTTTCATTCCAACAGATCTTACAAAGCCAAAAACTAGACAGAATCCCAATGGGAATAACCCCCAAACATTGTATCTTTCTCCTCAACGTTCTGATGTTTTATCTTATACATATAAGTTCAAAGAATAATTATACTACAGATTTCCAAAGAAACCACACAAACAGAGGGTTCTCAAATCCACTACTAGTCACTTGCTCTGTCAGCCTGAGGATAGTGGCCTTTGGATTACCTCTAAACCCCTTGCTCTTTTTCAGCCTTGGCTCTCTTTTCCTTTTTAGGCATACAGTGCATCGGACAAGGCTTAGTTTACCACTGTATGAGGAATGTGGGGTATAAACTGATACAGGTAGTGCAGTTAAAGATGTAGTATACAATCATAGACTTTCATTTTCAGGGCCTTTTCTCCAGTTTTTTGTCAATTCATTTCCCTGGCTGAGGCATTAGCATTTGCAAGTGGCCATGCGTTCCTATATATACAAATATATCAGGGTCAGGAAAGTTAAGTACAGACTTTAGAAAAGATTAATTTTCTTAAGAGTTGATCACTCTCCAAATGCCAAAGTATGTGTTTTGACATAGGAACTCAAGTGATTAAGAATAGCTAATGGTTTAGGAAGATCTTACTTGACCTCTGGTGCTCTAAGGTTTAATCCAATTTAGAGCCATGCTAGTCCGTGTGTGGAGCGTGAATCCTAAAGGATAACGAAAAGCCTGGTGCCAATAAGAAAGTTCTACCAGTAGGATGAGATGAGAAAACATTTATGACGTGGCACTAGGAATATTATGAGTATGATCCGTGTGAGCAGTGATTGCAGTTATGAGCACTTGTCCAACTGTAATCCCTTCACTTAACTCAGAGTAGTTCTTTTAACATTAGGACCCGCTTGTCTGCCTTTAGATCGGTTTAGAAAGATGCCTATAAAATAGTTCTGTGCTGGAAATCAGAGTCTCTTGACCCACTGTAAAGGGAGCAGTAAACAGAGTTCTCTCAGGGGAATCATTCAGTATACTGCCGGTCTCCATAAACATCTCTTGACAAAATTGTCTTTACTGAAGTCGTCATCCACTGGATTAAAAAAAAAGGTTACCGTTAGCTTTTTGAAAATGAAAAAAGTTGGGCCTTGTCAGTGATACTTTCAGTAGTTTTTCACAACCAAGAGCCCTCAAGCTCTCAGCCTTATTTTTAGATGCCATACTTACGGATAGTTATAGAATTTATAAAATACAGTTTAAAGAACTATTCAATTGTAGGGCAGTCCTTCAGTTTATTCCCATGGCAGAGCTGAACTGAAACCATTCCACCTCAACAAGAATCTATTCCCTTCTGATTCAGGAAGGAGATGTCCCCCCTTTTTCTGGATAGTCCATGTGCAATGTTTAACACCTCAGGAAGATTTTCTTAATAGCTTCTTCTGATCTTAAATCTTTGGTCTGTCCTCAGGGACATATTGAAGAGTTAGTTACCAAACTTTTTAATGTCTCCCATTGTAAACGGTCACTTTTTTTTCTACTCTATTTAAATTTATTTTTTTTTATCAGAGTATAGTTGCTTTACAATGTTGTATTAGTTTCTGCTATACAGTGAAGCTTGCTGCTTTTAAGATGTATGTAGGACAGGACTGTTTAGCTTACAGAGTGAGACACAGGGCAGGGTTTTAAGGGGTTGGTGGCAGTCTGGGGTAGATCTCAAACGGTCATATCAGTTAAGTGACTACATAAAACACAGTTCTGACCCTCAAACAAATGGTTAAACAAGCTAGCTAAAGAAAGAACGTAATATTTTCCAAAGCTATATGTATACATAAATCCCCTCCCTCTTGGACCTCCCTCCCCGCCCCCCATCCCACCCATCTAGGTGGTCACAGAGCACCAAGCTGAGCTCCCTGTGCTGTGCAGCAGGTTCCCACTAGCTATCTATTTGACACGTGGTAGTGTATATAGGTCAATCCTAATCTCCCAATTCATCCCACCCCGCTTCCCCCGTGTCCACACGTCCGTCCTCTCTGTCTGCGTCTCTGTTCCTGCCCTGCAAATAGGTTCAACTGTACCATTTATCTAGATTCCACATACATGCGTTAATATACGATATTTGTTTGTCTTGAGTGTCATCTGGCAGAACTCCTAAATGGGGAAAGAGTTTGGTGGTGATGAAATACGTGAAAATCGGGGGGTATTTTGGGCGGCAGGGGAATTATTGGTCCTTGACACAAGTTCTGTAAGGTTTGATTTGCATGCTGGTGAAATCCCTGCCTCCACAAATGAAACAACCATATTCTCTGGTAGGGAACATTTACTCAGGGTTACTTGCTAAGGAGCACTTTGGTTAATTCAGCTTTCTTTGTCCTAGAGGACCGCATAGTCTCTGACATCTCCTGGATAAAATGACAAATTCCTAGAGATGAGGGTAGTTTCTTCTGGTATGAAAATAAGCATCATAATAAGTGCCATGCATGAAAGACCCAAACATTGCCAGCCACTGTGCCAGGTGCTTTACATATATCACACATGTTCCGACAGTTCTATAAGATGAGGCTTATCAAGAACCCACTTGGCAGACAAAGAACTTGCAGTATTCTCCAGACTGGTAAAGTGACAGAACCGGGAGTACAGCCTGGTCTGAATTCCTCCAGAGCCCATACTGTTCCACTCCTCCCAGCCTGAGGCAGCCCTTCTGTCTCTTAATTCATTTCTCTTCTCACTGCTCCATGATGTCTCTCAGGCAATAAGAAAGAGGAGCTTGTAGCCAAAATACTAAAAGCAGGACTAAAGAAGGAAGGTGAAAATGAGAATCAGACACAACTTGGGGATTGTCTGTGGGCTTCGTTTACCTAGGATCCTCCTGCCCCTCGCCCCAGGGTTCCCTGAGAGCTGACTGCCCCGGTCCCGGCACGTGTGTCCGGTCCCTGCACTTTCCCGCGTTACGGCGCCCTTCCCCTGGGTCTTCCCCAGTCAGTGTGCCCTCGTGTCCAGACTGGAAGCTGACCTGCTGGCCAGCTCTTCTCTGCGTCTTCCTCTGGAGGCTGCACTCAGCTCCCAGAGGAGCAGACAGCCCACATCCCCTGCCCTCCCCGGACTCGGAGCATCCCGACTCCCTGCAGATCCCGTTCCTCACCGTGGACCCCTGTGACAGCAGCTGCCCTTTCCATGTAACTGTTCACTTCAGACAGTGACGTTTAGACACCTCCTCATCCCCACCGGGTGCCTCCACCACATTCTCAGTGTTTTCAAACCTGCTGGTGACTAGACTCTGATTGCGTATGGACGCTACAGGGCCTTGGCTTATAACCCCAAGTCTAGGGAGGCCTTTTTTGAAGCAACGTGATATTTGCAGTAGGATTTTAATGCAACGTCTTCTTTGAGTCTGGCCATTGAATCCATACACTGATGCGTGAACTTAATTAAGTGGTCAGAAACCAAAGCCTTCTTCCTAAGTGGTAAAGGAGGAGGGACCAAGGAAGTCACTGTGTCAACAAACATGTACTGAGGCTGAATTCCTAAAAACCCATCTTGGAGTCCTTCCCGGAGGTGGAAGGTGGTTCTTTGGCAGACGTGCTAGCTTTGAATAAAAAGGAAAAATAGTTCGCCATCCTCCCAGTAATTCTAGTCTGTATCTGTCCCAGGGAAGATGCTGTTTTTTCAGTATGCTTAATGGCACCTGTTTGTGTGTTCAGGTGTGTTCAGTCAGGTGGTGGGTGGCTGTGATTTTGACCATGCAACCAAAAGTTAGGAGAAAATTCCCGGCCTACTGAGATTACACAGGTTACTGCAATTGGCAATGCAGAAAGGTACTGTTGAAAGCCCTCTCTGCTGAGATTTACAGGGTACTTTTGGAAATTAGATGTAATCCTGTATTTGAAAACATCTCTTACATAGTATGCACAAGAAAAATATTGGTGAATTTCAAGGTAAATTTGGCCTTCTCAGAAACTCCTCCAAGAAACTAAGAGGGTTGTTGTCATAACCAATTGCAATAGTTGCTCTTTATTGAGCACATACTATATACCAGTTTATGGGAGACTGCAGACCTCATCCACATGCTGTCTTGCTCTCCTTGGGTTCCTGGGGAGACTATATTCCCAGTCCACTTGTAATTAGGAAGGGTCACCTCCAGACCAAGGCACGAGGGAGTCAGTATGGCACCTCTGGGCTTTCTCTTCCATTCAGCAGCAAACAGAGAGAGCCCGTGTCGAGCCACGTGATGTAAACAGCCTGGATCTCGGAGTCATCTGTTAGCAGTGAGCCTCTGCCAACCTTCCTCAGGTTTTATGTGCACAAGAAACAAACTTTTGTTGTGTTAAGTCATTCAGATATCAGGTTTTCTCTGTTGCCTCAGTTAGCAGTTACTTCATCCGAGAGATACACAACTACTATTTCTACTGTTAGGCTCATTTAAATATTTTAATGCCAGAGCTGATCACAGCATAGATATTCTTCTTATAAAAACTTCTTACACACATAAATCACAATCTCCCCCCTTACAACATTGCTCCAAAATTCAGCCCCCTTTTCAAAAGTAACCACAATTAACTGTCTGGTGTGGGTCATTCTAAAGCTGATTTGAGGCTTCTTTGTACATAGATGCGCTACAAAAATACGTTGAGTTTTTAACACACAGGGGCAACAGTGTACATATTATTGTTCTGTGACTCGCTCTTGTAACTTAATGGAAGTGAATGCAAGATCTTTCTGTGACAGCACTTATAAGACCCACCTCACTTTTTAAAACTGTCATCACCATTAGAAAAAGTCCCGGCCAGCCCTCTGGTCCTAAGCTACAGCGTGAAGTGGAGCCCCCTCAGCCAACCTGTAGATCTGTGAGAACAAACAGTTGTTGTGTTAGGATGCTAAGTTTTGTGGCTCTTCATTAGGCAGTGGAAGTTGACTAGTAAGTACATGAAGGGCTAGCAGTTCATATTTTAATTTTTTATGTTCTTTGTCTTCCACAGGGAGCACATACTATTCCTAAAAATATTTTTAAGGTTAAGAAAAATAAACTTCAAAAGGCATGGGAAATTCTAATTACAGACGTTAGGGAAGCTCTCAAAATGGGAAAAATAAGCAAATAATTGACAAAAGAAGAGTGAAATGACGCATGACTGTTTCTCCTACAAAATGAAAAGAAAAAGATTACCGATAGACTATTCTCTCTCAAGATGGTGGATTGATACAGAGAAATTTTATATCAGAGGATAAATTCCTGATAGTTCCTGAGTTTCAACATAGTTCTGGAGCATGTTTATCTCACACCATCTAGAAAGGCAATATGTAGTACGTAAGAGCATGAGATTCTGGAAGCAGACACCTGGTCTTCCAATCCCAGCGCTACCATTTACTAGTTGTGTAATCTTGGGTAAATGCCGTAACCTCTTTGTGCCTCTTTTCTTATCTGTAAAATTGTGATGATAATAATACCTAACTGTAAGATTATTTTGAGAATTAAGTGTAGGGCATTCAGCACAGCGCCCACGAATTCATAGGCATTATATATGTGTTAACTATTATTTTATTATCAGAGCATTTTGCCGAGTTTTCACTGAAGAATTAATTGACATTTAATACAGGAAGAAAATGGGCCCTATAGATAACCTTAACACTTAAAAACTAAAATGTAGAAATAATAACCTTCTGAGAGGGGATCTGTCACACCTGTAGTCCCTAAAGCACTATAGGACGATTTCCCTTAATATTAATTAGGTCAATAAAAAGTATCAATGTTTAAATCCAAGCCATGGTTATCAGAAAAATGTGTTAGCCTTAATACTTCATTCCCCATTTGTATAGGATAAATGAGGTAATTCAAAAGAGAGAGATTTTATTTTATTTATTTATTTATTTATTTAAAAATAATTGACATATGTTACATAGAGCTTTTATTTATTTATTTACTTGTTTATGGCTGTGTTGGGTCTTAGTTTCTGTGCCAGGGCTTTCTCCAGTTGCGGCAAGCGAGGGCCACTCTTCATCGCGGTGCGCGGGCCTCTCACTATCACGGCCTCTCTTGTTGCGGAGCACGGTCTCCAGACGCGCAGGCTCAGCAATTGTGGCTCAGGGGCCCAGCCGCTCCGCGGCATGTGGGATCCTGCCAGACCAGGGCTCGAACCCGTGTCCCCTGCATTGGCAGGCAGATTCTCAACCACTGTGCCACCAGGGAAGCCCCGAGATTTTATTTTTTATCATTAGTATATAGCTAAGCCGTGAAGAACTGAGGATGTGGTCAGCTTTGACCACATCTCGGACTAAGTGAGATTTAAGGATTGTTTGGTATCCAAGGATACCTCTTAATGTAATTTCTATAAATCTGAGGAGAAAAGAGAGTGTGATGATCTCATTTGAGAGTAATATGTGGAAGAAGGACTGGAATACATTGGAAATGCTGCAGAATCAAAGCATTGTTTTCATGTATATTTTATAGTTTTTAAGTGATTTTTTAGCTTAATTTTTTCTAGCTGGAACATTTTATGTCATAATTACTAGTCTCATAAGAAATTTCATTTTTATTTATACAGATATTTGGAATCTATGATTAGATGTGTGCGTTTAGGCCAGTTGGACCTCCTTTATTTTACATCAATGTACTTTTGGAATTTGGTATTCTCCTTTTTCAAGTATAATGCATATGTATCTGGCACAGCTTCCTGCTTGACTCTATTGTTGTGCCTTATGTAAAATGACATTTCGTTTGCTTCTCATTGATTGGAATCAATAACATAAGTCATAATTATGTCCTGGAATAATATGTATTTCTAGTCTGGCTGCACTGTAGGTGGTGGGATGTGGCCTGGGAAGCTAATCATCCTTTAGCGTTTCTTTCCACTTGGCGAAGGGCACCCAGAACGCTAAACAATCGACTTCATAACTAAATATATAGGGTAAAGTTGCTTAAAAATTGGGGTCTCTTGTACTAAGGGGAAATGTTAAGACCACTCTTTTTGCAAAACATAAATGGAGAACTAAGGCAAAGATAATTCAATCAGAATTTGTATCATCACCTCAAGATTTCAAGCCAAACTACAAGACTAGTACACTGTAATGTGTATACGTGTTGTGATGTCAATTTCCAATTCAAGTTGACTCTCCATTTTATTGATCTGATGAGCACATTTGTTAGCTAAAGCCAAAAGACAATGCAGGTTCCCTGTCAGACTGTTATGATTGAGAAACCCCCTAAATTGTTTGGACTTATTGGCTTAATTATTCCACATTTGGGAATCCATGGAAGGGCCTCTTTTCTGGAACACTGATGCATATGAAACTGTTGTGACTGTTCTCTCCTTTGCAAAATATTCTACTGCCTTGGCTTCTGTATTAGTCAAGATGAGCTAGGTTATGTTAGAGTGACAAATTAATCCTGAAATCTCAGTGTTTTACCACAGCAAAGGTTTATTTCTCAACAACACTACATGTTCAATGGGTATGGGGGAGGGAGGGGCATTTGGGGGTTTTCTCTGGGGCTCACCTATTCATCAAGGCAGGGGAGAGTGGACAGAGAGTCTCTAAAGGGCTCTTCTCTGATTCGGCCAAACCCATCACTTCTTCTCCCATTTCATTGGCTGAAACCAGTCATAAATCCTCGGTTAGCCTCAAGCGGTCTGAAAAACGGAGCTTTCCATGTGCCTAAGAAGAAGGAATATAGAATTGGATTTGGTGAGCATAGCACTGTCTGCTACAGTTCTTAAGACACTGCCCTGTCCTGGTTCTTCTACCTCTCAATCTGTTTTTTTCTCTGTCTCCTCAGTGGACTTCTTTTCCATCACCCCTTGGGGAACTGGTGCTCCCCAAGTTACCATATCCGGTCCACTATTTTTTTTTCTCCCCACAACTATCCCCAGGTAACCTCATCCACTCCTCCAGTTCTAACTGCAAACTGTCTGCTGCTAACTTCTAGATCTATTATCCCAAGCCCTGACCTACCCACAAAGCTTTAAACATAAACCCAACTGTGACTGATTCAAGGATATCTCAAACTCAGTGTGAAAAAATATAAACACGTGATTTTTCTCCAAACCTCATTCCTCCTCTTCCTGTATTCTTTGTCCCAGTTAGTGGCAGCATCACGTTTCCAAGTCTAGATTCCTCCCTATCATTCCCACCTCTTAATTTTGTATGCCATCTTAGCTAGGCTCTGCTGCACAGTTGTTTAGTCAGTTATCAGTCTAGATGTCCACTGTGAAGGTATTTTTTAGATGCGACTAATAGTTAACTCTGTAGGCTTTGAGTAAAGCAGATTACCACCCACAGTGTGACTGGGCCTCATGCAATCAGTTGAGGGCCCCAAGAACAAGGACTGAGGTTTCCTGAAGGAATTCAGCCTCAAGACTGCAAGACAGGGACTTCCCTGGTGATCCAGTGGCTAAGACTCCGTGCTCCCAATGCAGGGGGCCCCGCTTCGATCCCTGGTCAGGGCACTAGATCCCACATGCATGCTGCAACTAAGAGTTCCCATGCCGCAACTAAAGATCCCGCATGCCACAGCGAAGACCCGGTGCAGCCAAAAAAAAAAAAAAAAAAAAAAAGAACAGACTGCAACACAGAAACCCTGCCGGAGTTTCCAGTATGCCTGCCCTGCTATACAGACCTTGGACTCAAGACTGTAACGTCTGAGTTTCCAACCTACTGGCTTGCTCTATGAATTTCAGCGCCCTGACTTCCCGCCACTAGGGCCTCGGGGAGGTGAGGGCTTTGTTTGGAGGCTGGAGGACTGGGGACCATAGAGAGAGGGCTCCCAGGCGCCGATAGACGGCACCGGCAGGACGCAGGGAGCGCTGAGCCCCGAACAGTGGGCGGCCCCGCCGAGTCCCGCCCCTGCCGTCAGCCCTCGGAGACCCCACGCAGGGCCGGATGCGGCTCCCCCCGACTTCCGCTTCGGAAGCGAGGAGCCCGAGCGGCAGCCGCGGCGTTTGTTCGGCCGAGCGTCGGTTTTCAGGACTCGTCCGGAGCCAAGGTGAGGCCCCGAATGTAGCCTGAAGGGACCTTCCCGACCCCCTCCCCCCGTAACAAAGGGGACCCACCCGCCTCGCGCCCCTGCCTGCCATCAGCAGCGTGGGCCCCTGATCTGACGTCTATGCCCGAGGAGTCCTGTTGGAGTCGCCGTCTGGAGGGCCTCAGGGAGTGGAGGGCCTTTGTCTAGAGGGGGCCGCTTCTTAGGCACAGGGTGTAGTCTTGTCCCCAGCAGGTGAGAAGGTGGGACCTTCAGAGCTAATGAGGGTCCCTCCTTCCGAAAGACGTGACTGCGCGGAGCCCCCGCCCGCCTTCGCTCGTGCGATGCCCTAGAGTAACTCAGGCTGCGAGAACCCCTCACTTCTGCCTGGGGTGGGAAGTGGGGTTGGGGGCTAGGGGACGTTCGCGTCGAGAAAGGCCTTTCTATAAAGGGGGCAGGACTTCCCTGGCGGTCCAGGGGTTAAGACTCCTCGCTTCCACTGCAGGGGGCGCGCCTTCGATCCCTGGTGGGGGAACTAAGATCCCACCTGCCACACGGTGCGGTGCGGCCAAAAAGGAAGGGCGGGGGCATGGACCTAGAGGGTGTGATGTACGCCAAGTGCAGTAAGTCAGACCGAGAAAAACAAATGCTGTATGATTTCGCTTACATGTGGAAGCTGGAAAACAAAACAAATGAACGAACAACAGAACAGAAACAGTTATAGATACAGAGAACAAACAGGTGGTTGGGGGGAGGAGAGAAATTAGGTGAGGGCAACTAAGAGGTACAAACCACCAGTTACAAAATAAATGCGTAATGGGTGTGAAATGTAAACAGGTAGGCGGGTGGATGGATGGATAGATAAGGCAACCCCGTTAAGCTTAGGGAGGAGACTTGGCCCTAAAAGAAGCAGCGGTAGGACCATGAGTGCTAGTAAGCAGACCTCTCCTCAAAGCAGGGAACTGCACAAATCAGCAGCCCTGCTCTCAGATCTGGGAGTCCCCAGATAAGGTAGCCGGGATGTGGAGGCCCCGACTCCTCTGGTGGGAGCTTCGGTCTGAGGCATGCAGATCCGGGTCAGTGGAGGGAGGAATCCCAAACCCTAGCCGGACTGGACGCCCAAGTCCTGAATGAGGACTGAGGGAGCCACCAACTCCAGAACAGCGGGGTCGGAGAGTCCCACCCTTGCTGTTACCAGGCATAGCCGAGCCCCAGATCAGCTTTGGCAGAACGAGGCTCACTCTGACTGTAAGCTCAGGTCCCAGGAAGATGAGGACCTTTTCTGACGGTCATGGGCTCACGTCAGCAGAGGGCAAAGTCTCAGGCAGGGTGCAGGGTCAAGGCGAAGATCCTGAGTGAGGAAATGGAGACTGCTCCATACCCAGTGGAGAGAGCTGCATCTAATGCCGCCTCCCTCTGCCCTCAGCCCCGGGAGGCCCCGGGCGGAGCTGGCAGGCTCAGGTGCCCCCTAACTTCTGCCGGTGGGCTCTGAGGGAGATGAGGGCCTTGGTTTAAGGGCTGGCTGCCCGGTTCAGCAGAACAAGAGGAGTCCCAGGCCACGATAGATGTCAAGGCACAAATTCTATGTGAGGACTGAGACAACCAACTCCCCCAGAACAGAGGAGACCACACAAAGTGCCGCCTCTGCCTTCGCCCTGGGAAGCCAGGTTTAGAGCTCTCAGGCTGAATTGCCCTCTCGGTTCCTCCAAGGGTGGTCTCAGGGACATCAGGGTTTGGGTCTAATGAGAGAGGCCTCATTCAACATAGGGAAGAAGCCTGGTTCCTAACAAGAGTCAAGGTGGTAACACCGAGTGGAGATGAGGGAACCCCACCCAGAAGGAAGTGAACCACATAGAATCTCATCCCTACTCTCAGACCTGGGAGGGAGACTGAGGCATGGTGAGCTGATGAACATCACTCACTCGTCCCCGGCCCGTGGCAGGGAGGTGAGGCACCTCGTTGATGGGAGTATGGGCTCAGGTCAGCAGCCGGAGGCTTTCCAGGTAATGCCAGGAACCAAGGAGAGGACCCTGAGAATTGAGGGGACCAGCTACACCACAGTAGTGAGGGCAACAGAATCTCTTCCTGACTGTCAGCATTGGAAGTCCACACACAGTTGTAGCTAGGGAGACAAGAAAATTTTCTTTCTAGTGGGTCTCGGGGAGTTGGGGGCCTTAGTATGAGGGGATAGACTTCAAGTCAAGACACACAGGATGTCCAAGTCCTGCTATGAGTCGGGGTGAGGACAGTGAGGGATGACGTAGATGAACACCCACCCAAAGCAGTGGGGGCCCACAAACTGCCACCCCCCTCAGCCCTGGGAAACCCCAGGTAGAGGTAGCCTGATGTGTCACCCCTCACTTCCAGCCCCAGGGACTCAGGCAGACGTGGGCCTTGATCTGAGGCCAGAAGACTCAGGTGGGCTGAGGGAGGAGCCTAGGTCCCGTCTGAGTGAGGGCTAAAGAGGCCAACGATGCGGGAACAGTGGGGTCCCGCGGAGTCCAGCCCCTGCTAGCAAGCCAGGGAGGTCATGGACGGGGGTGACTGGAAGTGGCTCACCCTTTCTTTCATCTTGGGGATCTCAGGAGGGTGAGAATCTTAATGCGATGCAAGCGAACTCAGGTCAGCGGAGGGAGGATTTCCAGGATTTGCCAGGACTCACGCAGAAGATGCTGAGGACCGTGGGGACCTGCACCCCATGCCAGCGGGGGCCCCGCAGAGTCCCTCTCCATTGTCGTTCCTCGGCGCCCCCGGGCACACATGTCAGGCAGAAGTGCCCATCAGTTCCCCACTCAGAACTCCCAGGGAAGTAAGCATCTTGGTCTGATGGGTCAGCAGAGGGAGGAACCTGAGACCCTCCCCTGAGCGAAAAATGGGGACCGTGAGCGAGGACCACACGTTGTAGGGCCTCAGCCTGCCTGCTGCAGCTTTCAGCCTCTGGAGACTAGGGGCACTGTGGCCGGGTAAGGCCATCCTCACTTCCACCGTTCGGGCTCAGGGAGCTGTGGGCCTTACTGTGAGGAAATGTCCTCAAGTCAAGAGAGAAAGGAGCCCCCAGATCCTCCCAGGAGACACGGTGGGGGCTGTGAGTGACGACTGAAGGTAGCACACCCCCCTTCCACCGAATCAAAGGAATAGGAAAGAGTCTTGCCCAGTCCTCTGCTCAGCCCTTGAAGGCCCAGAGCATGGTTGTCAGGCGGAGGCGCCTCATCTCTCTGTATCATTTCTCAGGGAGATGAGATCCTTCGTCTGAAGGTGCCACACCAGGGGCAGAAGGGGGAGGGGGGGCGGATCCCAGACCCTCGGTATCGACAAGATGAGGACGCTGAATGGTTGAGGACCAGCGAGTTCAGGACAGAGCAGGCCCCACAGAACTGTCAGCGCTGTCCACCCCGACAGTGTCCATGACTCAGTTCCTTCTCGTGGGTCCCAGGGAGCTTTGAGGTGGCACCTTTAGAGCAGCACAGGAAAGAGGTCCCGGCCCTACCAAGAGTCGATGTGACAATCCTGTTTGTGAACGAAAGGGACCCGTGGAACCCAGAGAGGGCCTACCCTCCCAGGATCTGTGGTCACCGCCGTCAGCCACAGGCAGGGCTGGCAGGCTGTAGCCTGAGGCTCACTCACTCTCACTTCTTACACTGGGTTCTCAGGGGACAGGCTGACCAAGAACAAGAGCCTAGTGGCTCCTAGAGCAGTGCCCTCAAGGGAACGTGCAGAGCGGCCTTCTTCAGGCCAGGCTGGTGCCTCCCTGCTGAGGGTGCTCACGCCCTCTCACCTTCCCTCCTCCAGGTTCCAGCATCACCTGCTCTCCTGCCCACTCCCCCGCTTGCTGTCCCTGCGCATAGTCATGCCTCGGGGGCAGAAGAGTAAGCTCCGTGCCCGTGAGAAGCGCCGCCAGGCCCGGAGGGAGACCCAGAATCTCGGGGGTGCCCAGGCCCCTGCAGCAGAGATAGAAGAGTCGCCCCCCTCCCCCGCTTCTGTTTCTCAGGGTACTGCCCCGAGCTCCCCTGGTGCTGGCACTCGCCAGGAGCCTCAGGGAGCCCCAGCCACTAGCTCTCGTGCTGCAGGGGTTTCATGCCCAGGATCTGATGTACGTGCCAAGGGCCAGGTTAAGGCCAGGAAAAATTCCTCCCAGGCCTCAGCTTCCGATGAGAGCTCTCGCAGAGATCCTCTAACGAAGAAGGTGGGAATGTTGGTAGAATTCCTGCTGGAGAGGTATCAAATGAAAGAGCCCATTATAAAGGCAGACATGCTGAAGCTTGTGAACAAAAGGTACAAGGGGAAGTTCCCTGAAATCCTCAGGAGAGCTGCTGAATGCCTGGAGCTGGCCTTTGGTCTTGACTTGAAGGAAGTCAAGCCGAGTGGTGATTCCTATACCCTTGTCAGCAAGCTAGATCTCACCGATCAGGGGAGTCGCAGCAGTGGCGGGCGGTTTCCGAAGAAGGGGCTCCTGATGCCTCTCCTGGGTGCGATCTTCTTTAATGGCAACCGCGCCTCTGAGGAGGAGATCTGGGAATTCCTGAATGTTTGGGGTATTTATGATGGAAGGTGGCACTTAATCTTTGGGGACTCCAGGAAGCTTATCACAAAATGTTTGGTGCAGGAAAAGTACCTGGTGTATCGTCAGGTGCGCAACAGCGATCCCCCACGCTATGAGTTCCTGTGGGGCCGGAGAGCCTGGGCTGAAACCAGCAAGATGAAAGTCCTGGAGTTTGTGGCCAAGGTCAACGGTACCGTCCCCAGTGCCTTTCCACTCCATTATGAAGAGGCTTTGAGAGATGAGGAAGAGAGAGCCCGAGCCAGAGCTGCAGCCAGGGCTCCTACTCGTGTCAAGGCCAGTGCGCGTTCCAAGGTCATGTCTAGCAGTTCCTCCCACCCTCAGTGAGGTCTGAGGCAGCTTCTTCACTTTGTGTTTGACCAACGCTGCCAACCCTTTAAGTAGTGAGAGGCTAAGCTGGGGCTGGAAAGATCATAATATATCTCTTCTTTGTGTCCCTGTTTTACACTAGTATCTTTCAAATGTTGTTTCTTTCACTAGAATGTTTATTTAGATTCAGAATCCAAGTTTACAAATGACATGGATCACAGATTTGTTGTTGTTTATCGGGTTTAAGAGTAAGAGTTTTGGTACTGTGTAGTACGATTTGAAAAATCCTTGCATCTTTTTGGGGTTCTGGAATGAGATAATATGGCTTTGGAATAGGAATTTTGTTGGCAATGTGAAAGAATGCTGTGGTTTTAAAATGGATGAAAACAAAGTAAAGTTTAGTCAAATTTTGGTTTGTCTTATTCACCTTTGTCTTTCTCTTTGTAAAATTCGAAGGTATACACCTAGATGTCCTTAGCTTATTCAAGAATGCCGACAAAATTAAATAGTAATAAATTACATTCCTCACTCAGTGCCTCATTTATTCCCATCTTTAATTGAGCATCTGCTCTTTGGAAGGTTCTGTGCTGGTAGTGATGGTGCTAAGATAAAAAAGACCCTGCGCCTGCCTGTAGATGTTTAGAGTAGAAGAGCAGCTATTATGTAAGGAAGGTGGTGTGATGAAAAAACCCAGTGAGGGTGGTGGGGAGAGAGTCCAGATGAGAGCAGTGAAGTATAGCTTGTCTTAGCCGGAACATTTTGAGGCTTGGTGTTTTGCAAATCCCTCCTTGGGAGGTAATTTTGGGTTGGCTGCCTGGTGGGCTAGATGAGGCTGTGATGATGGTGAGCAGGGGCCAGACCCTCAGATGGTGGGCCTCAGAGTTGAGAGGCTAAGCCTGGAATGAGAAACTGCCCTCAACAGTTACTTTGGGATTGTGAGTAAACCAGAGAGAATCTCCGCCTGGAGAAAGAATAGAAGGGGTCCAGTGCTTTTGCCCCGGTGCAGGTGAACACAGTGCACCAACAAACCAGGTGTTTTATGCATATGGTCGCCTTTGTGGTGGGATGCTGAGAAGCCCCTGTGCTGGCACTCTGCGCCCTGAGCTGGAGGAGCCCCAGCCCGCTCCATTAATTCGTTATCGGGGTTTTTTAATTGGAGTATAATTGCTTTACAATGTTGTGTTAGTTTCTGCTGTGCAACGAAGTGAATCAGCTGTACGTATACATATGTCCCCTCCCTGCTGGACTTCCCCCCACCCATCTAGGTGGTCACAGAGCACCAAGCTGAGCTCCCTGTGCTGTGCAGCAGGTTCCCACTAGCTATCTATTTGACACGTGGTAGTGTATATAGGTCAATCCTAATCTCCCAATTCATCCCACCCCGCTTCCCCCGTGTCCACACGTCCGTCCTCTCTGTCTGCGTCTCTGTTCCTGCCCTGCAAATAGGTTCAACTGTACCATTTATCTAGATTCCACATACATGCGTTAATATACGATATTTGTTTGTCTTGAGTGTCATCTGGCAGAACTCCTAAATGGGGAAAGAGTTTGGTGGTGATGAAATACGTGAAAATCGGGGGGTATTTTGGGCGGCAGGGGAATTATTGGTCCTTGACACAAGTTCTGTAAGGTTTGATTTGCATGCTGGTGAAATCCCTGCCTCCACAAATGAAACAACCATATTCTCTGGTAGGGAACATTTACTCAGGGTTACTTGCTAAGGAGCACTTTGGTTAATTCAGCTTTCTTTGTCCTAGAGGACCGCATAGTCTCTGACATCTCCTGGATAAAATGACAAATTCCTAGAGATGAGGGTAGTTTCTTCTGGTATGAAAATAAGCATCATAATAAGTGCCATGCATGAAAGACCCAAACATTGCCAGCCACTGTGCCAGGTGCTTTACATATATCACACATGTTCCGACAGTTCTATAAGATGAGGCTTATCAAGAACCCACTTGGCAGACAAAGAACTTGCAGTATTCTCCAGACTGGTAAAGTGACAGAACCGGGAGTACAGCCTGGTCTGAATTCCTCCAGAGCCCATACTGTTCCACTCCTCCCAGCCTGAGGCAGCCCTTCTGTCTCTTAATTCATTTCTCTTCTCACTGCTCCATGATGTCTCTCAGGCAATAAGAAAGA
This sequence comes from Balaenoptera borealis, assembly GCF_965194805.1. NCBI lineage: Eukaryota > Metazoa > Chordata > Mammalia > Artiodactyla > Balaenopteridae > Balaenoptera > Balaenoptera borealis. The sequence continues at coordinate 27,845,191 of NC_138881.1, read as the reverse complement.
GGAGCTTGTAGCCAAAATACTAAAAGCAGGACTAAAGAAGGAAGGTGAAAATGAGAATCAGACACAACTTGGGGATTGTCTGTGGGCTTCGTTTACCTAGGATCCTCCTGCCCCTCGCCCCAGGGTTCCCTGAGAGCTGACTGCCCCGGTCCCGGCACGTGTGTCCGGTCCCTGCACTTTCCCGCGTTACGGCGCCCTTCCCCTGGGTCTTCCCCAGTCAGTGTGCCCTCGTGTCCAGACTGGAAGCTGACCTGCTGGCCAGCTCTTCTCTGCGTCTTCCTCTGGAGGCTGCACTCAGCTCCCAGAGGAGCAGACAGCCCACATCCCCTGCCCTCCCCGGACTCGGAGCATCCCGACTCCCTGCAGATCCCGTTCCTCACCGTGGACCCCTGTGACAGCAGCTGCCCTTTCCATGTAACTGTTCACTTCAGACAGTGACGTTTAGACACCTCCTCATCCCCACCGGGTGCCTCCACCACATTCTCAGTGTTTTCAAACCTGCTGGTGACTAGACTCTGATTGCGTATGGACGCTACAGGGCCTTGGCTTATAACCCCAAGTCTAGGGAGGCCTTTTTTGAAGCAACGTGATATTTGCAGTAGGATTTTAATGCAACGTCTTCTTTGAGTCTGGCCATTGAATCCATACACTGATGCGTGAACTTAATTAAGTGGTCAGAAACCAAAGCCTTCTTCCTAAGTGGTAAAGGAGGAGGGACCAAGGAAGTCACTGTGTCAACAAACATGTACTGAGGCTGAATTCCTAAAAACCCATCTTGGAGTCCTTCCCGGAGGTGGAAGGTGGTTCTTTGGCAGACGTGCTAGCTTTGAATAAAAAGGAAAAATAGTTCGCCATCCTCCCAGTAATTCTAGTCTGTATCTGTCCCAGGGAAGATGCTGTTTTTTCAGTATGCTTAATGGCACCTGTTTGTGTGTTCAGGTGTGTTCAGTCAGGTGGTGGGTGGCTGTGATTTTGACCATGCAACCAAAAGTTAGGAGAAAATTCCCGGCCTACTGAGATTACACAGGTTACTGCAATTGGCAATGCAGAAAGGTACTGTTGAAAGCCCTCTCTGCTGAGATTTACAGGGTACTTTTGGAAATTAGATGTAATCCTGTATTTGAAAACATCTCTTACATAGTATGCACAAGAAAAATATTGGTGAATTTCAAGGTAAATTTGGCCTTCTCAGAAACTCCTCCAAGAAACTAAGAGGGTTGTTGTCATAACCAATTGCAATAGTTGCTCTTTATTGAGCACATACTATATACCAGTTTATGGGAGACTGCAGACCTCATCCACATGCTGTCTTGCTCTCCTTGGGTTCCTGGGGAGACTATATTCCCAGTCCACTTGTAATTAGGAAGGGTCACCTCCAGACCAAGGCACGAGGGAGTCAGTATGGCACCTCTGGGCTTTCTCTTCCATTCAGCAGCAAACAGAGAGAGCCCGTGTCGAGCCACGTGATGTAAACAGCCTGGATCTCGGAGTCATCTGTTAGCAGTGAGCCTCTGCCAACCTTCCTCAGGTTTTATGTGCACAAGAAACAAACTTTTGTTGTGTTAAGTCATTCAGATATCAGGTTTTCTCTGTTGCCTCAGTTAGCAGTTACTTCATCCGAGAGATACACAACTACTATTTCTACTGTTAGGCTCATTTAAATATTTTAATGCCAGAGCTGATCACAGCATAGATATTCTTCTTATAAAAACTTCTTACACACATAAATCACAATCTCCCCCCTTACAACATTGCTCCAAAATTCAGCCCCCTTTTCAAAAGTAACCACAATTAACTGTCTGGTGTGGGTCATTCTAAAGCTGATTTGAGGCTTCTTTGTACATAGATGCGCTACAAAAATACGTTGAGTTTTTAACACACAGGGGCAACAGTGTACATATTATTGTTCTGTGACTCGCTCTTGTAACTTAATGGAAGTGAATGCAAGATCTTTCTGTGACAGCACTTATAAGACCCACCTCACTTTTTAAAACTGTCATCACCATTAGAAAAAGTCCCGGCCAGCCCTCTGGTCCTAAGCTACAGCGTGAAGTGGAGCCCCCTCAGCCAACCTGTAGATCTGTGAGAACAAACAGTTGTTGTGTTAGGATGCTAAGTTTTGTGGCTCTTCATTAGGCAGTGGAAGTTGACTAGTAAGTACATGAAGGGCTAGCAGTTCATATTTTAATTTTTTATGTTCTTTGTCTTCCACAGGGAGCACATACTATTCCTAAAAATATTTTTAAGGTTAAGAAAAATAAACTTCAAAAGGCATGGGAAATTCTAATTACAGACGTTAGGGAAGCTCTCAAAATGGGAAAAATAAGCAAATAATTGACAAAAGAAGAGTGAAATGACGCATGACTGTTTCTCCTACAAAATGAAAAGAAAAAGATTACCGATAGACTATTCTCTCTCAAGATGGTGGATTGATACAGAGAAATTTTATATCAGAGGATAAATTCCTGATAGTTCCTGAGTTTCAACATAGTTCTGGAGCATGTTTATCTCACACCATCGAGAAAGGCAATATGTAGTACGTAAGAGCATGAGATTCTGGAAGCAGACACCTGGTCTTCCAATCCCAGCGCTACCATTTACTAGTTGTGTAATCTTGGGTAAATGCCGTAACCTCTTTGTGCCTCTTTTCTTATCTGTAAAATTGTGATGATAATAATACCTAACTGTAAGATTATTTTGAGAATTAAGTGTAGGGCATTCAGCACAGCGCCCACGAATTCATAGGCATTATATATGTGTTAACTATTATTTTATTATCAGAGCATTTTGCCGAGTTTTCACTGAAGAATTAATTGACATTTAATACAGGAAGAAAATGGGCCCTATAGATAACCTTAACACTTAAAAACTAAAATGTAGAAATAATAACCTTCTGAGAGGGGATCTGTCACACCTGTAGTCCCTAAAGCACTATAGGACGATTTCCCTTAATATTAATTAGGTCAATAAAAAGTATCAATGTTTAAATCCAAGCCATGGTTATCAGAAAAATGTGTTAGCCTTAATACTTCATTCCCCATTTGTATAGGATAAATGAGGTAATTCAAAAGAGAGAGATTTTATTTTATTTATTTATTTATTTATTTAAAAATAATTGACATATGTTACATAGAGCTTTTATTTATTTATTTACTTGTTTATGGCTGTGTTGGGTCTTAGTTTCTGTGCCAGGGCTTTCTCCAGTTGCGGCAAGCGAGGGCCACTCTTCATCGCGGTGCGCGGGCCTCTCACTATCACGGCCTCTCTTGTTGCGGAGCACGGTCTCCAGACGCGCAGGCTCAGCAATTGTGGCTCAGGGGCCCAGCCGCTCCGCGGCATGTGGGATCCTGCCAGACCAGGGCTCGAACCCGTGTCCCCTGCATTGGCAGGCAGATTCTCAACCACTGTGCCACCAGGGAAGCCCCGAGATTTTATTTTTTATCATTAGTATATAGCTAAGCCGTGAAGAACTGAGGATGTGGTCAGCTTTGACCACATCTCGGACTAAGTGAGATTTAAGGATTGTTTGGTATCCAAGGATACCTCTTAATGTAATTTCTATAAATCTGAGGAGAAAAGAGAGTGTGATGATCTCATTTGAGAGTAATATGTGGAAGAAGGACTGGAATACATTGGAAATGCTGCAGAATCAAAGCATTGTTTTCATGTATATTTTATAGTTTTTAAGTGATTTTTTAGCTTAATTTTTTCTAGCTGGAACATTTTATGTCATAATTACTAGTCTCATAAGAAATTTCATTTTTATTTATACAGATATTTGGAATCTATGATTAGATGTGTGCGTTTAGGCCAGTTGGACCTCCTTTATTTTACATCAATGTACTTTTGGAATTTGGTATTCTCCTTTTTCAAGTATAATGCATATGTATCTGGCACAGCTTCCTGCTTGACTCTATTGTTGTGCCTTATGTAAAATGACATTTCGTTTGCTTCTCATTGATTGGAATCAATAACATAAGTCATAATTATGTCCTGGAATAATATGTATTTCTAGTCTGGCTGCACTGTAGGTGGTGGGATGTGGCCTGGGAAGCTAATCATCCTTTAGCGTTTCTTTCCACTTGGCGAAGGGCACCCAGAACGCTAAACAATCGACTTCATAACTAAATATATAGGGTAAAGTTGCTTAAAAATTGGGGTCTCTTGTACTAAGGGGAAATGTTAAGACCACTCTTTTTGCAAAACATAAATGGAGAACTAAGGCAAAGATAATTCAATCAGAATTTGTATCATCACCTCAAGATTTCAAGCCAAACTACAAGACTAGTACACTGTAATGTGTATACGTGTTGTGATGTCAATTTCCAATTCAAGTTGACTCTCCATTTTATTGATCTGATGAGCACATTTGTTAGCTAAAGCCAAAAGACAATGCAGGTTCCCTGTCAGACTGTTATGATTGAGAAACCCCCTAAATTGTTTGGACTTATTGGCTTAATTATTCCACATTTGGGAATCCATGGAAGGGCCTCTTTTCTGGAACACTGATGCATATGAAACTGTTGTGACTGTTCTCTCCTTTGCAAAATATTCTACTGCCTTGGCTTCTGTATTAGTCAAGATGAGCTAGGTTATGTTAGAGTGACAAATTAATCCTGAAATCTCAGTGTTTTACCACAGCAAAGGTTTATTTCTCAACAACACTACATGTTCAATGGGTATGGGGGAGGGAGGGGCATTTGGGGGTTTTCTCTGGGGCTCACCTATTCATCAAGGCAGGGGAGAGTGGACAGAGAGTCTCTAAAGGGCTCTTCTCTGATTCGGCCAAACCCATCACTTCTTCTCCCATTTCATTGGCTGAAACCAGTCATAAATCCTCGGTTAGCCTCAAGCGGTCTGAAAAACGGAGCTTTCCATGTGCCTAAGAAGAAGGAATATAGAATTGGATTTGGTGAGCATAGCACTGTCTGCTACAGTTCTTAAGACACTGCCCTGTCCTGGTTCTTCTACCTCTCAATCTGTTTTTTTCTCTGTCTCCTCAGTGGACTTCTTTTCCATCACCCCTTGGGGAACTGGTGCTCCCCAAGTTACCATATCCGGTCCACTATTTTTTTTTCTCCCCACAACTATCCCCAGGTAACCTCATCCACTCCTCCAGTTCTAACTGCAAACTGTCTGCTGCTAACTTCTAGATCTATTATCCCAAGCCCTGACCTACCCACAAAGCTTTAAACATAAACCCAACTGTGACTGATTCAAGGATATCTCAAACTCAGTGTGAAAAAATATAAACACGTGATTTTTCTCCAAACCTCATTCCTCCTCTTCCTGTATTCTTTGTCCCAGTTAGTGGCAGCATCACGTTTCCAAGTCTAGATTCCTCCCTATCATTCCCACCTCTTAATTTTGTATGCCATCTTAGCTAGGCTCTGCTGCACAGTTGTTTAGTCAGTTATCAGTCTAGATGTCCACTGTGAAGGTATTTTTTAGATGCGATTAATAGTTAACTCTGTAGGCTTTGAGTAAAGCAGATTACCACCCACAGTGTGACTGGGCCTCATGCAATCAGTTGAGGGCCCCAAGAACAAGGACTGAGGTTTCCTGAAGGAATTCAGCCTCAAGACTGCAAGACAGGGACTTCCCTGGTGATCCAGTGGCTAAGACTCCGTGCTCCCAATGCAGGGGGCCCCGCTTCGATCCCTGGTCAGGGCACTAGATCCCACATGCATGCTGCAACTAAGAGTTCCCATGCCGCAACTAAAGATCCCGCATGCCACAGCGAAGACCCGGTGCAGCCAAAAAAAAAAAAAAAAAAAAAAAAGAACAGACTGCAACACAGAAACCCTGCCGGAGTTTCCAGTATGCCTGCCCTGCTATACAGACCTTGGACTCAAGACTGTAACGTCTGAGTTTCCAACCTACTGGCTTGCTCTATGAATTTCAGCACCCTGACTTCCCGCCACTAGGGCCTCGGGGAGGTGAGGGCTTTGTTTGGAGGCTGGAGGACTGGGGACCATAGAGAGAGGGCTCCCAGGCGCCGATAGACGGCACCGGCAGGACGCAGGGAGCGCTGAGCCCCGAACAGTGGGCGGCCCCGCCGAGTCCCGCCCCTGCCGTCAGCCCTCGGAGACCCCACGCAGGGCCGGATGCGGCTCCCCCCGACTTCCGCTTCGGAAGCGAGGAGCCCGAGCGGCAGCCGCGGCGTTTGTTCGGCCGAGCGTCGGTTTTCAGGACTCGTCCGGAGCCAAGGTGAGGCCCCGAATGTAGCCTGAAGGGACCTTCCCGACCCCCTCCCCCCGTAACAAAGGGGACCCACCCGCCTCGCGCCCCTGCCTGCCATCAGCAGCGTGGGCCCCTGATCTGACGTCTATGCCCGAGGAGTCCTGTTGGAGTCGCCGTCTGGAGGGCCTCAGGGAGTGGAGGGCCTTTGTCTAGAGGGGGCCGCTTCTTAGGCACAGGGTGTAGTCTTGTCCCCAGCAGGTGAGAAGGTGGGACCTTCAGAGCTAATGAGGGTCCCTCCTTCCGAAAGACGTGACTGCGCGGAGCCCCCGCCCGCCTTCGCTCGTGCGATGCCCTAGAGTAACTCAGGCTGCGAGAACCCCTCACTTCTGCCTGGGGTGGGAAGTGGGGTTGGGGGCTAGGGGACGTTCGCGTCGAGAAAGGCCTTTCTATAAAGGGGGCAGGACTTCCCTGGCGGTCCAGGGGTTAAGACTCCTCGCTTCCACTGCAGGGGGCGCGCCTTCGATCCCTGGTGGGGGAACTAAGATCCCACCTGCCACACGGTGCGGTGCGGCCAAAAAGGAAGGGCGGGGGCATGGACCTAGAGGGTGTGATGTACGCCAAGTGCAGTAAGTCAGACCGAGAAAAACAAATGCTGTATGATTTCGCTTACATGTGGAAGCTGGAAAACAAAACAAATGAACGAACAACAGAACAGAAACAGTTATAGATACAGAGAACAAACAGGTGGTTGGGGGGAGGAGAGAAATTAGGTGAGGGCAACTAAGAGGTACAAACCACCAGTTACAAAATAAATGCGTAATGGGTGTGAAATGTAAACAGGTAGGCGGGTGGATGGATGGATAGATAAGGCAACCCCGTTAAGCTTAGGGAGGAGACTTGGCCCTAAAAGAAGCAGCGGTAGGACCATGAGTGCTAGTAAGCAGACCTCTCCTCAAAGCAGGGAACTGCACAAATCAGCAGCCCTGCTCTCAGATCTGGGAGTCCCCAGATAAGGTAGCCGGGATGTGGAGGCCCCGACTCCTCTGGTGGGAGCTTCGGTCTGAGGCATGCAGATCCGGGTCAGTGGAGGGAGGAATCCCAAACCCTAGCCGGACTGGACGCCCAAGTCCTGAATGAGGACTGAGGGAGCCACCAACTCCAGAACAGCGGGGTCGGAGAGTCCCACCCTTGCTGTTACCAGGCATAGCCGAGCCCCAGATCAGCTTTGGCAGAACGAGGCTCACTCTGACTGTAAGCTCAGGTCCCAGGAAGATGAGGACCTTTTCTGACGGTCATGGGCTCACGTCAGCAGAGGGCAAAGTCTCAGGCAGGGTGCAGGGTCAAGGCGAAGATCCTGAGTGAGGAAATGGAGACTGCTCCATACCCAGTGGAGAGAGCTGCATCTAATGCCGCCTCCCTCTGCCCTCAGCCCCGGGAGGCCCCGGGCGGAGCTGGCAGGCTCAGGTGCCCCCTAACTTCTGCCGGTGGGCTCTGAGGGAGATGAGGGCCTTGGTTTAAGGGCTGGCTGCCCGGTTCAGCAGAACAAGAGGAGTCCCAGGCCACGATAGATGTCAAGGCACAAATTCTATGTGAGGACTGAGACAACCAACTCCCCCAGAACAGAGGAGACCACACAAAGTGCCGCCTCTGCCTTCGCCCTGGGAAGCCAGGTTTAGAGCTCTCAGGCTGAATTGCCCTCTCGGTTCCTCCAAGGGTGGTCTCAGGGACATCAGGGTTTGGGTCTAATGAGAGAGGCCTCATTCAACATAGGGAAGAAGCCTGGTTCCTAACAAGAGTCAAGGTGGTAACACCGAGTGGAGATGAGGGAACCCCACCCAGAAGGAAGTGAACCACATAGAATCTCATCCCTACTCTCAGACCTGGGAGGGAGACTGAGGCATGGTGAGCTGATGAACATCACTCACTCGTCCCCGGCCCGTGGCAGGGAGGTGAGGCACCTCGTTGATGGGAGTATGGGCTCAGGTCAGCAGCCGGAGGCTTTCCAGGTAATGCCAGGAACCAAGGAGAGGACCCTGAGAATTGAGGGGACCAGCTACACCACAGTAGTGAGGGCAACAGAATCTCTTCCTGACTGTCAGCATTGGAAGTCCACACACAGTTGTAGCTAGGGAGACAAGAAAATTTTCTTTCTAGTGGGTCTCGGGGAGTTGGGGGCCTTAGTATGAGGGGATAGACTTCAAGTCAAGACACACAGGATGTCCAAGTCCTGCTATGAGTCGGGGTGAGGACAGTGAGGGATGACGTAGATGAACACCCACCCAAAGCAGTGGGGGCCCACAAACTGCCACCCCCCTCAGCCCTGGGAAACCCCAGGTAGAGGTAGCCTGATGTGTCACCCCTCACTTCCAGCCCCAGGGACTCAGGCAGACGTGGGCCTTGATCTGAGGCCAGAAGACTCAGGTGGGCTGAGGGAGGAGCCTAGGTCCCGTCTGAGTGAGGGCTAAAGAGGCCAACGATGCGGGAACAGTGGGGTCCCGCGGAGTCCAGCCCCTGCTAGCAAGCCAGGGAGGTCATGGACGGGGGTGACTGGAAGTGGCTCACCCTTTCTTTCATCTTGGGGATCTCAGGAGGGTGAGAATCCTAATGCGATGCAAGCGAACTCAGGTCAGCGGAGGGAGGATTTCCAGGATTTGCCAGGACTCACGCAGAAGATGCTGAGGACCGTGGGGACCTGCACCCCATGCCAGCGGGGGCCCCGCAGAGTCCCTCTCCATTGTCGTTCCTCGGCGCCCCCGGGCACACATGTCAGGCAGAAGTGCCCATCAGTTCCCCACTCAGAACTCCCAGGGAAGTAAGCATCTTGGTCTGATGGGTCAGCAGAGGGAGGAACCTGAGACCCTCCCCTGAGCGAAAAATGGGGACCGTGAGCGAGGACCACACGTTGTAGGGCCTCAGCCTGCCTGCTGCAGCTTTCAGCCTCTGGAGACTAGGGGCACTGTGGCCGGGTAAGGCCATCCTCACTTCCACCGTTCGGGCTCAGGGAGCTGTGGGCCTTACTGTGAGGAAATGTCCTCAAGTCAAGAGAGAAAGGAGCCCCCAGATCCTCCCAGGAGACACGGTGGGGGCTGTGAGTGACGACTGAAGGTAGCACACCCCCCTTCCACCGAATCAAAGGAATAGGAAAGAGTCTTGCCCAGTCCTCTGCTCAGCCCTTGAAGGCCCAGAGCATGGTTGTCAGGCGGAGGCGCCTCATCTCTCTGTATCATTTCTCAGGGAGATGAGATCCTTCGTCTGAAGGTGCCACACCAGGGGCAGAAGGGGGAGGGGGGGCGGATCCCAGACCCTCGGTATCGACAAGATGAGGACGCTGAATGGTTGAGGACCAGCGAGTTCAGGACAGAGCAGGCCCCACAGAACTGTCAGCGCTGTCCACCCCGACAGTGTCCATGACTCAGTTCCTTCTCGTGGGTCCCAGGGAGCTTTGAGGTGGCACCTTTAGAGCAGCACAGGAAAGAGGTCCCGGCCCTACCAAGAGTCGATGTGACAATCCTGTTTGTGAACGAAAGGGACCCGTGGAACCCAGAGAGGGCCTACCCTCCCAGGATCTGTGGTCACCGCCGTCAGCCACAGGCAGGGCTGGCAGGCTGTAGCCTGAGGCTCACTCACTCTCACTTCTTACACTGGGTTCTCAGGGGACAGGCTGACCAAGAACAAGAGCCTAGTGGCTCCTAGAGCAGTGCCCTCAAGGGAACGTGCAGAGCGGCCTTCTTCAGGCCAGGCTGGTGCCTCCCTGCTGAGGGTGCTCACGCCCTCTCACCTTCCCTCCTCCAGGTTCCAGCATCACCTGCTCTCCTGCCCACTCCCCCGCTTGCTGTCCCTGCGCATAGTCATGCCTCGGGGGCAGAAGAGTAAGCTCCGTGCCCGTGAGAAGCGCCGCCAGGCCCGGAGGGAGACCCAGAATCTCGGGGGTGCCCAGGCCCCTGCAGCAGAGATAGAAGAGTCGCCCCCCTCCCCCGCTTCTGTTTCTCAGGGTACTGCCCCGAGCTCCCCTGGTGCTGGCACTCGCCAGGAGCCTCAGGGAGCCCCAGCCACTAGCTCTCGTGCTGCAGGGGTTTCATGCCCAGGATCTGATGTACGTGCCAAGGGCCAGGTTAAGGCCAGGAAAAATTCCTCCCAGGCCTCAGCTTCCGATGAGAGCTCTCGCAGAGATCCTCTAACGAAGAAGGTGGGAATGTTGGTAGACTTCCTGCTGGAGAGGTATCAAATGAAAGAGCCCATTATAAAGGCAGACATGCTGAAGCTTGTGAACAAAAGGTACAAGGGGAAGTTCCCTGAAATCCTCAGGAGAGCTGCTGAATGCCTGGAGCTGGCCTTTGGTCTTGACTTGAAGGAAGTCAAGCCGAGTGGTGATTCCTATACCCTTGTCAGCAAGCTAGATCTCACCGATCAGGGGAGTCGCAGCAGTGGCAGGCGGTTTCCGAAGAAGGGGCTCCTGATGCCTCTCCTGGGTGCGATCTTCTTTAATGGCAACCGCGCCTCTGAGGAGGAGATCTGGGAATTCCTGAATGTTTGGGGTATTTATGATGGAAGGTGGCACTTAATCTTTGGGGACTCCAGGAAGCTTATCACAAAATGTTTGGTGCAGGAAAAGTACCTGGTGTATCGTCAGGTGCGCAACAGCGATCCCCCACGCTATGAGTTCCTGTGGGGCCGGAGAGCCTGGGCTGAAACCAGCAAGATGAAAGTCCTGGAGTTTGTGGCCAAGGTCAACGGTACCGTCCCCAGTGCCTTTCCACTCCATTATGAAGAGGCTTTGAGAGATGAGGAAGAGAGAGCCCGAGCCAGAGCTGCAGCCAGGGCTCCTACTCGTGTCAAGGCCAGTGCGCGTTCCAAGGTCATGTCTAGCAGTTCCTCCCACCCTCAGTGAGGTCTGAGGCAGCTTCTTCACTTTGTGTTTGACCAACGCTGCCAACCCTTTAAGTAGTGAGAGGCTAAGCTGGGGCTGGAAAGATCATAATATATCTCTTCTTTGTGTCCCTGTTTTACACTAGTATCTTTCAAATGTTGTTTCTTTCACTAGAATGTTTATTTAGATTCAGAATCCAAGTTTACAAATGACATGGATCACAGATTTGTTGTTGTTTATCGGGTTTAAGAGTAAGAGTTTTGGTACTGTGTAGTACGATTTGAAAAATCCTTGCATCTTTTTGGGGTTCTGGAATGAGATAATATGGCTTTGGAATAGGAATTTTGTTGGCAATGTGAAAGAATGCTGTGGTTTTAAAATGGATGAAAACAAAGTAAAGTTTAGTCAAATTTTGGTTTGTCTTATTCACCTTTGTCTTTCTCTTTGTAAAATTCGAAGGTATACACCTAGATGTCCTTAGCTTATTCAAGAATGCCGACAAAATTAAATAGTAATAAATTACATTCCTCACTCAGTGCCTCATTTATTCCCATCTTTAATTGAGCATCTGCTCTTTGGAAGGTTCTGTGCTGGTAGTGATGGTGCTAAGATAAAAAAGACCCTGCGCCTGCCTGTAGATGTTTAGAGTAGAAGAGCAGCTATTATGTAAGGAAGGTGGTGTGATGAAAAAACCCAGTGAGGGTGGTGGGGAGAGAGTCCAGATGAGAGCAGTGAAGTATAGCTTGTCTTAGCCGGAACATTTTGAGGCTTGGTATTTTGCAAATCCCTCCTTGGGAGGTAATTTTGGGTTGGCTGCCTGGTGGGCTAGATGAGGCTGTGATGATGGTGAGCAGGGGCCAGACCCTCAGATGGTGGGCCTCAGAGTTGAGAGGCTAAGCCTGGAATGAGAAACTGCCCTCAACAGTTACTTTGGGATTGTGAGTAAACCAGAGAGAATCTCCGCCTGGAGAAAGAATAGAAGGGGTCCAGTGCTTTTGCCCCGGTGCAGGTGAACACAGTGCACCAACAAACCAGGTGTTTTATGCATATGGTCGCCTTTGTGGTGGGATGCTGAGAAGCCCCTGTGCTGGCACTCTGCGCCCTGAGCTGGAGGAGCCCCAGCCCGCTCCATTAATTCGTTATCGGGGTTTTTTAATTGGAGTATAATTGCTTTACAATGTTGTGTTAGTTTCTGCTGTGCAACGAAGTGAATCAGCTGTACGTATACATATGTCCCCTCCCTGCTGGACTTCCCCCCACCCATCTAGGTGGTCACAGAGCACCAAGCTGAGCTCCCTGTGCTGTGCAGCAGGTTCCCACTAGCTATCTATTTGACACGTGGTAGTGTATATAGGTCAATCCTAATCTCCCAATTCATCCCACCCCGCTTCCCCCGTGTCCACACGTCCGTCCTCTCTGTCTGCGTCTCTGTTCCTGCCCTGCAAATAGGTTCAACTGTACCATTTATCTAGATTCCACATACATGCGTTAATATACGATATTTGTTTGTCTTGAGTGTCATCTGGCAGAACTCCTAAATGGGGAAAGAGTTTGGTGGTGATGAAATACGTGAAAATCGGGGGGTATTTTGGGCGGCAGGGGAATTATTGGTCCTTGACACAAGTTCTGTAAGGTTTGATTTGCATGCTGGTGAAATCCCTGCCTCCACAAATGAAACAACCATATTCTCTGGTAGGGAACATTTACTCAGGGTTACTTGCTAAGGAGCACTTTGGTTAATTCAGCTTTCTTTGTCCTAGAGGACCGCATAGTCTCTGACATCTCCTGGATAAAATGACAAATTCCTAGAGATGAGGGTAGTTTCTTCTGGTATGAAAATAAGCATCATAATAAGTGCCATGCATGAAAGACCCAAACATTGCCAGCCACTGTGCCAGGTGCTTTACATATATCACACATGTTCCGACAGTTCTATAAGATGAGGCTTATCAAGAACCCACTTGGCAGACAAAGAACTTGCAGTATTCTCCAGACTGGTAAAGTGACAGAACCGGGAGTACAGCCTGGTCTGAATTCCTCCAGAGCCCATACTGTTCCACTCCTCCCAGCCTGAGGCAGCCCTTCTGTCTCTTAATTCATTTCTCTTCTCACTGCTCCATGATGTCTCTCAGGCAATAAGAAAGAGGAGCTTGTAGCCAAAATACTAAAAGCAGGACTAAAGAAGGAAGGTGAAAATGAGAATCAGACACAACTTGGGGATTGTCTGTGGGCTTCGTTTACCTAGGATCCTCCTGCCCCTCGCCCCAGGGTTCCCTGAGAGCTGACTGCCCCGGTCCCGGCACGTGTGTCCGGTCCCTGCACTTTCCCGCGTTACGGCGCCCTTCCCCTGGGTCTTCCCCAGTCAGTGTGCCCTCGTGTCCAGACTGGAAGCTGACCTGCTGGCCAGCTCTTCTCTGCGTCTTCCTCTGGAGGCTGCACTCAGCTCCCAGAGGAGCAGACAGCCCACATCCCCTGCCCTCCCCGGACTCGGAGCATCCCGACTCCCTGCAGATCCCGTTCCTCACCGTGGACCCCTGTGACAGCAGCTGCCCTTTCCATGTAACTGTTCACTTCAGACAGTGACGTTTAGACACCTCCTCATCCCCACCGGGTGCCTCCACCACATTCTCAGTGTTTTCAAACCTGCTGGTGACTAGACTCTGATTGCGTATGGACGCTACAGGGCCTTGGCTTATAACCCCAAGTCTAGGGAGGCCTTTTTTGAAGCAACGTGATATTTGCAGTAGGATTTTAATGCAACGTCTTCTTTGAGTCTGGCCATTGAATCCATACACTGATGCGTGAACTTAATTAAGTGGTCAGAAACCAAAGCCTTCTTCCTAAGTGGTAAAGGAGGAGGGACCAAGGAAGTCACTGTGTCAACAAACATGTACTGAGGCTGAATTCCTAAAAACCCATCTTGGAGTCCTTCCCGGAGGTGGAAGGTGGTTCTTTGGCAGACGTGCTAGCTTTGAATAAAAAGGAAAAATAGTTCGCCATCCTCCCAGTAATTCTAGTCTGTATCTGTCCCAGGGAAGATGCTGTTTTTTCAGTATGCTTAATGGCACCTGTTTGTGTGTTCAGGTGTGTTCAGTCAGGTGGTGGGTGGCTGTGATTTTGACCATGCAACCAAAAGTTAGGAGAAAATTCCCGGCCTACTGAGATTACACAGGTTACTGCAATTGGCAATGCAGAAAGGTACTGTTGAAAGCCCTCTCTGCTGAGATTTACAGGGTACTTTTGGAAATTAGATGTAATCCTGTATTTGAAAACATCTCTTACATAGTATGCACAAGAAAAATATTGGTGAATTTCAAGGTAAATTTGGCCTTCTCAGAAACTCCTCCAAGAAACTAAGAGGGTTGTTGTCATAACCAATTGCAATAGTTGCTCTTTATTGAGCACATACTATATACCAGTTTATGGGAGACTGCAGACCTCATCCACATGCTGTCTTGCTCTCCTTGGGTTCCTGGGGAGACTATATTCCCAGTCCACTTGTAATTAGGAAGGGTCACCTCCAGACCAAGGCACGAGGGAGTCAGTATGGCACCTCTGGGCTTTCTCTTCCATTCAGCAGCAAACAGAGAGAGCCCGTGTCGAGCCACGTGATGTAAACAGCCTGGATCTCGGAGTCATCTGTTAGCAGTGAGCCTCTGCCAACCTTCCTCAGGTTTTATGTGCACAAGAAACAAACTTTTGTTGTGTTAAGTCATTCAGATATCAGGTTTTCTCTGTTGCCTCAGTTAGCAGTTACTTCATCCGAGAGATACACAACTACTATTTCTACTGTTAGGCTCATTTAAATATTTTAATGCCAGAGCTGATCACAGCATAGATATTCTTCTTATAAAAACTTCTTACACACATAAATCACAATCTCCCCCCTTACAACATTGCTCCAAAATTCAGCCCCCTTTTCAAAAGTAACCACAATTAACTGTCTGGTGTGGGTCATTCTAAAGCTGATTTGAGGCTTCTTTGTACATAGATGCGCTACAAAAATACGTTGAGTTTTTAACACACAGGGGCAACAGTGTACATATTATTGTTCTGTGACTCGCTCTTGTAACTTAATGGAAGTGAATGCAAGATCTTTCTGTGACAGCACTTATAAGACCCACCTCACTTTTTAAAACTGTCATCACCATTAGAAAAAGTCCCGGCCAGCCCTCTGGTCCTAAGCTACAGCGTGAAGTGGAGCCCCCTCAGCCAACCTGTAGATCTGTGAGAACAAACAGTTGTTGTGTTAGGATGCTAAGTTTTGTGGCTCTTCATTAGGCAGTGGAAGTTGACTAGTAAGTACATGAAGGGCTAGCAGTTCATATTTTAATTTTTTATGTTCTTTGTCTTCCACAGGGAGCACATACTATTCCTAAAAATATTTTTAAGGTTAAGAAAAATAAACTTCAAAAGGCATGGGAAATTCTAATTACAGACGTTAGGGAAGCTCTCAAAATGGGAAAAATAAGCAAATAATTGACAAAAGAAGAGTGAAATGACGCATGACTGTTTCTCCTACAAAATGAAAAGAAAAAGATTACCGATAGACTATTCTCTCTCAAGATGGTGGATTGATACAGAGAAATTTTATATCAGAGGATAAATTCCTGATAGTTCCTGAGTTTCAACATAGTTCTGGAGCATGTTTATCTCACACCATCGAGAAAGGCAATATGTAGTACGTAAGAGCATGAGATTCTGGAAGCAGACACCTGGTCTTCCAATCCCAGCGCTACCATTTACTAGTTGTGTAATCTTGGGTAAATGCCGTAACCTCTTTGTGCCTCTTTTCTTATCTGTAAAATTGTGATGATAATAATACCTAACTGTAAGATTATTTTGAGAATTAAGTGTAGGGCATTCAGCACAGCGCCCACGAATTCATAGGCATTATATATGTGTTAACTATTATTTTATTATCAGAGCATTTTGCCGAGTTTTCACTGAAGAATTAATTGACATTTAATACAGGAAGAAAATGGGCCCTATAGATAACCTTAACACTTAAAAACTAAAATGTAGAAATAATAACCTTCTGAGAGGGGATCTGTCACACCTGTAGTCCCTAAAGCACTATAGGACGATTTCCCTTAATATTAATTAGGTCAATAAAAAGTATCAATGTTTAAATCCAAGCCATGGTTATCAGAAAAATGTGTTAGCCTTAATACTTCATTCCCCATTTGTATAGGATAAATGAGGTAATTCAAAAGAGAGAGATTTTATTTTATTTATTTATTTATTTATTTAAAAATAATTGACATATGTTACATAGAGCTTTTATTTATTTATTTACTTGTTTATGGCTGTGTTGGGTCTTAGTTTCTGTGCCAGGGCTTTCTCCAGTTGCGGCAAGCGAGGGCCACTCTTCATCGCGGTGCGCGGGCCTCTCACTATCACGGCCTCTCTTGTTGCGGAGCACGGTCTCCAGACGCGCAGGCTCAGCAATTGTGGCTCAGGGGCCCAGCCGCTCCGCGGCATGTGGGATCCTGCCAGACCAGGGCTCGAACCCGTGTCCCCTGCATTGGCAGGCAGATTCTCAACCACTGTGCCACCAGGGAAGCCCCGAGATTTTATTTTTTATCATTAGTATATAGCTAAGCCGTGAAGAACTGAGGATGTGGTCAGCTTTGACCACATCTCGGACTAAGTGAGATTTAAGGATTGTTTGGTATCCAAGGATACCTCTTAATGTAATTTCTATAAATCTGAGGAGAAAAGAGAGTGTGATGATCTCATTTGAGAGTAATATGTGGAAGAAGGACTGGAATACATTGGAAATGCTGCAGAATCAAAGCATTGTTTTCATGTATATTTTATAGTTTTTAAGTGATTTTTTAGCTTAATTTTTTCTAGCTGGAACATTTTATGTCATAATTACTAGTCTCATAAGAAATTTCATTTTTATTTATACAGATATTTGGAATCTATGATTAGATGTGTGCGTTTAGGCCAGTTGGACCTCCTTTATTTTACATCAATGTACTTTTGGAATTTGGTATTCTCCTTTTTCAAGTATAATGCATATGTATCTGGCACAGCTTCCTGCTTGACTCTATTGTTGTGCCTTATGTAAAATGACATTTCGTTTGCTTCTCATTGATTGGAATCAATAACATAAGTCATAATTATGTCCTGGAATAATATGTATTTCTAGTCTGGCTGCACTGTAGGTGGTGGGATGTGGCCTGGGAAGCTAATCATCCTTTAGCGTTTCTTTCCACTTGGCGAAGGGCACCCAGAACGCTAAACAATCGACTTCATAACTAAATATATAGGGTAAAGTTGCTTAAAAATTGGGGTCTCTTGTACTAAGGGGAAATGTTAAGACCACTCTTTTTGCAAAACATAAATGGAGAACTAAGGCAAAGATAATTCAATCAGAATTTGTATCATCACCTCAAGATTTCAAGCCAAACTACAAGACTAGTACACTGTAATGTGTATACGTGTTGTGATGTCAATTTCCAATTCAAGTTGACTCTCCATTTTATTGATCTGATGAGCACATTTGTTAGCTAAAGCCAAAAGACAATGCAGGTTCCCTGTCAGACTGTTATGATTGAGAAACCCCCTAAATTGTTTGGACTTATTGGCTTAATTATTCCACATTTGGGAATCCATGGAAGGGCCTCTTTTCTGGAACACTGATGCATATGAAACTGTTGTGACTGTTCTCTCCTTTGCAAAATATTCTACTGCCTTGGCTTCTGTATTAGTCAAGATGAGCTAGGTTATGTTAGAGTGACAAATTAATCCTGAAATCTCAGTGTTTTACCACAGCAAAGGTTTATTTCTCAACAACACTACATGTTCAATGGGTATGGGGGAGGGAGGGGCATTTGGGGGTTTTCTCTGGGGCTCACCTATTCATCAAGGCAGGGGAGAGTGGACAGAGAGTCTCTAAAGGGCTCTTCTCTGATTCGGCCAAACCCATCACTTCTTCTCCCATTTCATTGGCTGAAACCAGTCATAAATCCTCGGTTAGCCTCAAGCGGTCTGAAAAACGGAGCTTTCCATGTGCCTAAGAAGAAGGAATATAGAATTGGATTTGGTGAGCATAGCACTGTCTGCTACAGTTCTTAAGACACTGCCCTGTCCTGGTTCTTCTACCTCTCAATCTGTTTTTTTCTCTGTCTCCTCAGTGGACTTCTTTTCCATCACCCCTTGGGGAACTGGTGCTCCCCAAGTTACCATATCCGGTCCACTATTTTTTTTTCTCCCCACAACTATCCCCAGGTAACCTCATCCACTCCTCCAGTTCTAACTGCAAACTGTCTGCTGCTAACTTCTAGATCTATTATCCCAAGCCCTGACCTACCCACAAAGCTTTAAACATAAACCCAACTGTGACTGATTCAAGGATATCTCAAACTCAGTGTGAAAAAATATAAACACGTGATTTTTCTCCAAACCTCATTCCTCCTCTTCCTGTATTCTTTGTCCCAGTTAGTGGCAGCATCACGTTTCCAAGTCTAGATTCCTCCCTATCATTCCCACCTCTTAATTTTGTATGCCATCTTAGCTAGGCTCTGCTGCACAGTTGTTTAGTCAGTTATCAGTCTAGATGTCCACTGTGAAGGTATTTTTTAGATGCGATTAATAGTTAACTCTGTAGGCTTTGAGTAAAGCAGATTACCACCCACAGTGTGACTGGGCCTCATGCAATCAGTTGAGGGCCCCAAGAACAAGGACTGAGGTTTCCTGAAGGAATTCAGCCTCAAGACTGCAAGACAGGGACTTCCCTGGTGATCCAGTGGCTAAGACTCCGTGCTCCCAATGCAGGGGGCCCCGCTTCGATCCCTGGTCAGGGCACTAGATCCCACATGCATGCTGCAACTAAGAGTTCCCATGCCGCAACTAAAGATCCCGCATGCCACAGCGAAGACCCGGTGCAGCCAAAAAAAAAAAAAAAAAAAAAAAAGAACAGACTGCAACACAGAAACCCTGCCGGAGTTTCCAGTATGCCTGCCCTGCTATACAGACCTTGGACTCAAGACTGTAACGTCTGAGTTTCCAACCTACTGGCTTGCTCTATGAATTTCAGCACCCTGACTTCCCGCCACTAGGGCCTCGGGGAGGTGAGGGCTTTGTTTGGAGGCTGGAGGACTGGGGACCATAGAGAGAGGGCTCCCAGGCGCCGATAGACGGCACCGGCAGGACGCAGGGAGCGCTGAGCCCCGAACAGTGGGCGGCCCCGCCGAGTCCCGCCCCTGCCGTCAGCCCTCGGAGACCCCACGCAGGGCCGGATGCGGCTCCCCCCGACTTCCGCTTCGGAAGCGAGGAGCCCGAGCGGCAGCCGCGGCGTTTGTTCGGCCGAGCGTCGGTTTTCAGGACTCGTCCGGAGCCAAGGTGAGGCCCCGAATGTAGCCTGAAGGGACCTTCCCGACCCCCTCCCCCCGTAACAAAGGGGACCCACCCGCCTCGCGCCCCTGCCTGCCATCAGCAGCGTGGGCCCCTGATCTGACGTCTATGCCCGAGGAGTCCTGTTGGAGTCGCCGTCTGGAGGGCCTCAGGGAGTGGAGGGCCTTTGTCTAGAGGGGGCCGCTTCTTAGGCACAGGGTGTAGTCTTGTCCCCAGCAGGTGAGAAGGTGGGACCTTCAGAGCTAATGAGGGTCCCTCCTTCCGAAAGACGTGACTGCGCGGAGCCCCCGCCCGCCTTCGCTCGTGCGATGCCCTAGAGTAACTCAGGCTGCGAGAACCCCTCACTTCTGCCTGGGGTGGGAAGTGGGGTTGGGGGCTAGGGGACGTTCGCGTCGAGAAAGGCCTTTCTATAAAGGGGGCAGGACTTCCCTGGCGGTCCAGGGGTTAAGACTCCTCGCTTCCACTGCAGGGGGCGCGCCTTCGATCCCTGGTGGGGGAACTAAGATCCCACCTGCCACACGGTGCGGTGCGGCCAAAAAGGAAGGGCGGGGGCATGGACCTAGAGGGTGTGATGTACGCCAAGTGCAGTAAGTCAGACCGAGAAAAACAAATGCTGTATGATTTCGCTTACATGTGGAAGCTGGAAAACAAAACAAATGAACGAACAACAGAACAGAAACAGTTATAGATACAGAGAACAAACAGGTGGTTGGGGGGAGGAGAGAAATTAGGTGAGGGCAACTAAGAGGTACAAACCACCAGTTACAAAATAAATGCGTAATGGGTGTGAAATGTAAACAGGTAGGCGGGTGGATGGATGGATAGATAAGGCAACCCCGTTAAGCTTAGGGAGGAGACTTGGCCCTAAAAGAAGCAGCGGTAGGACCATGAGTGCTAGTAAGCAGACCTCTCCTCAAAGCAGGGAACTGCACAAATCAGCAGCCCTGCTCTCAGATCTGGGAGTCCCCAGATAAGGTAGCCGGGATGTGGAGGCCCCGACTCCTCTGGTGGGAGCTTCGGTCTGAGGCATGCAGATCCGGGTCAGTGGAGGGAGGAATCCCAAACCCTAGCCGGACTGGACGCCCAAGTCCTGAATGAGGACTGAGGGAGCCACCAACTCCAGAACAGCGGGGTCGGAGAGTCCCACCCTTGCTGTTACCAGGCATAGCCGAGCCCCAGATCAGCTTTGGCAGAACGAGGCTCACTCTGACTGTAAGCTCAGGTCCCAGGAAGATGAGGACCTTTTCTGACGGTCATGGGCTCACGTCAGCAGAGGGCAAAGTCTCAGGCAGGGTGCAGGGTCAAGGCGAAGATCCTGAGTGAGGAAATGGAGACTGCTCCATACCCAGTGGAGAGAGCTGCATCTAATGCCGCCTCCCTCTGCCCTCAGCCCCGGGAGGCCCCGGGCGGAGCTGGCAGGCTCAGGTGCCCCCTAACTTCTGCCGGTGGGCTCTGAGGGAGATGAGGGCCTTGGTTTAAGGGCTGGCTGCCCGGTTCAGCAGAACAAGAGGAGTCCCAGGCCACGATAGATGTCAAGGCACAAATTCTATGTGAGGACTGAGACAACCAACTCCCCCAGAACAGAGGAGACCACACAAAGTGCCGCCTCTGCCTTCGCCCTGGGAAGCCAGGTTTAGAGCTCTCAGGCTGAATTGCCCTCTCGGTTCCTCCAAGGGTGGTCTCAGGGACATCAGGGTTTGGGTCTAATGAGAGAGGCCTCATTCAACATAGGGAAGAAGCCTGGTTCCTAACAAGAGTCAAGGTGGTAACACCGAGTGGAGATGAGGGAACCCCACCCAGAAGGAAGTGAACCACATAGAATCTCATCCCTACTCTCAGACCTGGGAGGGAGACTGAGGCATGGTGAGCTGATGAACATCACTCACTCGTCCCCGGCCCGTGGCAGGGAGGTGAGGCACCTCGTTGATGGGAGTATGGGCTCAGGTCAGCAGCCGGAGGCTTTCCAGGTAATGCCAGGAACCAAGGAGAGGACCCTGAGAATTGAGGGGACCAGCTACACCACAGTAGTGAGGGCAACAGAATCTCTTCCTGACTGTCAGCATTGGAAGTCCACACACAGTTGTAGCTAGGGAGACAAGAAAATTTTCTTTCTAGTGGGTCTCGGGGAGTTGGGGGCCTTAGTATGAGGGGATAGACTTCAAGTCAAGACACACAGGATGTCCAAGTCCTGCTATGAGTCGGGGTGAGGACAGTGAGGGATGACGTAGATGAACACCCACCCAAAGCAGTGGGGGCCCACAAACTGCCACCCCCCTCAGCCCTGGGAAACCCCAGGTAGAGGTAGCCTGATGTGTCACCCCTCACTTCCAGCCCCAGGGACTCAGGCAGACGTGGGCCTTGATCTGAGGCCAGAAGACTCAGGTGGGCTGAGGGAGGAGCCTAGGTCCCGTCTGAGTGAGGGCTAAAGAGGCCAACGATGCGGGAACAGTGGGGTCCCGCGGAGTCCAGCCCCTGCTAGCAAGCCAGGGAGGTCATGGACGGGGGTGACTGGAAGTGGCTCACCCTTTCTTTCATCTTGGGGATCTCAGGAGGGTGAGAATCTTAATGCGATGCAAGCGAACTCAGGTCAGCGGAGGGAGGATTTCCAGGATTTGCCAGGACTCACGCAGAAGATGCTGAGGACCGTGGGGACCTGCACCCCATGCCAGCGGGGGCCCCGCAGAGTCCCTCTCCATTGTCGTTCCTCGGCGCCCCCGGGCACACATGTCAGGCAGAAGTGCCCATCAGTTCCCCACTCAGAACTCCCAGGGAAGTAAGCATCTTGGTCTGATGGGTCAGCAGAGGGAGGAACCTGAGACCCTCCCCTGAGCGAAAAATGGGGACCGTGAGCGAGGACCACACGTTGTAGGGCCTCAGCCTGCCTGCTGCAGCTTTCAGCCTCTGGAGACTAGGGGCACTGTGGCCGGGTAAGGCCATCCTCACTTCCACCGTTCGGGCTCAGGGAGCTGTGGGCCTTACTGTGAGGAAATGTCCTCAAGTCAAGAGAGAAAGGAGCCCCCAGATCCTCCCAGGAGACACGGTGGGGGCTGTGAGTGACGACTGAAGGTAGCACACCCCCCTTCCACCGAATCAAAGGAATAGGAAAGAGTCTTGCCCAGTCCTCTGCTCAGCCCTTGAAGGCCCAGAGCATGGTTGTCAGGCGGAGGCGCCTCATCTCTCTGTATCATTTCTCAGGGAGATGAGATCCTTCGTCTGAAGGTGCCACACCAGGGGCAGAAGGGGGAGGGGGGGCGGATCCCAGACCCTCGGTATCGACAAGATGAGGACGCTGAATGGTTGAGGACCAGCGAGTTCAGGACAGAGCAGGCCCCACAGAACTGTCAGCGCTGTCCACCCCGACAGTGTCCATGACTCAGTTCCTTCTCGTGGGTCCCAGGGAGCTTTGAGGTGGCACCTTTAGAGCAGCACAGGAAAGAGGTCCCGGCCCTACCAAGAGTCGATGTGACAATCCTGTTTGTGAACGAAAGGGACCCGTGGAACCCAGAGAGGGCCTACCCTCCCAGGATCTGTGGTCACCGCCGTCAGCCACAGGCAGGGCTGGCAGGCTGTAGCCTGAGGCTCACTCACTCTCACTTCTTACACTGGGTTCTCAGGGGACAGGCTGACCAAGAACAAGAGCCTAGTGGCTCCTAGAGCAGTGCCCTCAAGGGAACGTGCAGAGCGGCCTTCTTCAGGCCAGGCTGGTGCCTCCCTGCTGAGGGTGCTCACGCCCTCTCACCTTCCCTCCTCCAGGTTCCAGCATCACCTGCTCTCCTGCCCACTCCCCCGCTTGCTGTCCCTGCGCATAGTCATGCCTCGGGGGCAGAAGAGTAAGCTCCGTGCCCGTGAGAAGCGCCGCCAGGCCCGGAGGGAGACCCAGAATCTCGGGGGTGCCCAGGCCCCTGCAGCAGAGATAGAAGAGTCGCCCCCCTCCCCCGCTTCTGTTTCTCAGGGTACTGCCCCGAGCTCCCCTGGTGCTGGCACTCGCCAGGAGCCTCAGGGAGCCCCAGCCACTAGCTCTCGTGCTGCAGGGGTTTCATGCCCAGGATCTGATGTACGTGCCAAGGGCCAGGTTAAGGCCAGGAAAAATTCCTCCCAGGCCTCAGCTTCCGATGAGAGCTCTCGCAGAGATCCTCTAACGAAGAAGGTGGGAATGTTGGTAGACTTCCTGCTGGAGAGGTATCAAATGAAAGAGCCCATTATAAAGGCAGACATGCTGAAGCTTGTGAACAAAAGGTACAAGGGGAAGTTCCCTGAAATCCTCAGGAGAGCTGCTGAATGCCTGGAGCTGGCCTTTGGTCTTGACTTGAAGGAAGTCAAGCCGAGTGGTGATTCCTATACCCTTGTCAGCAAGCTAGATCTCACCGATCAGGGGAGTCGCAGCAGTGGCAGGCGGTTTCCGAAGAAGGGGCTCCTGATGCCTCTCCTGGGTGCGATCTTCTTTAATGGCAACCGCGCCTCTGAGGAGGAGATCTGGGAATTCCTGAATGTTTGGGGTATTTATGATGGAAGGTGGCACTTAATCTTTGGGGACTCCAGGAAGCTTATCACAAAATGTTTGGTGCAGGAAAAGTACCTGGTGTATCGTCAGGTGCGCAACAGCGATCCCCCACGCTATGAGTTCCTGTGGGGCCGGAGAGCCTGGGCTGAAACCAGCAAGATGAAAGTCCTGGAGTTTGTGGCCAAGGTCAACGG
The DNA here is from genome assembly GCF_965194805.1 of Balaenoptera borealis. Taxonomy (NCBI): domain Eukaryota; kingdom Metazoa; phylum Chordata; class Mammalia; order Artiodactyla; family Balaenopteridae; genus Balaenoptera; species Balaenoptera borealis. The sequence goes on along the minus strand of NC_138881.1, from coordinate 27,821,079 downwards.
TACCGTCCCCAGTGCCTTTCCACTCCATTATGAAGAGGCTTTGAGAGATGAGGAAGAGAGAGCCCGAGCCAGAGCTGCAGCCAGGGCTCCTACTCGTGTCAAGGCCAGTGCGCGTTCCAAGGTCATGTCTAGCAGTTCCTCCCACCCTCAGTGAGGTCTGAGGCAGCTTCTTCACTTTGTGTTTGACCAACGCTGCCAACCCTTTAAGTAGTGAGAGGCTAAGCTGGGGCTGGAAAGATCATAATATATCTCTTCTTTGTGTCCCTGTTTTACACTAGTATCTTTCAAATGTTGTTTCTTTCACTAGAATGTTTATTTAGATTCAGAATCCAAGTTTACAAATGACATGGATCACAGATTTGTTGTTGTTTATCGGGTTTAAGAGTAAGAGTTTTGGTACTGTGTAGTACGATTTGAAAAATCCTTGCATCTTTTTGGGGTTCTGGAATGAGATAATATGGCTTTGGAATAGGAATTTTGTTGGCAATGTGAAAGAATGCTGTGGTTTTAAAATGGATGAAAACAAAGTAAAGTTTAGTCAAATTTTGGTTTGTCTTATTCACCTTTGTCTTTCTCTTTGTAAAATTCGAAGGTATACACCTAGATGTCCTTAGCTTATTCAAGAATGCCGACAAAATTAAATAGTAATAAATTACATTCCTCACTCAGTGCCTCATTTATTCCCATCTTTAATTGAGCATCTGCTCTTTGGAAGGTTCTGTGCTGGTAGTGATGGTGCTAAGATAAAAAAGACCCTGCGCCTGCCTGTAGATGTTTAGAGTAGAAGAGCAGCTATTATGTAAGGAAGGTGGTGTGATGAAAAAACCCAGTGAGGGTGGTGGGGAGAGAGTCCAGATGAGAGCAGTGAAGTATAGCTTGTCTTAGCCGGAACACTTTGAGGCTTGGTATTTTGCAAATCCCTCCTTGGGAGGTAATTTTGGGTTGGCTGCCTGGTGGGCTAGATGAGGCTGTGATGATGGTGAGCAGGGGCCAGACCCTCAGATGGTGGGCCTCAGAGTTGAGAGGCTAAGCCTGGAATGAGAAACTGCCCTCAACAGTTACTTTGGGATTGTGAGTAAACCAGAGAGAATCTCCGCCTGGAGAAAGAATAGAAGGGGTCCAGTGCTTTTGCCCCGGTGCAGGTGAACACAGTGCACCAACAAACCAGGTGTTTTATGCATATGGTCGCCTTTGTGGTGGGATGCTGAGAAGCCCCTGTGCTGGCACTCTGCGCCCTGAGCTGGAGGAGCCCCAGCCCGCTCCATTAATTCGTTATCGGGGTTTTTTAATTGGAGTATAATTGCTTTACAATGTTGTGTTAGTTTCTGCTGTGCAACGAAGTGAATCAGCTGTACGTATACATATGTCCCCTCCCTGCTGGACTTCCCCCCACCCATCTAGGTGGTCACAGAGCACCAAGCTGAGCTCCCTGTGCTGTGCAGCAGGTTCCCACTAGCTATCTATTTGACACATGGTAGTGTATATAGGTCAAACCTAATCTCCCAATTCATCCCACCCTCCCCTTCTCCCCCGTGTCCACACGTCCGTTCTCTACCTCTGCGTCTCCATTCCTGCCCTTTGGATTGTTTTTCTCATACCCAGAACACATGCTTCTGAGTATGCTTAACACTTTGGCTTCTGCTTTCAAGCTTTAGGTAATACAAATGAATCTACTACATCATGAACATTAAATTTCTCTTGTAAGTTTATTCCCAATATTCAAAACGAAGAGTTTCTTGGGTTTTTTTTTTTTTTTGGCTGGTATATAGGTCTTAATTTATTTTAGCACATTTCCCCCTGAATAGAGCAGCCAAAAAAATTTGAATCAATTGCGTATATTACCAATACATAATACTAATTCACACACTCTAGAAGTATACTGAAAGCTAACTCACAGTGTCTCTTACAAACACAGACAAATACTCAATTTCAAGTACACTCTAGTGAAACACACATGCACACTGGACGCTTTAAGAGCATCTCCTATATCAACACTGTTCAGTCAACACTACCTCACTCGGCACAGGAATTTTACATTTGAGTTCTATTTAAGCAAATAGATTCAACATGCCATAAACCAGATAATTCTTACCTTTCTTCAGTGATCATTTTCTGCTATTATCATTCAAGGGATCGGGTCTTCTCCTCCAAAGACCCTAGGATTGAAACCTTGCCCTTTAACTTACCTCTGATAGCACACTTCTGTAATGTGTCATCAGTCTGGTATCTACAGTCAGCTAAGAAGACTACAGAAATGGGTTTACTCAAGTGTGAAGAGATAAAATCATGAAATGTAAGAAGAAGAAAGAATCTTAGAGATTATCCAACCCAAATTTTTCACCTTATAGATAAGAAAACGGAAGTCCAAAGGAGAAAGTAATTTTGGTAAGGTGGCTAAAACTGGCCTAGAAAACTAGATCTGATGAGACCTGGTCCCATGGTACTTCTACAAAGCCATGGTTGTTGGAATAGAAGGCATATGGTTGTGCAAGTAGGAAATTTACAGGTAGTCCCATGTGTTTGTATAGTACTTTCTAAAACCCTTTCACATCTGTTACCCCATTTGATTCTTGCAATGTCCCGTGAAGGGTCTGAATAGCATATATGCTTATCCTCATTTTTCCTCAGCTGTGGAAACTGAGGCTCTAAGATGTTTTGATTTACCTAAGATCACTGACTGTGGAGTAAAAGGTGGAATGTAAGTCATTTTTCTCTAAGCTGAGGGCTTGTACTGTGGTGCCATGTTTTTGATTCATTCCTCCTGATAAGCAATACAAGGGGAAAATGTTGATAAGCATGTCTCTCTTTCATCCCCAGGCCAGACATTCCAACTTTCACCTAAGCTTTGGAAAATATTATGTTCTTTCTTTAGCTAGCTTGTTTAACCATTTGTTTGCGGGTCAGAACTGTGCTTTATGTTGTCACTTAACTGATATGACCGTTTGAGATCTACCCCAGACTGCCACCAACCCCTTAAAACCCTGCCCTGTGTCTCACTCTGTAACCTAAACAGTCCTGTCCTACATACATCTTAAAAGCAGCAAGCATGGGGAAATTTTTGATCTCCATATAATACAGAGGCAGGTATAAAATATGGCTATGGAAAACAACCAGCAGGTGAGGCTATGACACTGTGATTTTAATCTAAGCCTTATTACTACACTAAAGTATTTTACTTCAATAAATGGATCCAAAAATATGGTGTAGTTTTTCCTAAATGCTGTCAAAACAACAGCAAATCATTAGGCTGTACTGTTTGAGTAATATGTTGCGTTCAATGAATTGTTTTCAAGGGCATTTTCAAACAAGTTGTTTAAATCAGATTTTTTTTTTAACTTGAAGAATAACACATTCAGAAAGAGTACAAAAATGATAAGTGTTCAGCGCAATGCAATCATCACAAAATGAACACACTCATGTTTACCATCTAGAACAATGAATAAAACATTATCAATATCCCAAAAAGAGACTCTATCTATCTATCTATCTATCTATCTATCTATCTATCTATCATCTACCTATCCAAATATCTATCTAAGAAAGAGAAAGAGAGAGAGAGAATAGAAGCAAATATGGTGAATGGTTGATGGGTATTCTTTTAACTTTTTGGTAGGTTTGAAAATTTCAAAATAAAAACGTTGGATAGAAAGATAATACATTACTAATACCTCAGAAACTACCACTTCTCCCCTGTGCCCTCTCCCAAACACTACTCCTCCCTTATCCTAAAGGTAACCACTACCCTGTGTTTTTACTACCATGGTTTAGTTTTGCCTGTTTTTCAACTCTATAAAGATGGAATCATACAGTTTATAAACTTTTGTGTCTGTGACTCAACATTTTGTTTATGAGATGAACCCACATTGTTGCATGTAGCTGCCATTCATTTTCATTGCTATATGATATCCTGTTATAAAAATATACCATAATTTATTTATCTATTCTATTGCTAATAGACATTTTGGTTCTTTTCCAGTTTGGAGACATTATGAATAAGGCTTCTATGAACATTCTTTTTTAAAAAAATATTTATTTATTTATTTAGCTGTACCGGGTCTTAGTTGCGGCACGTGGGATCTTCGTTGCAGCACGTGAGATCTTTAGTTTCAGCATGCAGTGTCTTTAGTTGCAGCACGTGGGATCTAGTTCCCTGACCAGGGATTGAACCCAGGCCCCCTGCATTGGGAGCTCGGAGTCTTAGCCACTGGACCACCAGGAAAGTCCCTCTATGAACATTCTTTTATGTGTTTTTTGGTGCACATGTGCATAGATTTATGTTGGGTATATATCTGGAAGCATGAGGGTGTGCATATGCTGAGCTTCAGTAGATACTTCCAAACACTTTTCCAAAGTGGTTGTACCAGCTTACACTCCCACTAGCCATACATGAAGTACTTGCTTCACATCGCAACAATACTTGATATAGTCAGTCTTTAAAATTTTAGCCATTGCAATAAGTGTGTAGTAGAGTCTCAATTGATTTTAATTTGCATTCCTCTGGTTACTTATGGGATTGAATATTTTTACATGTATTCTTGGCCATTTTGGGTATCCTCTTGTGTGAAGTATCTATTCAGTCACTTGCCTACTTTTTTATTGGTTCATCCCTCTTTTTATTATTGATTTGTAGGAGTTTTTTATTTAACATATTCTGAGTTACAGCCCTTTGTAAACTATATGTGTCACAAATATCTTCTCTCATTGTATAGCTTCCTTTTTAATTCTCTTGTGTCTTTTGATGTATAGATCTTTCCAATACATAACTTTTTCTTTATAGTTAATTATTTTTGTGTGCTATTTAAGGAATCTTTGCCTAACCCAATATCATGAATATTTTCTCTTACCTTGTCTTCTAGAAACCTTATTTTTTTATCTTTCATATTTAGATATATAGTCCACTTGGAGTTGTTTTCTTGTGTGTGTCACTTTTGAGATAGGAGTTGTTTCATTTTTTACAACATAGGTATCCACCTGGCCCAGCACCACTTCCATTCTTGAAATAATCCCAACTTGGTTGTGATGTATGACTCTAAACATTCATTTTTGGATTTGATTTGCTAATATTTTGTTTAGGATTATTGCATCCATGTTCATTAGCGATATTGGTCTGTAATTCTTCTCAAGCTTCGGTATCAGGATGATTCTAGTCTCATAAAAGGAAGTAAGGAAGTACTGCCTCTTCTCTGGAAGAGTTTATGTAAGATTGGTATTTCTGCCTGTGATGTGATCTGGTCCTGAAGTTTTCCGCAAGGGAAACTTTATAATTACAGAGTCAATTTCTTAAATATTATAGGGCTATTCCAATTTTCATTTTCTTCATGTATCAGTGTTAGTTAACTTAAAGCAGATTAAGATACCCTAAGATTGCTATGGTCAAGTCTTGCTGCTCTAACCAGAGCCTGCAAATTTAAATGCCAACTGAGGCTAGCTTGCTAATGTAAATGAGCAAGGCTGGCCAAGTGTAAGGTAATCAGAGCTGGTGGGGACTACAGAGTGCATGCCCCTTTACAGAGTGGTGAATGTCAGCTCCAGCCAATTATTACCATGTAAGAAAGGGAGTCCAGTATAGCCAAATGATTCCCTTTAAATGAGAAGTCAGAAATTTAGATCACTCTTAAAAAATCTCTGAACAGTTAAGTGTTGAGTAATTCACACAAACAAACAAAAAACTGTATGGGCTCAACAAAATGTGTACATGTCAAATATAGCCCAAAGATTGCTAGTTTGCAACTTTTACTCCAAACTAATAAAAAAGCACAATAGCACAGATATAATTTTAATTTTTAAATAATAAAATTCATTTCTGTTTGACATTTATTTTAACTCACATTTGAATATGAGTTTGTTAGTTTATCATTTACTGATAAATGATAAATAAATGATACCATATATTTTTTAAGTTTCGATTTTAAAACACCCAAGTCTGTGAACAGCTAGAATATTTTCATTTACTCTCATGCTTTTATATTTGCTTTTTCCTAAATCTTATTTTGATGAGAAACTTAGTATTTTTTTTCTTCCAGTTTTATTGAGATATAATTGACATATAGCACTGTATAGTTTAAAGTGTACAGCATGCTGATTTGACTTGCATGCATCATGAAATGATTATCACAATAAGTTTAGTGAATACCCATCATCTCATACAGATATAAAATTGAATAAATAGAAAAAAAATTTTTCCTTGTGATGAGAACTCTTAAAATTTACTCTCTTAACAGCACGTTAATTATATTTATCATGTAGTACATTACATTCCTAGTACTTACTTTACTTGTAACTGTAAGTTTGTACTTTTTAATTTTTATTTTATATTGGAGTATATTTGATTAACAATGTTGTGTTAGTTTCAGGTGTACAGCAAAGTGATTCAGTTATACATATACATGTATCTGTTCTTTTTCAGATTATTTTCCCATTTAGGTTATTACAGAATATTCAGCAGAGTTTCGTATGCTATACAGTAGGTCCTTGTTGGTTATCTATTTTAAATATAGCAGTGTGTACATGTCAGTCCCAAACTCCCAATTTATCCCTCCCCCCCACCTTTCCCCTTTGGTGACCATAAGTTTGTTTTCTAAGTCTGTGAGTCTGAAGAAACTTAGTATTTTTTGGATTTTCCAAAGGACTGATTTGTAAAAGTCAGTTTTACAATTGTCTAGATTATAGTCTACCTTTTCTCAAGTAAAGCTGGTTAGTCTCATTTTAGGTTATTGGTTTTTTTGCCTAGTTACATTTCAAGGTTTTATATGGTGAAGGAATCTCAGATTCCTTTTAATTTTTTCAGGGAATTGAGATTACTTTTGATTAAGATCTGTAGATCAGATACTTAGGATAGAAGCATCATGAATGAAAAACTATCCATAGGAACACCTTTCTAAAAGTATTGTTTTCATTTGTTCAACAAGTATTTATAGCCACTGTACTAGGCAAGTGGAGACCACAAAAATGCATAGAGACTGCTGTGACTGTGTTTTATAGTCTTGTAGTATAATGACATATATGTAAGTATAAAATAGTACACTAAAAATATAAGAACTTTGAATAATCAAACCATTTTCAAATTGTATTTATTTGACATACAACAATTCATGTATTTGGAGAAACAGTATGTGTCTAAGGTAATTTTTCAGCTAATTTCAGGACTAGGTATTATCTCATTATTACCACCATTACCAAAGACATTACCTATTTATCTGTACTTCTAGGGAAAATTCAAGAAATTAGAATAAAAGAAAAATAGTTAAATAATTGAAAATAAAATAATAAGTGACAATATTATATGAAGAGTTAAGTAGTGTTTTTATATAATTCACTAAACTAAAAATCAAATAATCATTTAATTTTCTAGTTTATAAAGTACCCTGTATATATTATCTCATTAAATCTTAAAAAAACACTGTAAGGTATGTAGGATAGGTTGCACTGTTCTCATTTTTTTGTCAACAATAGTGATATTTAAAGAGATTATGTGAGGTCTTAGTCTGCTTGGCTGCTGTAACAAAATACCATAGACTGGATACCTTCTAAACAACAGAAATTTATTGCTTTCAGTTCTGGGGGCTGGAAGTCTGAGATTAGGGTGCCAGCATGCCAGGTGAGGGCTCTTTTCCAGGTTGCAGATTTGTGATTGTGTCCTCACAAGAAGGAAGGGGCTAGGGAGCTCTGTGGGGGTCTCTTTTATAAGAACATGAAGTAGTCTAAAAGTATCATTTTATTCAGAAAGAGAATGTTTATGAGGGAAACATTTGGTATTTTATTTCAAATATCAGTAGAGACAAAAATGCATCTGATTATGAAAGCAGATAAATGGAAGGTATCTCAAATTAATAAAGGAAAAAGTGGGAAAAAAGTTACATATATATAAAATATATATAACATATAATATATATAGAATATATAATTATATAAAATATATAAGTATAATAACAATACTCATAATAACCCCAAATCCGCATATCTATCAATGGTCCAATGTATAAATAAAGTGAATGAAACTTGAGGGTGAATGAAGGAACTACTGTTATACACAACTACATTGGACAAATCTTACAAATAGATTGAGGGAAAGGAATGCACAATATATAATCCCATTTACAAAAATTTTAAAGACAGATAAAACTAATCTGTGGTGTTTGTAGTCAGGATAATAGTTACCTTTGAGGAAGAGGGAGGGACTAATTATGGGAGGGATGTAAGCAGGACTTCTGGGTTGCTGGTGGTGATTCATTTCTTAATTTGGGGGTGGTTATAAGAGTTTGCTCACTGTGGTATAATTCATTGATCTTTACATTTAAATTTGTGCAGTTTCTGTATGTGTATCGTTTAATAAAAACATGTTTAAAGTGCTAAAAAAAATTAAAAAGAAAAATAAATGAGAAAACAGCCCAATTTTTTAAAATATGCAGACACTTCATCAAAGAAGATATACAAATGGTAAATAGTACATAAGGGATACTCAATATCATTACTCAGTTAGGAAATGCAAATTAAAACCACAAAGAGATAAAATAGCTAGCATGCCAAGTGTTCACGAGGATGCAGAGGAATTGGAACTCTCATACACAGGAAAAAGAACTCTTGTTTTGGTGAGGACATAAAATGGTGTAACTCTTTGGAAAACATTGTGATAGTTTATTCGTTAGGCATACAACTAGCACGTGATCCAGCCACTGCACTTCTAGCTTTACACCCAACAGAAGAGAAAATATATATCCATACAAAGACTTGTACACACATGTTCGTAGTAGCTTTATTTGTAATAGCCCAAAGCTACAAACAACAAAAAATAAATAAATAATAAGAACACAAGTCCCATTGATAAGGGCTCCACCCTTATGACCTAATCCCCTCCCAAAGGCCCCATCTACTAATACCATCACCTTTTTCGGGGGGGTTAGGATTGATTGCAACATATGAATTTTAGGGAGACAAACATTCAGACCACAGCAGTGATTTTTTCCAACACCACAGAGTGTTAGAGCCTAGGTTCCAGCATTTTCTAACTCAAGTCTGGAAATCTCTGTCATTTCATGTAAGACACTTCAAAGGTTCATAGAGGAGATGGCTGAGTGGGCTCAGGCCTGGTCTTCAAACTTTCACATGTTTTTCTGTTAATCTTTTTTTAAGTGTTCTGTGAAGCAAATAACTGAAACATAACTTTAAAGGGTCTATTTACTTTTTAAATTCAATATGGAACCAACAAAAATTAGAATTTATTCTCCATTTAAAACTATCTAAACAACCAAATAAACACAGCTATATCTGTATTGTCAGTTATAATGAACATTTTTTTTTTAAATTTTTGACTGCATTGTGTCTTCATTGCTGCGCACGGGCTTTGTCTAGTTGCGGCGAGCGGGGGCTACTCTTCCTTGCGGTGCACGGGCTTCTCATTGCGGTGCCTTCTCTTGTTGCGGAGCACGGTCTCTAGGCACATGGGCTTCAGTAGTTGTGGCACACGGGCTCAGCAGTTGTGGCTCGCGGGTTCTAGAGCGCAGGCTCAGTAGCTGTGGCACACGGGCTTAGTTGCTCCGCGGCATGTGGGATTTTCCCAGACCAGGGCTTGAACCTGTGTCCCCTGCATTGGCAGGTGGACTCTTAACCACTGCGCCACCAGGGAAGTCCTAAACATTTAATTATAATTGTGTATCAGAATGGTAACATTTTATGACCTCATATTTCTTTAAGAAAAGCAAAAAAGTTTATAGAGAATGTTAGTACTAGTTATACATCCAAAAGTCCTACAAATAAGATTTTGGAATTTTCTATTATTTATTTATTTTAGATCTTGGACTAATTGAATAAATTAGAACAGCACAAATTTAATTACACTGGTAGGAATCTTTCCTCCAAAGTTGGCAGCTGTCAGTTATTCTTAGCATTTTGGACAGGATTCAATGTAATAAAATCACCTGTTATTTCTGATAAAATGGGCAAAGCACACATAAAATCTCTTGGTTTGTCTTAATGTCTCTGTGGCAAAAAATTGACGACACTATTGAGTTCCTTTGTCCTTTCCAGACAAAAGCGACCTCTATATGGCTCTGTAAGTCTTCAATTCAGGGGTATAACCGTTATCTTAATGGGATTGTACTTGATTATCTGATAAATTGTTGGCAACCTACCCACATTACTTCCTTTAACTGACATAAAATTCACTCAGTTGACCAGCTTTATCTTACAAGTAGTGAAGGGAAAGGCTTTCTTACTCCTGTATGCACCTGGATTTCAAGCCTTTGAAAAAGATTGACGATACCAAATGTCCTACCTGCCCTAACTAGATGATACCCACAGACTCAACTAGTGAAGGAAGTGCTTGTCTAAGGTATACGGCATTTTCTATTTGGAGAGGAACAAAAACACTCTCGTGTTCTTTTGACGTTCTATTCCCTGACTAGTGTCCCAGTTCAAACCATTACACATCTTACTGTCCCACTGCCTCTTAAATCTTGCTCCTCTCCCTTTTTCCTTTGCTTTCACTCCCACTCTTCTTCCAGCTACCCTGAAGCGATCCTTTTCTCTCCCTCAGTCAATTAGCTTACTGACTGACTGATATATCCTTTTTGAATATAGAATCCTAATACTAGTTACCATTTTGAAGACTGCCTGGTTCAGACATTTGTCTATGGGGAAGAATTCTTAATCACTCACTGTCTTTGATTGGAGTATTTGAAGGAGACTTTAACTGGAGGCTTTAAAGCATCAGAAAAGATTCATTGAGAATGACTGAACTCATGCTATGTGAACGGGAATTGTTTACCATTGGCTATATACTTAATTGAAACCTGATTAGGTATAAAAACATATAACTAAAAAATTTCAGTAAACACAAATAAATGAATGTGTATATGACTAAATGCATACCAGGGCATTCTGATCTTAGCTTTCAATTCCTCCTTATCAGGAACTAGAAGATTCGGAAAAAGAGATTTTATCCCAATCCTGCTATAGATTACACTTTTCTCCCAACATCCAGTTTATATTGATCCTCTTCATTGGGCTTTATTCCAGTCTTGAGCCACATACGTTGCTTTCTTCTATCAGAACTTTTAATACTCATTGACGAGAATTCTTGATCTCTCTGCAGTTGCACCAAGTGCAGATTTGAAATAAGGACTCCTCATCAACTTGCTAACGCATGCTGTGTCCAAGATGTTATGCAGAGTGCCTGCTGCCAGTTACATGTCACCTGGAATGTTTTCTCTCTCTCCTGTGTTTCTCTCACTTCCTCTCTCTCGCTCTCTCTCCCCCTCTCCCCCTCCCCCCCCCCACCTTTCCCGCCTCGTTCCCTCTTCCCTTCTTCTACCTTTTACCTTGCATTGTGGGAGTAGAAAAATTCTATTCTCAGTGATCTCAGACAGATAAACTTTCAGATTAGAGTCTAATGGAAAAAAAAAAAGCTATTCCATTATACAGGTGTACAGATGTCCTATTATCAGGAAACCTCCTGTATAATAGTCTTATGCTGAACTTCCTCTTTATGTGCAATCTGTATGGGCTACACTTACACATGGTAGGCATCCCATAAGTATTAGTTGGTTTAATACACAGACTTCCTAGGCATTGGTTTGTGCTAAAATGTATTGTTCAAATAAAAGCATTCCAGTACAAATTGAACAAAGAAAGAGAGGTCCTGATTGAACACAGAGAAACATTGATTCTCAAATATTAATGTGCATAAGAGTCGTCTGAGAATCTTGTTAAAAATCCAGATTCTGACTCAGTAAGTCTAGAGTGAGATCTGAGATTCTGTGTTTCTAATAATCTCTTTGGTGCCGCCACCGCCACCGCCGCCGCCGCTGGTGGTGGTCTATGAACCACACTTTGAACAGCAAGGCAGTAGATTATTTTTGACTTACCCATTCACTTGTTCCATCATACCTCTCAAAACAGATTTCTGACTTTAAAACAGTTTAGAGCACCAAATAAATATTGTCATGTGCCTCATTTTTCAACATACCATCTTGAATCAAAATCATTTGATAAACTTCCCAGGTGTGCATATCTATTGTCATTTTAAATAGGTTCCAGTGAAATGATGATATCTAAGTAGAAGTATAGGGATAAATGACTTTTAATAATTTGGTTTTTGTTTAGAATTTATGCTTCTACTGCCTTTTGAAAGAATTTGTGAGGCTTAAATATATAAGAGCACAAGATGAGGCAGTGACAGGAAAGCCCAAGTGCATCTGACATCCTAGCTTATCAGGTCTAGAAGACAACCTCTGTTACTTGGTAGCAAGCTGGTGGGGAAGATTGGTGTTCAAAGCTGTGTTTTCCCTAAGGCAAAACAGCATCAAAATATATAAAGCTTTTTACTTCTGGCATGAGTGATAAAGATGCAGAACTGAGAAGCAGGTGAAAAAACTTAGCTTATGCTTCTAAAGGCTAATTTTATATGTGTTCTTGTCCAGCTATTCTTGGTAGGTCCAGCTGCTAGTTGAACAGGACAGGTGGTAATCCCTGTTCAGTGGCTCATTATCACCCAGAGGCTTTGATGTGGCTAATACATAATCAATCAGGTTCTGAATTTTAATATTCTTCCTATTTTCATTTCATTTGTTTTACCTGAATTTATTTTCCAAAGTCCCAATATGATTTTGTTTTTTAATAAGATTATTTTTGATCATTTATTTATTTTGACATAACTAGGCTCATGATACACCAGCTGGAGTTTATTATGCCCCTGAATCATAAACTTTTTTTCTTCCTTCTTTATCTCCTTACAAGATCCAAACTGCAAAACCTAAGGATAAAGTTTTAATTTGGGAAGCACAAAAGACTGAAGCCATTTTAGAGGAGAGCATTGATGAAAATCAATATCTAAAAGCCTCAGTTTAAGACTGTAAGCACCATAGTTTATGCTTCTTTTCTAGTCTCTCCAGAGTTGTGATGTGCATAAATTAACACTAAGAAACAAACAAAAAAATCCCAAATGTGAAAAGTTAACTCCTTTTAACTAGTCATATATTCTGTAGTGCATATGTGATCATTATTTAGAAAGGTAGCAATTGAGGTATTTTCCAATATTTTCTCCATTTGTTAAATTATTTTGTGCTTATATAACTATATATTTATTATGTATGTTGGTGTATGTGTGTATCTCCCTGTATATCCCTTAGAGATATAATTCTAAGGTTGAAAGAACCAGCTGAAATTTTTGTCTCTTTACTCACAAGTACCTATGTATTTAAGAATTTTGCTTCTTTTTACACAAATGGTAAATATCTCAAGTTGGCATAACTCTTCTTTAATGCCCTAAAAAGAGCAAAAAAGTTTATATTATCCCACTGGTATGCTCTGAGAGCATTAGATTTGTTTGTAGGGAAAAAAACCCAAGTTATAATAAAGTTTTTAAAAATTATTGACAGTAGTTTAATTTATATTAGCTTTTCCCACTTCCTTGTTATCTCAGAATAGCACCTCCATGGACAATGGAATGGTCCTAACAGCCTAAATATGGTGAGCTTTAAAAGCAGATGGCTTGGGGCCATTCTGCTTATTATATCATTGCTTTCAATAGCATAACTGTTCTTCTCCAATGGCCCTCTTTGTTTTTTGCTTCATTACTGGCACATTTCTTTAATATGTAATCTATAACATTAACATGAAAATGGCTCTCAAATACTATTACTTTCTCCATCTGTGACCCAGTACTGTGGATCATCATCTAATGATCGTTCTTATTGCAGATGGCTCTCTTTAAATGCTCCAGAATAGCATTTTAAAGACATTGAGGGTGCTTCCTACGTAGATTGACAGTCTGAATGATTTAATATCTAAAACCTTGGGTCTACACAATGTGTGATAAATGACTGGAAATGCAAAGCACCAGTCAATTCCAAAGCAAGGTGTAAGAGGGACAGGAGGAGAGTGATTAAAAAAGAGTGTGTGTGTGTGTGTGTGTGTGTGTGTGTGTGTGTGTGTCATTAGTATTATCTTTAAGGGGAATTGGAATGGGAAGAACAGAACTTAATCATAAGAAACAGTTCTTTATTGTACTTCTTGAGGAAGGAGTTTACATTTCCTTTCTGACACTTCACCATGGCAGTGATAGGAAAGGAATGATAACCAGACTGAGAGTTGAGTTCTCTGTGGCTCAACATATACTTAATTTCTAGGCTGAGCTTCCGGACTCCCGAGCTCCACGGAGCCTCTTTAGTTGGTTCTTTTTTTTTCTCTTTCTCAGGCTCCTATCACCAAGAATTCTTTGTCTTCATGACTTTCTTTCTCCTCTCTATTCTTCCTGCAAATGCAGATCCTTACTGGGAAGTATCAATAAAATATCTGGGTTGGAGCCAGAAGTATTGCTAGTAATGCCTGCATATATCAGCTATTTCCCCAGTTGAAACGCCACCACGCATGTTGTCAGCATGTCCACCTCGTGGCCAGCCATTGCGTTGGGGAGGAAAGGCGTTATGAGTCTGCTGACAATACTCTCATTCCTAGATGAGGTCAAAAACAATATTTTCTTTATCTGCTTGATATTTTCATTTTCTTTTCTCTCTCTGAAGGTAAGCTCTTCACAAAAACTAGCCCACATGTTTTATCATTCTCAACATAACATTTGTGGCCCTTAACATTACTCTCAAATCAGAGAATAAATAGTGACTAAGATGAAAAGTAGACCAGGCCAGAGCAGTTATGAGGACCAAATTAAGTGTGAGTTTTTATGACAATACAAAACTTTCGTACTTACTATTTTAACAAGTTGGTGGCATTTGCCTCAGAGAGCTAACCTCAGAAAAGAAAGAAACCTCCTGGCCTTAAAGTGTAATTTTTCGAAACCATAATTTAATTCAGTAGGGTTGGCAATATTTTAGGCTTTCCTCACCATTCGGAAACTATGTCTGAATTTGTATCTTAGATTTAAATTTGCCAGGTTGAAAAGATACATATAAATATAAACCCCATCTGTGAAAACATAACCATTTTCATTCCTCTGAAGGTTTTTTTGTTGTTGGATTTCAACTGTTGTACTTTTGTTCATTTTTATGTAAAAAGTGAAATTTAGGCACAACTTAGTCAAACTCTGTTGGCTCTTTCACGAAGAAATTTCACCTAAAGTTTGATTAAATTCATTATTATTAAAGTTTGTTGAAGTTTATTTTAGTTAGAAGAGTTGAAAAACACAAGTTGATAGATTCATATAGAAAGTTATGAAATTTAAAAAGAAAAACCAGTAGTGGATGAATTTTATTCAGAATTATTTATGGCTATTTTGTATTTCTGTCTTCATTTTCAGAATAATGCATGTTATTACTAAATTTGGAAATATTCTAAAATTGGAAATCAGACTCCAGTTGATTCAAAACATGACCTTTTTTTCACATCAGTCTTTTTAAAATAATGGTTGAAATGCATTCAGTTCATACCCTTACACTTAATCCTCATGCATGGTCTTTCTTGTTTTTCCCTACCTCTCCTTTAACTGTCCTTTACAAAGATGAGAAGTTTTCTTCCCGACACAAAATTCCCTTGATTATATATTAGAAAGAACTGACACTTTGTAGCAAGGTTTAGGAAAAGCTAACATAAGTAGAGCTTCTGTGAAATCTGTTTTACCAAAAAATATTGGATTTACTGCTGATAAATAATGGAATTTATTTTAACCATTTGCATTTTCTTCTTCATTGAACCTCATGAACGACTGTTAGTTTTAGGTGGCACATTTATTTTTGCCATGGGTAAAGATGCTTCTTCAGTAAAATGTTCACTTATAGCATTCAGAATCTTGAAATATAACCAATGTCATCAAAGGGTAGAAGAGTAGAGACAAGGGGAGGATCAACCACTTTTCCCCTCAGTGAATGATCTACTGTCAAGTTCTACGATCACATTTCATCTATAAAGAGAGCATTGAGCGAAGTCTATGTTTTGCATACATGTCTTTACATTTAATTATAATTGTAAATATATTTACAATATGAATATAAATATATGCCAACTATTTAGCTCTAGTTAAAATCTGCCAAAATATAGGGAGGCTTGTGGGTGATGCAAATTGGAGATTTGCATAGATTTAGGGTACAATTTCAGAAAAGTAAATAAACATTATTTTGCTCTATAACTAAAAGACGCTAGGTATATTACCTTGTTTACTCACCAAACAAAAAGCAGTCATCAGAAAACAACGAAACATCTCAGCTAACCTTCTTAACCCTTCCACTGCCATTGCCATGACTCATTAGTCAGAAATAGAGAATCACTTCTTTACTGAAGGACATAAATTCATTAGAGGGCCACAGATGAATAAAGAACAACTAAATACAGTCTGAAACATTTAAATCACTTGTTTTTAGGAAACTATCCTGGCTTTTAAAATGACATAAATCCAGATGAATTGGGAGATTGGGATTGACATATATACAATCACTAATATGTATAAAATAGATAACTAATAAAAAAATAAAATAAAATGACATAAATCCAACCAAAATTTATTCAAGTTTAATGGGAACAGGATTCTTTTCTAGACTATCACAGAGGCAGTCTCAACTCATGGTGGTTTCATTGTAAAATAAATAAAATCAATTCAGAGGCCACATCTGATTTGCTGGAAGTGCTGTCATGTGATTCTAATGTCTAACCTCTATTTGGGTACATAGCCCCTCGGTCTACTCAGCAGGAATGTGTTCTTTTTACCTAATACCAATTAAAACCTTACTCCTCCTCCCATGGAAAGAGCTACTGGTGGTAGTCTTGGAGAAAACATGGGAGAGGATTGGTGACGTCATATAAGGAGATCAGAAAGCATTATTTTGACATTTAAAAAGTAAAGAGAAGATGAATTTTTTCCTTTTTTTAAAAATTTATTTTACTAAAGTATAGTTGATTTACAATGTTGTGTTAGTTTATGCTGTACAACAAAGTGATTCAGTTATACATATATATAATTTTTCATATTCTTTTCCGTTATGGTCTATTACAGGACATTGAATATAGTTCCCTGTGCTATACAGTAGGACCTTGTTGTTTATCCATCATATATATAATAGGTTACCTCTGCTAATCCCAAACTCCCAATCCATCACTCCCCCACCTCCCCCTTCCCCTTGGCAACCATAAGTCTGTGTGCTATGTCTGTGAGTCTGTTTCTGTTTCATGGATAAGTTCATTTGTATCATATTTTAGATTCCACATGTAAGTGATATCATATGGTATTTGCCTTTCTCCTTCTGACTTACTTCATTTAGTATAATAGTCTCTAGGTCCATCCATGTTGCTGCAAATGGCATTATTTCATTCTTTTTTATAGCTGAGTAGTATTCCATTGTATATATATCACATCTTCTTTATCCATTCATCTGTCAGTGGACATTTAGGTTGTTTTCATGTCTTGGCTATTGTAAATAGTGCTGCTGTGAACATAGGGGTGCATGTATGTTTTTGAATTATAGTTTTGTCCAGATATATGCCCAGGAGTAAGATTGCTGGATCATATCGTAGCTCTATTTTTAGCTTTTTGAGGAACTGCCGTAGTGTTTTCCATAGTGGCTGCACCAATTTACATTCCCACCAACAGTGTAGAAAGGTTCCCTTTTCTCCACACCCTCTCCAGCATTTGTTGTTTGTAGACTTTTTCAGGATTGCCATTCTGACTGGTGTGACGTGGTACCTGACTGTAGTTTTTTTTTGGTGGTGTTGTTGTTTTTTATAAATTTATTTATTTATTTTTGGCTGTGTTGGGTCTTCGTTTCTGTGTGAGGGCTTCCTCTAGTTGTGGCAAGTGGGGGCCACTCTTCATCGCGGTGTGCGGGCCTCTCACTGTCGCGGCCTCTCTTGTTGTGGAGCACAGGCTCCAGACGCGCAGGCTCAGTAGTTGTGGCTCACGGGCCTAGCTGCTCCACGGCATGTGGGATCTTCCCAGACCAGGGCTCGAACCTGTGTCCCCTGCATTGGCAGGCAGATTCTCAACCACTGCGCCACCAGGGAAGCCCCTGATTGTAGTTTTGACTTGCATTAAAAGAAGATGAATTTTTAAAATTGCAAACCAATCAGCTTGATGTTGACAAGCAATAAAATCCTAGAAAATGACATTGAGGTGATGAATAATGGGTACTTAGAAGAATATGCTCCCGGGAGTCAGCATGATATCCTCAAAATGTGTCATGCCACATTCACTTCATTTCCATTTTTATTATGGCTACTCAATGGTTAGATGAGAGGACTATTATAGACAGTGTGTATTATGATTTTACACCACATTTTTCAAGTTCTCTTTTGAGGATCTTGGGAACAAAATAAAGAACAGTGGGCTGGGTAATAGGGTGAATTTGCAGCTGATAAAGACATCCAAAGAATGTCAATTGGTAGATCAGGGTTAACATGCAATAAAATCTCTATCCTTGGACCTGTATTTTAGATAGCCATGCCTTTGCACATGGCTATTTCTTCTTCCATCAACTTTTCTTCCACAATCTCAGCCCTCTACCTGAAGACCTCAGTTAGTCAATTTTACCCATGCACCACTACCTCTGTGAACCCTCCTTTGGCTGTATTCAATGAGCACAGCTTTTCACCAGCACTTATCTAACTAAATTGTGATTGCTTGTTTATACGTATGTTTCCTGCTCTAGTCTATGAATGCCAAGAAGATAAGGACCATTTTGATCCATTGTGGTCTCTTTGCTACCTAATATAACTGAATCCACAATAGGTACTCAGTTATTGATGGAATGATTGTAGATAATAGTTATATTGATTAATAAATTTGAAGTTGACAAAAGTTGTTAACACTTTATATGATAAATATATCAAAATTCTAATCGATTTACATCAGAGATTATTTCTTATTACAAGATGAAATATGAAAGCATGTTTAAATAAGACATAAATCTCACATTTAGACTCAGTAATCAATTTAGAAACGCAGGAGGAAAGAGAGCTTAATTAATATCAGATTGTGTTTAAAAACCCTTGGGTTTTTAGTAATCCACAAATTCAGTATGACAAAAAGTTTGATGGCATGTACAAAACTAAAATGCTAACAACAGTTGTAGATGGCATTAATAGGACAAAAAAGGATGTAAGCATACCACTTAACTCAGTTCTGGATATCACATTTTAAATGGATCTTGTTTCTTAAAGTGTCACCAGAATAGCCAAGGGTCTATAGGCTGTATTATATAAGGCTAAAAAAAATAGAGGTAAATACAGGTATTTAGATTTAGCTTAGAGAGAAGTGGTATTAAGGAGACTGCAGTAGGGGGCCTCAAATATTTAGAAGGTTAGAGGAAATGTGTTTTATTGCATTTTGGTTGGTGTTTTGTTGTTTGGTTTTGTTTGTATTTTTCCTCATTTTATTTTTTCCTGTTTTGCCCTAAGAAAAGATTCAAGTACATATGTGGAAGTTACAAGAAAGCAAATTTTTAGTAAATATTAAAGAAAATTTTGGAACTGAGCTGCCAAAACACAGAATCTACTGCCTTAAAAAGCAGTAAACTCCTTAAACAGTAGATACTCAGGGCTGAAATGACTGTCTCACCCCTAAAGGCAATTCCCATATTGGATGAGAAGATGTAATTCATTAAGCTTTAAGGTCGCTTCTGAATCTAATGTTTTGATATTTTCAGAATTAATCAGAAGGGACTAACAGCATGACCTGAATCTGTCCTATACTTACATAAACATCCTGTGTAATGCACCTCATTTTTTGTCCAACTGTATACATTTGTGAATGTTAAATTTTATTTTAGGGCAAATGCTTTTTAAAAAAAAAACTAAAAATCAACTTTATTAAAGGATAATTTACACAGAATAGCCTGCATCCATTTAAAGTGTACAATTTACTGATTTTTGACAGATATATACCCATGAAACCACTGCTACAATCAGAGCACAAAATATTCTCATCCCTCCAAAAGGTTCCTTGTGTTCCTTTGCAGGCCATTCTTCCCTTCACTCCTGGCCCCAGGCAACCACTGGTCTGCTTTCTGTCACTTTAGATTAGTCTGCATTTTTGAGTATTTTATATAAGTGGAATCACTCAGTATTTTTGTGTGTCTGGTTTCTTACACTCAGCATAATGACTTCGAATATCAGTAGTTTGAAAATCAGTAGTTCGTTTCTTTTTAATTGTGTAGTACTTTCTATTGTATGGATATACCACATTTTGTTGATCTGTTCAGCTGCTGGTGGACATTTGGGTTGTTTCCAGTTTGGGGAATATTATGAATAAAGCTGCTAAAAACTGTATACTTGTTCTACTACCTAGCCTTAGGAATCTTAATTCTGAGAAGCACAATACAAAAAGAACTTCAAGTGTTATCTTAGTTAACAAGCACCTAGACGGCAAGTACCAAGGATAAATTGAGCAGATATCAGCTGAGTTCTCTGAGAAAGTCTCAGTGTCTAACATTCTTTCTTGGGAGTAGATGTGTATCAGCTATCTTTTGCTGTGTAACAAACTACCCCAAAACTTAATGGCTTACCACAGGGGTCAGCAAACATGTCTATAAAGGACCAGGTAGTAACTATTTCAGGCTTTGTGGGCTACATATGTACACTTGCATATTATGTTTTTTACAACTCTTTAAAAATGTAAAAATCATACTTAGGTGGGAGGCTATATGAAAACAGGCCACAGGCCAGATTGGTCTATGAGCCATACTTTGTAGATCCCTTAACACAGCAACTATTTATTTAGCTCACTATTTGATGGATAGACTGGCCCATTTTGGTCCTCTGGACCAGCTACTACAGTGGTCCCCTTTTATCCATGGCAGATACGTTCTGAGACCTCCAGTGGATGCCTGAGATCACGGATAGTACCGAACCCTACATATGCTATGTTTTTTCCTATACATACCTATGAAAAGGTTTAATTTATAAATTAGGCACAGTAGGGGATTAACAACAATAATAATAAAGTAGAACAATTATAACAATATACTGTAATAAAAGTTATGAGTGTGGTCTTTCTCTCAGAATATCATTGTACAAATTTAATGCCTTTTCCATCCTAACTAAGCTCTTATCATGCACTGTGGCCCTAACTTTGGCAGTTTGAGGTGCAACAGCAAAAGTAGCATGAATTTCTTTTTCCTTCTTCACAATTTCACAGATTGAAGATTCATTCTTACCGTAGATCTTAGCAACCTCATTATATAATTTTTTTTCTTTCCTTATTAAGTCAAGAAGTTTCACCTTTTCACTTAAAGGAAACATCTACGGCTTCTCTTTGGCATATCTGAATTGCCAGCATCACTACTCCTGTGCTTTGGGGCCATTATTAAGGAAAATAAGGGTGACTTGAACACAAGCAATGTGATAGCGCAACAGTCAATCTGATAACCCAGACGGTGCCATTAAGTCACTAACGGACAGGATGTGCTGGACAAAGGGATCATCCTGGGTGAGACTGATGGCATGAGATTTCAGCACACTACTTAGAATGGCGTGCAATTTAAACCTTAAGAATTGTTCATTTCTGGAATTTTCCATTTAACATCTTCAGACCCCAGCTGGCCACAGGTGACTGAAATCATGGAAAGCCAAAATGTGCATGAGGGGGGCTGTTGTATTCTTTGCTGGGCCTGCTTATGCATCTGTGGTCAGCTAGTGGCTGGATGAGCTATCATGACGTGATTCGCACGTCTTACGGTTGACAGGTCATTTAGGAACAGATGCAACCAGGTCTGTGTGTCTCATCATCCAACAGGCTAGCCCAGGCTATTTTACATGGACACTTGTCAAGTTTGTGCTCGTATCACATTTGATATTGTCTATCGGCCAAAGCAAGTCATGTCATAGAGTCATTCCAGATACAACATGTGGAGAAAGACTCCACCTTCTGATGGGAGGAAATACACTGCAAGAGCTGGATACCAGGCAGAGGGCCAGAATTTGTGTCCATTTTGCAGTATATCACAAGGTACTGGAGAAAAGTTATCAGCATGTTTTGTAGACTGAGAGGACTCTGAATTTAGATGCATGTAAAATGAGACGTGCTATGATAATTCTTGCTTTGTGAGTAATCGTTGCTGAGCTAGGCAATTGGTTTGTAGCTTCTCAGCCAATGGTGGAAATACAGTATCCATAGTCTAGTGATTTTAAAATATACAAAATACAGATGAGAAATATCATCTATTAACCACTTACTGCTGGGAATTTAATGAATACTGCGGTGATTTAATACTGAAGAAAGGTTATGACTTTCTTCTGGTTACTCTCTTAGCTGGCCACTCTTCTGAAAAGAATTTTATTCTCAAAGCTGTTATTATTTATACTCTTAATACACATCGTATCCCCATAGCCATAGACTGTATACAGAAGTAGAAATATAATGTAGTACACATGAAACTTATATAACGTTATAAACCGGTGTAACCTCGAAACAATCCAAAAAGAAAAAAAAAGTGTTCCTACAGTCATATAAGAATCTCTCTTCTTTTTTTTTGCCTTTTTGTGTAAGCATAATCGTTGCCAGTCTTCAAAAACACTTATTCAGATAATTTCCCCCAAGCACGTAGTAGGATAAATTTATAGGTACTAAATAAAATGGAGACCATTCAGCCCTAAAATGTCACTATTCTATCAGGCACACACTTGCCAGTTTGTTGGCCTCGACCGGGGCATGCTAGCAAGGGCTTCAGATGAGGTCCCATTGCAACACGAGAGAAGAAGGGTTATTTCTCAGTTTATGTTTTGAAGTGTGTTGCTCAGACAGGCAACATACAGTTGTGTATAGTAGCGTGAGCTACCTGTTACTTCCCTTGGCAATACTTTTAGCAGCAATGTTTTTCCTTCTGCAATGTGACAGTATCACCGTGCCATTCGGAATAAAAAGAAAGGGCTGAGTGATTCTGAGCATACTTTCAAACAGCCATGCAAACGAACAGCTGGCAGAGAAGACACGCCCTAAAACTTGAGACATACTTTCAGCCCCTGCAGCACCTCGTGTGGCTTGAACTTAAGACTTGATGAATGCCTCCCTAGCTTGTTCCCTCTCCTGAATCTTTTCATTCCCCTTCAATCTTTTGTAATGCTCCAGCCCTTACTGGGGAAGAAAACTGCAAACTGTCTGCCCCTAGCTTACTTCCAGATCTTAGTCTAGAGAAATTCTATTTTTGCATAACTGTCCCATAAGCATACAGTCTATCCATTTCTCTATGCAGTAGAGGTTTCTAGCTTTCACCTTTTTTGACCAATCCACAGTAAAAATTACATTTTATATAGCATGCCAGTGCAAACACACACATATTTCTATCTATAAATAGTTCTCCATGTATGTTTATGCAATGGAAAGAAGAGTTTCACAAAACATGACTTATCCTTGCCACCTAATTCATCCTCATATTTCCTATTCTTTTCTATTTCATTACAAACAACATTAGTGGTGATCCACTATATAGATTTCAAGACCTATTAACGGTTCATGACCTGTAGTTTGGGAAAATGCTGTACCGTGTTTTATCCATACCTCAGGCCTGGCCATCAGAAAGCTATATTCTTGGACCACTTTGCCTTGATCCCCATAAGATTACATCATACCCTTAACTTATGTTGAGAGGCACTGTAAAGACAACTACTGAAAGGGCTTTTATTGAAGATTGACATCATGCAGTGTCTCCCATCTGAAAATCCAGGCAACGATTTTATTTAGATCTAAGAACAGAATTTAGATTTTACTTGGCTTCACTTAAAGAATTGTGTTCTTTTCCCCTTATCAATAATCCAAATAATAAAATCGATCATATTTCCTTTTATATTTTTCCTTTCACTTTGGCATCCAGGAAGCCCACAGCGAAATTATATTCCCTTTAAAATTTTTATTGAAATATATTGATATATCAAAAAAGGCTTAGTCTTAAATATACACAGAATTTTCACAGTCTGAACACACCCATGTAACCAGCATCCAGATCAAGAAATAGAATATTACAGCGAAGCTCCCTTGTGCCTGCTTCTAATTATTACCCACCCCCCAAGGGTAACCACTATCTTGACTTTGAACACCATAAATTCATCTGGCCTGGTTCTGTACATTATGTAAATGGAATCATACAGCATGTACTCTCTTATGTCTGACTTTTTAAGACTTGGATTCATCCCCATTGCATGAAGTTGTTCATTCTCATTGCTGTATAATAATTCATTGTGTAAATGTGCTAAATGTTAAAATCTACTGTTGATGGACATTTGATACAAAAAATGATGTTATAAACATCCTAAAATGTGTCTTTCGTTGGACATATGTATACATCCCTTTTGGAAATATATCAAGGAGTGAAATTTCTGGGTCATAGGGAATGTATATGTTCAGCTTTTATACATTCTGCTGAACAGTTTTCCAGTGTGGTTGTACCAACTTAAATTCCTATCAGCAAAGCATGAGAGTTCTAGTTGCTCCACATCCTTCCCAACACTTTGTTTGTATTGTTTGTCTTTCTCATTCTGGCTGGTGTACATAGCTAAATTTACTAGGTATAGCAAGCCCTGTGGTCTTCAAATCTGTGTTATAACTTTTCCTCCCTTCTTCATATTTTATTCTATATCCTTAATCCTTAACTTTATCTATTAATTTTTGAAATTTATACATTCTTATCAGTTGCCCTAAAGCCTCTGTGGAACAATGTGAGGTATAAATACATACATAGTATAAACACAAATCTGAATCCTCAGCTAATGCTGCCATTATCAAAAATCCTAGTCTTGGGGATTCCCTGGTGGTGCAGTGGTTGAGAGTCTGCCTGCCAATGCAGGGGACACGGGTTTGAGCCCTGGTCTGGGAAGATCCCAAATGCCGCAGAGCAACTAAGCCCGTGTGCCACAACTACTGAGCCTGCGCGTCTGGAGCCTGTGCTCCGCAACAAGAGAGGCCGCAATAGTGAGAGGCCCGCGCACCGCGATGAAGAGTGGCCCCCACTTGCCACAACTAGAGAAAGCCCTCGCACAGTAACGAAGACCCAACACAGCCATACATACATACATACATACATACATACATACATACATACATACATACATACATAAAATTAAATTAAAAAGAAAAAAAAAAGAAATCCTAGTCTTCCCTTTCCTCCAGTCCTCACCTCCAATTGGTTGAAAAGCCGTGTTGATTTTATCCTATGACCTATCTTGAATTCAACCTTTCCACCAATTCCCAGTGCCATTTTCTTTATCCCAGGCCTTTATCTTCTCGTAACTGGACTAGTGTAATGTAGTCTCCGTAGTATACATTCCCATTCTAATCCATACCCTCTTTTTCAAGCTTGTTTCTTCCCACTCCAAATTTAATTTAATTTCTGTTTAAAACGAAAAACATTCAGAAGTACAGGTGATGGCAATTTTTTCTTCTCTAGCCAATATATGAGAAGAGGCTTCTAAGGGATGAGAGTAATTCAAGCTGTGAAGACCTAGATTTCCACACTACAGGCTTGATATTAACTCAGGAATGTGATCTCATATTCTAATGGGGATGTTGGTATTTTCTGCGTATTAGTCTTCCTGGGATACAAAACCCTATATTGGCGCAATACGTTTTTGAACTCCAAAAAAGCATAATCTGATTTCATAACACAGCAGTATGTTAACATTAAAAAAAGAATCTGTGCCTTAGTAAATGATTAATATGAGAGGTTAGCTCGCAGAGTCAACTTAAGAAACTTGCTTTAGCTCTTCTTCCACTAACAAAAACATGCATGAAACCTGGTGACTTAAGCCTAGTTAGCTGTTAATTAAAATGTATGTTCCCTAATCCCAAGAGGTCAAACTAACCCCCTTTCTCTTTTTGCTTTTTTTTCCATGTCTCTATTTCTGTATTTAGAATCTGTCTGATATTGTGCTTCATCATGTGTGAATCTGTCTCCTCCCCTCCACTAGATTGTAAGCTCCTTCAGATCTAGGCCATATTTGAGTCCCTCTGGTAGAACAAACTGATTACAATGTTGCAATATTAAAATATTCCCCAGTCCATCCTCCAAACACTTCCCAGGTTTTACTTATAGTAATGAAAAATGAGAAGAGTTTCACAAGCAAAGACATATATAAATGCCCCATAAATACACCACAATTGCAGTCATTTAAAGAAATGAATATAGGGGAATATTTAATAGCGAAACTTAGTCTAGGTATGGGACATGAAAAAGATTTCTTGGGAATTTGTGGATTAATTAAAATTCCTTGTATTCATATTTCCCTTTTATCTTCAAAAAATGTCTTGACAAAAATAAACTAGAACTGAAGAATAAGATTCAGCCCTTGGTAAATCATTAATTGGTTAAATTGGGGTGTTTTTTTTTAAGTAAGAGTGTTTATTTATTTATTTATGGCTGAGTTGGGTCTTCATTGCTGCGCGCGGGCTTTCTCTAGTTGTGGTGAGCGGGGGCTACTCTTCGCTGTTGTGCGCGGGCTTCTCATTGTGGTGGCTTCTTCTGTTGCGGATCATGGGCTCTAGGCGGGTGGGCTCAGTAGCTGTGGCTCGCAGGCTCCAGAGCGCAGGCTCAGCAGTTGTGTCGCACGGGCTTAGTTGCTCCGCGGCATGTGGGATCTTCCCGGACCAGGGATCGAACCCGTGTCCCCTGCATTGACAGGCGGATTCCCAACCACTGCGCCACCAGGGAAGTCCCAGTTAAGTTGGTTTTTAACCTCCATTTCCCCTTTTAGGGATTCCTACCACATCCTGGCTGTTCAATGCCTGCACCAAGAGTACTTCTCCATCAGGGTGCAGGGAATCTTTCCCTCCCACTGTCCCCCATAAAACCAATATTCACTTGTTCTCTTACTACTCTAGGGTTCTGCTCTCTGCCAATATGAATGTGAATACATCTTTTAACATGTGTGAATAGTACTGATATTTTAACCTCAGCCCCAAAAAGTAATAGAGTATGGTGTGAATTTTACTCCTATCTCAGGCTTGTGGTTAGTGATTTATTTTCCAAAAAAATAAAAAAGAAACCTTATTTTACCTACTTGCTTCCTTCTTAAATGTAGAAAACAAAAGAAGTAAA
The DNA here is from genome assembly GCF_965194805.1 of Balaenoptera borealis. Lineage (NCBI taxonomy): Eukaryota > Metazoa > Chordata > Mammalia > Artiodactyla > Balaenopteridae > Balaenoptera > Balaenoptera borealis. Next base: position 27,794,125 of record NC_138881.1, on the reverse strand, counting down.
AGTTCCCTTTGCAAGTTGTTAAAGAGAAAAGACTGAAACTCTTGGACCACTTGTCTTCCCTCATACAACAGTCTAAAAATGAAAAGTTAAAGTGACAGTGCTGATTTATTTTGTGCCATATTCCTAACACTATTCCTGGACTTACTGGGTTTCCTTTAAGGAATTACCCCTGCACAACAGGCTATTTTGCATTAACATGGCATCCCCCAGCCTTACAATTGCTTTCATAGTCATTATGTCACTTGACCCCTACTTTGGCCTGTTGCAGTAGTGTCCGAATTTTACAGAAGAGTCACCAGAGCTCCAGAGGGGCTAAGTGACTGGTCTCTGAGGGTTAAGTGACTGGCCTCTAGGGGCAGAATTGGCCTAGAGCTCTGCCTTGCTGGAGTTAATGCTTCTGCCAGAATATACAGCTACGCTTGCTGAAGATTAAGATGCTGCTTTTGATCCTGGTAGATATTCATCTCAAAGGGGCAAAAAAAAAAAAACAACCCAGTGTCTTCATTCAGTAGCATTTGAATATTAAATTTTCCTTATCTGTTTCAACTTAGGAGGACTTCCTTGTTCACTTAATTGACTGGTAATTCCTTTGTTTACTTTTTTCAGAATCTCAAGAACCAAGTCATAAGTATTAAAAATGGTTACATTAGCATTTAACTTTTTTATGAAATTCGAGTATCAGAAAGGGGTAAGTTAGGCAGGAATGTGTGTAGAATTTTGCATTTTAATTAAAAAGCCTCAAAATGAAATGAACCTCTGACAGTAACAGATGACTACCTCTAAAAGCTGTGTTACTATTTGATGTATGTTCAGTATTTTCTTGTGGATAATAAGTCCTACGGCTTGTTTCAAGAAAAGTGACAGGACTAAAACAATTAAAAAAGACAAAGCTGCTCTTTTTTTAATCACATGCTCATAAATAAAGCTGGGTTGTGAATTATTTCCAGAGAAGCAGTTGACAAAGTATAAGTAAATCACTCTAAGAACTAAAGCTGTCTTGCTTTTTTTTTTTGAACGTTCAAACCAAATCTCTATCCTAGTCCAATGATGAATTTCCTTTGACAAATAAATATTTACAAAGTATGAAATATAGAGTTTGTGCGCTTCCTAAGGCCAAAACATAGTGTTTAAACTAAAATTTAATATTTTCTCTCTCCTCGAATACACCAAAATAAGAACATAACTTAAAAATAATTCTCTCTCGTAGCCGACTCTCCATTCATCATTCTTTAGATGATATTGGCTTTGTGAGTATTCAGGTAAAAAGAAAACTAATTTCTAGATTGATCAGAAAATCTGAGAGTATTTATAGATTTGAAGAAAACAGTAAAATCTGGAGAAATAGAATTTTTTGTAACCCCTATTATGACGTCAAGAAAGGTACATCTTTCAACAACCTGCCACTTTCCTATGGAAATTCTTCATGTGGTACATGGCTTGATTGGGCAGATCCAAGGGTTAATTTACTTGTGATTTGAGAAAAGGCTGAGACGTCCCTTTTTTTTTTTTTTAAACTGTGGTGTGTGGGAGGAAGGTAGAAAGAGGCCCCAGAATGAATTCACTAATTGGGGTTTTCACCTGCTGTGAGTCTAATGGAATACAAAGCCTTATTTGTAGCTGGAGAGGAAGGCCGATTATGCAGAGTGTCAGAATTTCTGCCTAGTTTTGAAATTCCTGTTATTTGGCACCACCATTTGGGAAAGGCAGACCAATAGTTACAGCTTTGAGCTGTTGTTAAGGTGGACCACGAATGCCGTAGTCAGATCTGCTTGAACCACCGTAACCAATATCCATGTTTAGCGGGAGGTGGTGTGCTCCGTATACCCGGGGTACAGCACTACAGCTGGCAGGCTAATAGGTAACGCAACCGCCGGGCCTGTGAGGTTAAAGCGGTGTGGCTTTATTTTAGTGAAGATGCTAAACTTCACATCTTTTTAGATGTTCGCTTTGATATAGGTGGCTCCGTGAAGCTTTGAAAAATCTTATTAGAAGAATACTGTACGAGAGTCAAGCCCAGCTTGACTTTACCTGGAACCTGTTTGGTGAAATCTCTGGTTTAGATGGAAAAATAGGCTTTTGTGTGTGTGTGAAGTGCTCTGTGTCTGAATGTAGAGGCCTCTTCACTTACTAGTTAACGCGAACTGACTGGATATGCTTATATCCAGAAGATGCTGGTTTCAGATTGACCTAAAGGGATTGTTATACATATTTTAATTAGTACACCATGATATCTGTCCTGACAATGACTCACCATCACTGTACGCATTTGTGAGACATCTGATTCACTGTTCATGGCTAATACTTGTACTATGCAAAGAGAAACATGGAATCCTTATGCGTTTACTGGATACCCAAAATGTTGAAACTTTGCCATAAACTATGTGCTATGCTTAATTGAAGCAATACCTATATTCCAAATGGATTTTTATAAAATGATGCAGGTTATACTTAAGATTAGTTACAGAATGAAAAGCAGTTCAGATAGAGACTCTTGGAGCCAGAGGGAAGCTGGACCCTAGCGGGTGGTGAGGTCCCTCAGGGCCATCCCCAGGCAAGTGCCCACTGCAGACCATTCCCTGTCTTTTCCTTTCCCTTTCTGCTCCTCATTTTACCCTGGTAAAATCAGGCTAACATTGAAACCGCGAGCAGCCTAAAAGGAAAAGGATGGGTTTGTGGAAGGTAGGAGCACCCTGGCCTCCGTCCTTGACCCTTCACACCGTCCACTAAGTGGGATCATCCAAACCCACGCCCTACAAATACTGACAGTTCAAATCGATAGCTCCAATCCAGACATCTTCCCTCTGAGTTCCAGACTCAGATGCCCAACTGCCTTTCACATCACACTGCCACCTCCAAGTCAGCAGGCTCAAGACTGAATTGATCATCTCTCCCTGACCCTCTTCTGCCTAAACCTGTCCCCTCCTCCTGAAAGTCCTGGCTTGGCGAGTATTACTCATCCAATCTTGAGAGTCAGCCTACAACAGTAATCCTTAACCTTGGCTGCATTTTAGAATCACCTGGGGAGCCTTAAAAATCCCAGTGCCCAAGGCCAGTTAAATCGAAATCTCAGGGTGGTGAAACCCAGGCATCCGAATTGTTTTTAACGCTCCCCAGGTGATTCCAGTGGTGGCCAGGCTTGAGGACCATTGCCCTAGGTCTTCCCTCTCGTTCATTCTTACCTCCAATCAGTCAAGACTCCTGTAGTTTTAACATGATTGTATTTTTTCCCCAGTCTCTCTCCCACTGCCATTGTTCAGACCCTCATCACACTGCAGTCACCCTGTATCTGGTGTCCTTATTCCAAACTCTTCTGATGCAGCCCCACACCATTGCCCAAGTGATTTTTCTGAAAGGCAAATCTGACAGAGCCACAGTGACGCTTAAATTCCTTCTTTAAAAAGCTCACCCATACCTTTCAGGATACAGGTCAAACTCTGGATCATCACACCAGGTCCTTCTGAATTTGTCTACCTCTCTAATCTCTGTCTGGACATTCTCTCTCAAGGAGAGCACTGAAGCTCTTAGAAAGAATAAGCTGTTTCTTGCTTATTTACCTTCACTCCTGCTGTTATCACCGTTCATAATTATTGACTTGCCGTTACCCCCAATGGGCCAGAAACTCCTTTTGGGCCTACAGAGGAGGCTTCTAGAAATAGCTTTCCAGTGAGTGAGCCTAATCTCCTTTTCAGCTCCAACAGGTGGAGTTAACTTTCTCTTCCGTCAGTGGTCCCTACTCAGCAACCAATCAAGTGCCCCAGAGGGTGGCTTTGACTGGGTGGGTCCCTGTTTGGTCTGGGTCCTGGGAGAAACAGATGGTACATTCAGAAGTGGTCTTTGAAGAGAGTGTGATGAAAAAGGCTGTTTACTAAAATCCGAGCTGTGTAGGAGAAATAACAAGGGCAAGGGGAGGGAACGGTTTAAGGAACCTGGAGCAAGCTGTTGCTGTAGAAATGACTGTCCCACAAGACTCGTGGCCGGGGGTGAAGAAACTCGGCCACTGCCAGGCTCAAGACCAACAGGAGGGAGCTTGGGGAATAAATACCCCAACATCTCTCTCCTCCTGCTCTTTCATCTCCTGCTACAGGCCTTTCATCATTACCTCCCATTGGCTGAAAGTGAAAGGAAGCTAGTGGGCAAGAGAGCCTGATTGATGCCATCCACAGAGGTCCAACATCGTGGGCCACAGGGCAGAGAGGAAAAGGGCAGAGAATAGGGCTGGAAGGAAGAACGGGGAAATCCTCAGCACAGTCCCGTAGGTCAGAGAGGTCCTCATTTTTCTAAGTACCTACAACATTTAAGTGGTTCAAAAACTGGAGTTTGGTGTATGGAAAAATTTACTAGGTTGCCTTCCTAGACCTTATCTTATCTCATTCCTTCCTTACCTCTGTTTCTAGCAAATTGACTGTCCTCTGCTGTCAGCCAGCAGTGAGATCGCTTATGAGCACACAAGAAAAAATACAGATCTTCCCCCAGAGTAAAAGAAGCCACTTCTCTGGATGGCAGCATGACAGAGTGGCTAACAGCACGGGCCTTGAAGCCAGACTCCCTAGTTCCAATCCTTGCACTGCCACATTCCAGCCATGGTATTGAGGACAAGTAGCTCATGGTAGATTTTAAAAGCAGGATTTCAACTTAAGTTTTTTTATGCTTCTTTCATATCTGTGGTTTACATCAAAACAATAATAATAATAATGAGGAAGAGGAGAGCTACTACAAGTAGGCAATTAATGTATTATCATACATGGCATCACTCTAATTCATATATGAAATGAGGATATATAAATTATGTTTTCTTAATGTCTTTCCCTAATAAAACAATATTCATAATCTAACTGAAATTAACAACAAAGCAGTCGCAGTGAGGCACATGTCATTACTTTTTTTTTTTTTAATTTATTTATTTTTTTTACTTTTTTGGCTGTGTTGGGTCTTCATTGCTGCGCGCGGGCTTTGTCTAGTTGCGGCGAGCGGGGGCTACTCTTCATTGCGGTGCACGGGCTTCTCATTGCTGTGGCTTCTCTTGTTGCGGAGCACAGGCTCTAGGCGCACGGGCTTTAGTAGTTGTGGCACGCAGGCTCGGTGGCTGTGGCTCATGGGCTGTAGAGCACAGGCTCAGTAGTTGTGGGGCACAGGCTTAGTTGCTCCGTGGCATGCGGAATCTTTCCGGACCAGGGCTCGAACCCGTGTCCCCTGCATTGGTAGGCGGATTCTTAACCACTGCCCCACCAGGGAAGTCCTGTCCATGTCATTTCTTAATAATACTTTCTGTATTTAATTTCTAAAACAACATCAAGATTTGGGAACAAGCCTTCAAGTGCCTATAACTCCAGTCTAAAAAAGAACTTAGATGTATTTTTGAGGATTGCCATCTGTCAAATTTAAGAAAACAATTGAATAGTGATTTCTAATTTTCCATTTTTTTTTCAATGAATTGTTCCGAGTGGTTTTCTAGCTGGACACTGAGAAAATAGATTTGAGCATTTATATTTTAGAGGACCATATCAGAACTCCTGAAGTTTGAGCAGGTAATTTAAAAGTGTAAAACAAACAGACAGAAAAAAAAAAAAACAGAGAAAGACAATGTATCCTATCACATAGGTGTTACAAACCTTTAGTTGATTGATTTCTAATATTTACAAATGCCCATGCTGGGAGGTTTGTGTCTTTTCATTGGAATAGACATAAACAATATTTAAGGGATGTGCTTGATACATTGACACAGAGATTATGTCACTGAATGACACAGAGATTATGTCACTGATTAACTGCAAAGGCCACCACTTCCTTATCACAGAACACTAATCCTTCTCCCCCAGTCAAAGATAGGGGCAGATGTAGAATCTCCAGTAAGACCAAGGGACAGCCTCACCCAAAGCCAGTCCTAGCGTGCCCCCCGCTGCCCCCCAGACTTTAAGAGCAGCCACGTGCACAACTCACTGGCTCAAAATGACTAAAAGATAGCAGTAAGGTCTCAGTTTAGCAGGCAGAATGCCAGAAGTGCCCTATTTGCTTTAAAATAGCAACACCAATCAGATCTGCATGCACGTGTCTTCCGTGATAACATTTACATTTGTATTTGGTCTGTCAAGGGTAATGAAGAAACTTGGCACTCCCTTTCCCTTTGGTTCCTGCACTTTATTTTTGCCTCTTTTGTCGCGCTGTAGCAGACGGTAAAGGGAGATTGATGTCTAGAGTCCTTTAAGCTCGAACATTCTCCGGGGCCGGGAGAAATGTTGAGGGAAAAAAAAAAAAAGAGGATATTTAAAAAGATAAAGGGGAACACTTTTTAAACTGTAAACTGAAGTAGAACACATCAACCAGAACAGAGAATGAAAAGGAAATGGTTGAAAGAAGATAAAAAGAAAAAGCAGGCCAACAAAATAAATGGACAAAAGGGGACAATGAAACCACTAAGGGAGTTTATCTGAAAATACCCTTTGGACTCTAATCGAAGATATTATGTGAAGGCTGAGAAAAATTCTTGTGCTAATGAAGGCTTTCTTCTCTTCAGAATATTTCCAAGCCTGTAAGAATTTTGCATACTTAACCTGTGTCGTCATATTGCAAACTCTACGATTAGAAATATTTGAACTACCAGGCCCTGTAACTTTTCCAATGGAACGTTCCATTGGAAATGGTTTCCTTTTAGATTTCTCTAAAGAATACTAAAAGACCACACCGTGCCACACCATTGGTGGTGGTTTTTATTTAAAGAGTCTATACCACTGGTTCTCAAACTTAAGTGTGCTCGAAGTTTCTGATTCAGTAGCTCTCTCTGGGCTGGGGCCCTGGGGAATTTTCATTTCTAAGAAGTTCCCAGGCGATGCTGCTACTGCTGGTCCCAGGACTACACGATGAGAACCACTGCTATATCAGAAATGCACAGACAAATGCTTCCTTAAAAGCCCATTTAGCCCAGGATGAGCGGAACCTGAATGTCATGTCCTTACATCTCCACCAATTTAATCTTCAGTTTGGGGGGGGGGCGACGGGAAGGGAAGAATTATGTTTGTGAATTTTTTTTTTCTCTTTCATTCTCTAAAAAGAAAACTCTGGACCCACACACTTAAATTATCTGCGATGAGGTCATCTGCACCTAGGTCATTTATTTAGGCAACAAGTAGTCTTGCTGGAGGTTTTAAGGGGGTGCTGGCAGGGCGGTGTGCGGCTCCCAGGTTCCCGGCACTACCTTAAATCTCCTCCGTCTTTCTTTCTTTTTCTTTTGTCTTTCCTTTCCGTGTTGAAAGCCCCGACTGCCGGGTCTCAGGGAGTCCGGGTTCCCAGGGCGCTAGGTGGGGGCGGAGCCCGGCCCAGCCCCGCCCCGTCTGCCCGCAGCGCCCCCTCCCGCGCGCCCCGCCCTCCCGGCCGCTAACCCGCGCCGGCTCCTCCGCAGTGCTTTCAGCTGCGAGCCTGGGCGGCGGCGGCGGCGCTCGACTTTCGGGGAGCCCGGCGGCTCTGGGAAGCTCACTCCTCCGCTCGCGCCCTCCCCCGGCCGCGGAGCCCTTGCAGCCATGAGGGAACAGCTCAAAGGGTAAGTGCAACGCGGCGCCCTCGGATCGCCGCAGTCAGTGCACTTGTGGCGCGAGCAGGGTGCGAGCCGAGGCGGCCAAAACTTGGAACCGCGCGGCGGCTGGACCCCCGGCGTCCGGGCGCAGGGGCACCTCCCCCGCGGGTCCCCGCGGCGCCGAAGCAGGTGCGCCCCCGGGGCTTCCCCCCGGCGCCTGGCTCGCTAGGAGACGCTTCCCCTGGCTTTGGGGCGGGCTCGGAGAGAAAAGGCTGATATCTCGCCGTACCCGGAGGGGACAGAGCGTTCCCCACGCGGGGATTGGGGCCGCGGGAGCTTTTTGCTCCTTTCCGGGCTGTCTGTGTGGACGTGAGCCAGGCAGGCTGTTCCTAAATCGTCGCCCGACCTCGCAGAAGGAAGGGGCGCGCCAGGCTCTACCTTCCATTGCGCTGCAAGTGCCAAAAGGTCAACTTTCTGCCTGATTTCTTCCGAGGATTCCAACTGACATTTCCCTCGTTGCATTTTCTACTGTGTTCGTCCCATGCCCCAAAACTTGCAGAAATCGGGAGAGAAAGGAAAAGCAATTAAAGCCCAGAAGTCAAGGATTTGACATAGAGGATTGAGGGTGTTTTTTTTCCTTTGCCCTCTGGGGTTGAGTGTGGAGTCATTTCTCTTGCTTTTCTCCAGGTGTTTGTGCTTGTCTTTAAGCAAAGTTTGTCATTCCCGATCCGATCATGGCACTGAAAAGGGCAGGACACTGTTTATCTCCGTTAAATTTGGAGTTAAGTTTGAAGCTTGAATTGAAGGGGTTTAGTTGCCTGAGGGAGACATATTATTAATTATAAAATACTTTAACATGAAAAAAATTCATCCAGTTTAAGTGACGAACCGAAGTTTTTAAGTGAAATAAACATTTGTGGCCAACAAGCTCTTCTTGGTCTCTCTGCTTCTGTACCCCTGTCTCCTCTCCTTGTCACCCCCCCATCACCCTTTCTTTTTTGCCTAGATGTTTTATTTCCTTGTCCCAAATCCCCTCCTTGGAGGATACGGTTGCTCTTGGAGAAGCAGAGGAGCAAATGAAACAACATGGGTATATGAAAGGTTTCTGACCCTTGATCACCGTAGAATTGGTTTCAGTCCTCATTGTTTGATCTTGGATTGGACACGACCCTGAAGTGAAATTGCTTTGGCCAAAATTGAGGGTGGGTGGGAGTTAAGCCCTGAAAAGCAAACAGAATGGAGGACATGTAACAGCTGGAACAGTCACCGAGGCAATCATCTTTGCCCTGCCTTGAGCCAAACAGAGTAAAATGTTAACAATTCCAGGTAGCAAGAAATGGGGACTAGAATAGGATTTCTGATGCTTAGACCGACACCCCCCCTCCCCCTACCCACAGTAGCAGAAACTTTTAAATATATTTTCCCATTCCCACCCTGCCAGTATTCCAGCCATGCAAGCCAAGTTCAACATTCACCATGCAAATGCCAAGGTTTCTCTAGAAAGAGAGTCTGATCCCCAGATTAAAGGGAAATGATTTTGTGTGTGTGGATCAATGGGCTCCAGATTATATATGAAGCCAAACTCTAATCCTCTGCAAATCGCGAGAGAATGTTACCTTTTCATATCGCTGCATAGCGATTAGTTTCCTCCCTGGGAAGTAGTGAAAAGATTTTTTTTTTTAAAAAGGCAACTGTTTGGAATATTTTCAGTACCAAATATCAGTGGTGGCAGAAGAAATCTTATTTTAATTAGGCAACTGCCATTTTCCCGGGGAGAGCAGTAGAAATTTGTTACTTTTTGTAAGTGTTGAATATTTGTTTTTAAAGAAACTAAAAAAGCGGTTCCAATAAGTCTGATATTCCAGCACTGACAGCAGGAACAGCTCTGAGGCGGTTAGAATAACCTTGCACACTGCTTGAAACTAAAGAAGGTGAGAGAAAATTTAAATTGTGTGGTAGGAAATTAGGTCAGCCCTGTGCTTAGTGGAGTAATGCTTTAATTTCTTATTATTGACAAGTAGGTGTTGCCGGGGTCTTCTGTCACATCCAGTGATTTTGTATTTTAATTTGTTTCCGGTTCTTATCATGGCTGAAAATAAAAGAGGAAAGAGAGATTATTGTAGCTTATACACATTTTTTTTTAAAAAAGGAGGGGAAATCAGAGTTTGAAGGCTGTTCAGAGAGGCATATCTGATGCCAGGTTTTGGAACCATCAGGGCCAAAATCAATAACGTTTTTTTAAAAGATTTAAAGGGCATTTTAAGGATTATTTATGAGGCTGGTCTCTGTGTTAATGCATATGTAGAATTTTGATCTATGTTGAACATCATTGTTTTCAGGAAGACTGAACAAAGATGTAACCATTAACTTGTGAACAGGGTCCGGAATTACCATTCTGGTTGGACATGGTGTATGGGCAGTGCATTTCCGATGTGAAAAGTGAAGTGCAGAAAAGAGACAGTAACCAAAAAAACAGTACCACCCACCCTTCCACCACCAGCTCCCCAGCACAGCATATTTTTCTATATTGCCTGTGTATTCCAGGTGAACCTGAAGTGCTTCTCGTGGAGCTACTGAGAATCCTCTCCTGTTTTTGAAGATAGGCACAGAGTCAGAAATACAGCTGTAAAACCCGTGTTGATCGCAGACCAAAAGTCGGTTTGTTCTATAAGGTAGACTATAGATAGGAGTTATGCAAATTCGTGTTTACCATTTCATCCTGTTCATACTCATCTTTCCTATCTGTTTAGGAGGTTAGATAATGTCCCACCAGGGCTTTGGATTCATCACAGATTGACAATATCCACATACAGTGAAGTGACTATTTGGTTCATCATATAGTTACCCCCAAAGCTAGAGTCATTTCAGCTATGTTGCCAATTGTTTTTAGCATTAAATGATTAAAAGATTATTTTTCTAGTTTGGAGGATTAGTCACACCCTTTATTCTTTTCTTTCCACTTGTGCTCACTTCTTTCACTTACTGCCGGGTTGTAATGGAAGTGAAACTAACTCGGCAAAGGTGAAATATAAATCTGGTTTTCTAGTTACTTTGCATTGCTTAAAAATAAAAGGCTTGCGTGTTGAAGGGGAGGAAGGTAAAAGAAGATTAGCTTTTGGATTTGAGTTCATTTATCTAGGTTATTCACATACCCCAGAATCACAACTAATTGGCAGAAAGAATGAGTACCTAGAAAGGCCTAACTGGTATCTGTTAGCACATGAATGGAGCGCAGAAGTAGGGGCTTAGAATTTCTTCCTTCCTCCAGTAAAGGACATTTCAATTTAGCTATGGACAGATGGATTAAATAATAATTTCTAAAATCCCTTTCATAATTTTTAACCACTGGAATAAATTCCTTAAAAAGGTGGAAGTGTAGGTATATCAACAGTCATGAAATCTTTTTTGGAGGGAGGGAGCTACATGAAGCTCCCATTCAGTCTATGTGGGATTCTCCTGTCACTCATAGGCAAGTTTCTCTTTTCTTTTGGAATTGCGTTTGGTACAAGTTATTTCTTGCCCGTGTTCCTCCGATTTGAAGTCCATTACAGATGGTGGCTTTTCAGACTGGTTCTCTCTGTCTCTGTCAGGTTAGGTTTGTCAGCTCAGACAGACGTTTTTCTGCCCATCGATTGAAGATGCTACAGTCCTCCCACATGTGGTAGAGATGGGATGTTATTATTGCGTAGTGTGTGTAATAAGAGCCTGTACATGTGGACACATGTGCTTTCCCCCTCTTCTCCCTTCCTCCCTCCCTCCCTGGTGCTCACATATGATGGCCTTTGGAAATGGCAGAGGTCTAAATGCAGGGTGGTCTCAATAGAAGGTGACCTTTCCTTGCTGGACACTTGTGTATGGAATTGGTACACAATCTCTTTCGGAGCTAAAAAAAACACCCGAGAATAAGCAACACTTTTTCCATGAAGCTGCAAGCTGCAGCCTCCTTGTGCTGTGCATATAAAGTAGCAGTCCCTCCCACCCCTTCTCCAGATCATAAACCAATGTGGACATGGGGCTTTCAGAAACCCCCTAAAGCATGGACCGTATCTTTTGCTTGTCTTGCTCTGTAAGATTTGGATTCTACTCTGGTACATTCCCTCGACTGAGGTACTCCTCAACTGCAAATTGTCTCTGTGGAAAAGTCCAACAGAAACAAACAGGTTTGGAAGAGACTGAAACAGCCCTTCCCCAATGAACACTGTCTTGTAAATTTCTTTCACTAGCCTTCACCATTCAGTTGCTGAATGGTAAATATCAGAGGGATGGCCTCTGAAGTTACACACTTTGGGGGAATTTCCACATGTGTTTTGTCATTTGTGATTGTGTTCTATTTATCAAACCACAATAAATGTTTCTCTCTTTTGCGTATTTTCTTGAAAACAGAGGTAATACACGTCGAGTGTTACTTTTGCCCTCTATGAAGGGTCTTAGGTGTGGCTGACTTAACCACAGTTGGATCCTCATCTATATTATAATCAACTAATGAAAGCTTTGCTTTTTAGTGGGCAGTAATTTGGGGGCCACATAATAACAGAAATGACCACGTATTGAGCACCAGAAGGTATCAGTCTATGTCAGCTCGTCCTATGTCAGCCCGTCCTTTAACGCTCCCAGGTAAGCGGGCTGGCCCCAAATTTCACGGCTAGTAGGTCACAGAGCCAGAATCCAGTCCTAAGATTTAACACCTACACTTGACATTGTTGGCCTCCCTAAGCTCCTCTTTCTGCGTGCAGCCGCTGTGCTTTCTGCTCCCCTTGAAGTGTCCACATCTAAGCTATTTCTCCTTTCTCCACTCCCACCTTTCCCTCAAAGATAATGAATAGGCTCTGCTTATGAGTACTGAAATGTTGTTCAGGGCTGCATTTTACTGCATCAAAGCCCAGTCAGGTAATCCCGAACACTGGAAATACGATGCTATGGTGATTTATGTAGATGGGCCAAAGTAAGGAAAAGTATATGTAGTTATCTCTCCCAGGTTTGTTCACGGAATCGAATGCGGAACAAAGGTGTTTTGTTCTTTTTGTGGCAGGAGCTGATAGCCAGCGAACACACTTAGCTAAACTTCAAGAAATGGAAGAGAACTGTGAATGCTTTATTCAGGCCCAAGTAAACATAGGAAAAGGCGCGGTGGTATATAGAGTGCCGAGTTAAAAAGACATTCTAAAAGTAATGGGAAGAGGGAAGATACAATCTGTGAGTCAGGCAATGGATGAACCTTAAGCCGAAGTGAAATGCAGTCATCATAGAGATGAGATCTGGATACGGAGAAGAAAGTAATGGAAAAGTGTCAGGGACAGTGAAAGCAAATGAGAACTGAGGCGATTTATTTATTAAACTAATGTCAGTATCTCTTTGACAGAGTTGAATAACACTTGTCAGTGTCCTTTCTGTATGTTCTGAATTGGACGGCTGAAGAAAATCCTGATTTTTGATTATTGAGTACCTAACAAGGTCATTTTCTTATAACAGAAGTACAGCCGACTTGTGGGTAGAAAAAAGAAACAAATGCTGGTTACCAAATAATGATCATATTGCTTTTCCTGTTGAGAGCAAAGGTTGGGGTCTCTCTCCTTGTAAAATAAACATTTGTCACTGCAAGATGGAAGGCCTGTGAAGTAATGAAGCCAAATGAGCCAAAGGCATACCGTGCTTTTTTTTTTTTCTTGTCTCCTTTTCTCTACTACTCATTCTAAATTCTAAAGTCTCTCTTTGTATTTTATGTTTTAGCCACGAGACCCAAACAACTTGCTGGGACCATCCCAAAATGACAGAGCTCTACCAGTCTTTAGGTAAGGACATGGCCATGTTTCCTCCAGGTGAAATGACAGATGACTCGTAGGATAAAGTAGTTGGTAGCGCGCAAGCCGTTTGTTGTCTAAATACATCAGTAGATTGTTTAAGGGTTGAAAACAGCGACACCTTTCTATTCAGAATTGACAATCAGCTTTCTTTTTTTCCGAGGTTGCTTAAAAATAAGTTTTAGGATTTCACTGATTCCCGAAAATTCAGTATATCTGAGAGGGCCAAAAAGGTCTTGCTAGTTTTCTTTCTTGCCTAAAAGGATGGAAAAAAATACTTGCAATTGACGGCTATGTTTTCCCCCCCAAAGAAAGAAAAGGGTTTCAAGTTGTTCTTATTGATTTCTTCCTTGTGAAACCAAGAAGGCACTTTTGCCAAGCCACGAATGCCGTGTAAAGAAATTTTCCGCGGTCACTCCAGTGGTCCTAATTCCTAAGCCTGTCCGGTCAGCAGCATGCATGCTCGATGAAAGTCCACTCTATACCGTTTTCCATCCCTCGGGAATAACCTGAAATGAATTACCTCACATTGTAACTAGTTGTTGTTTTAATTTAAAAGTCGTCATGCTGTTTCTACTACTAAACATTTTTTAAGTCCCTTTATGCGAACGGACATATTTACAGACTGAAATGCGTGAGGTGAAACTCTTTGGGTTTTAAGTTATGTGACAAATCCCATGGGAATCAGGGTGCTCAAACAAATTTTGGATGCGTGTGTGTGTCCATGTATCTGTGTGTAGCTGCTGCTGCCTTTCTCTCATAGGTTCCCATTGGTTAATGAATTGCAGCTATAGAGACTTTAAGGCATGGAGTAGGAGATATTAGCCCCCCCCCCAGATTTTTCCTTAAACTCTTTCCAGTAAGGACCTACTGTATAGCACAGGGAACTCTGCTCAGTATTCTGTAATAACCTAAATGGGAAAAGAATTTGAACAAGAGTAGATACATGTATATGTATAACTGAATCACTTTGCTGTACACCTGAAACTAACACAACATTATTATAAATGATAGAAGTTCCTTCTAGAAATCTGAAAAAATAGAAAGCGTGAAAAAGAAAAGTCACTTATAATTCTACTAGCCAGAGATACCAATACATTTCAAGTCATATTATGTCAGCTCAGTCTAGCAGTAAGAGTGTGTGTGTGTGTACAGGCACATATGTACACACACTCCCTTTTAAAAACTTAAGGAAAATCAGGATCAACTCATCTTCAAGTGCTACATTTTCAGCCCCTGCAGAATGTTTCTGACTTTTATGCTGCACTGTTTAGGCCACAGGTGGAAAACTTGAGTGCTTATATTTTGGCAAGTGAGAGAATGAGACTTCATCTGAAGTGGGCAGTGGCTGTGCTGGAGGAGCTGGTCGTCCTGGCCCAGTGCTCTCAAGACTTTGGATTTTTCAAGACAAACTAGAAGTCTTTCAATAAAGAGCTCGTTGAAACTGGGCCTCCTACTTATAACCTCTGGTTTACATAGGCTCAGCCTACTTATAATTTTTTTCTACTCTAATCACAGTGATCTCTAGTTATAATATTTTAATTTACTTTTATTTGAAAATTATAATTATAGACTCAGTACTTGTTCATATTTTTTAAAGTTTAAAAAATATAGACAAGCTAACAAAAAAGAAGTCATCTATAACCCATCTCTTAGTTAACTAATGTTTAACAATGTAGTAGGTATCCTCAAAAATTTCTTTCTATACATACATTTTTACAAAAGTTGGGTCGTTCTGTTTGCTAATCAGCTTTTATTCACCTAAAGGTAATGTACCATGGCCATCTTTCCATTTCATTGCATTGTATTCTCTAGCAGCTTACTTTTAATTACTCTGTAATGAGAAATCACAAACTTGGTTGATAAAAAGCTAATTATGAACTCTCAATGAAGAGGTGTTTGCACCTTCAATAGGAATTAAATATGCTTTTTATCGTCGTATTTCTAAAGTTTTCTCAGTAGGTCGAATGCGGTGGTAAACTCAAAGCTGGTAATCTGGCATGATTTGAAACCTTGGGCAAATGACCCGACTTTGGAAGATAATGGAATTTTACAGTTGCAGGGAAATTTAGAGCTCATTTGTTAACAGACTTTTTCTTTGATGAAATCAATTTAATTGAGATCAGTTACATAGATTAAAATGCTGCCATCATAAATATGTGGTCAATTCCACCACCACCAGCCGCTCCCCCCCGCTTTGAAATTTTGGTTTTTGTTATCCTGGCAACAAACATCTTGGAAATGAACTAGGTGTTGAAATTTGATTTTCAGCTTTCAAAACTTATATTTCCAATATTTTCGTTACAATCACATATTACTTGGGCTAACTTTTATTCAAATGGTGACACATTACATAACATCTTCCATTTATTGAGAGCGTACTGTGTGTGCTGTGCATGGAAATGTATGTGAGCAACCATCGTGCCTGGTAGATGTCATCAACAGCCTTCTTTCACAGGGCAGTGAAGTCAGGCGCAGAGAAACCCTTTGTCAGGGATACACAGCCATATGTATGGCTCTACACTGGGATCTACCCCAGATCTTCTGTTAGTGTTTGCACTTATCTCACCAATATTATTAACTTAGCAAAGTATGTCCATGTAGATTACCACGCACCTGCTACAAATAGGTACAGATTGACAGTTTTACCTATGGATAGACAGTTATTTGAATGGTATTTCTGGAACAAACCATTACATTTCTAGAAATAGTATGGTGGATTCCTGGACAGTGGACACGCTTCCTTTCCCCATTGCCAGGCACACATGGAATGATTGATTTAGTAGTTTGTTGTGTGTCTACATCCCTGAGATAACCTACAAGATTAAGTACCACTAGTGCCCTTCCCACTCCCAAATTACAGTGTTTCGAAGTTGAAATATAAGCATAACATACTGAAAAGAAGCCTTTAATTTCTTTTTTATCTTTATATATTGGCATATGTTTTTCCTCGCGAGGTATCCCTTTAGGTCCAAGTTGCTGTTTTGAACTGGGTGAGATGGTTGGAAGCCTTCAACTACACTTAGTTCGTGAAAGGTATCATGAAAGCAAAACTGGTCTGGTGTGGTCACAGTGTTAGACCATACCTCGGGCCCTCTCCTAATGGAACCTGAACCTCTTGTCTGTGGTGACATGTTGAAAATATCAAGAAGTTGCTAATCCCCACCATACCGCCAACTCCAGACGTAACTCTACTGTAGAAGCTACAGTGGCTCACAGCATGCAGGAAATGTTACACATTCCTAAATATGCCCATCTCTGAGGGGATTTCCATTCTCTAATTTGCCAAAGTCCCCAACCAGCCTATTTAACACACTCTGTTTTCTGCCTTGCCCCCAAACGCGTTCACGTGATCCGCCCCCGACCCTTGGTCCAAACACCACAGTATTATAAGCCAGAGTCATTTGGTAAGGACTGAAAAAGTAGGACTTGAGCATTAACTGATGGAAGGCTATGGTATTACTCGAAATGTTAATCTTCGAGATCTCGAATTCTAGGTGATTTTCTTTCTTCCTTTCCTGACTTTCTACAATGAGTTTATATTATTTACAATTAGATATTTAGCAAAAAAAGTTTCTTCATCAGTACCCCCATCCCCTTCCTTAGTGTCCCTACAGCTCTAATTCATCAACCAATGAGAACCTATGACAGAAAAGCAGCAATAGCCACACACACACGCATATACACATCACACATACGTATGCATATAAAAAATTTATGCTTAAGTCCTGATTCCCATAAACTTTATCAGGTAAATTTAAACACAAGGAGATCATCTCATGCGTCGTTAGTCTCTAAATATGTCCATTCACAAAAAGCTGACTTAAAAAAAGTTAGCCTTGTCTTCTTTACCACTAAATTTTTTATTTAAAAAATGTAAAAGAATTCATTTCAGGTAATTCTCAACAGATCTAAAATGGCTTTTTTGAGTGAGCTTTCATCAAGCGTTAAAAATATTGTGTTTTCCCCATGTAGTTAGGCTGTGTACCCACTCAAAAAATTCCAAGTTATGAAGGAAAGAATTGTTGGGCTCCCACACAAACACAAAACAAGGCATAGTAAAGAAATAATTTAAACATTCACAGACATGACCTGACAGTCACTAGGAATTGGAGCATTGGAAGGTCTCCAGAAAATTTTTTACGCAACATTAACGGTTTGGCAAAAGCATTGTCTTGTTTGCGCAGAGAAGAAATCAATAAGAACAACTCGAAAACAGTTTTCTTTCAGCATTTTTCTCTGACTACCCCCAATGTGGTGGGGTGAGTGGTATATAAAAAAATTTCCCATATCTTTTTTTACGTGGCCTTATTATCCTTATCCTTAGAATGACGGTATTGGACCAAAGTGTTGAAGAATTTTGTTTTTCTCTTGCTTTGGGCGGAGGTGGGGCAGGTTGTTTCCAAAACTTGCTGTGATCATAATTTTCAAGAAGTACCTTTGGCTGATTCTGCAGACAAATGGATTTCTAAAAGTTTAATCATTCCTATTTTTAAAAATGCACATTCTTGGCAAACAAGCAACAGGGAGAAGATCCTGCCGCCCGTCCCTGTCTTACAGGCCAAGTGAGACAGGCTGATATCAAGTAGGGAGGCTCTCTGGAAATATACCTGCTGGGCCATCTATTTGCTGTTGAGAAGGCATATTCTTCCTCATTTCTTAGAAGTAATAATATGTTCCCTTCATGAGGTGAATTTCAGATTTTTGTTAGCATCTTTACAAATGGAATGGCAAGACTGTTGTTCCAAACGCTTATCTTGGTGATTTAAAACGTAAAGCTCTTTAAGGCTCCAAAAGGCATTTTAAAAATCAGTAGATGTTAGATAGTAATGTGCTCTGGAATTTATTTTGAAATACTAATATAATATTGATTTATATGGAGTGCCGTTATATGATAAAAAGCCTCTCATTTTCTCACAATTTACGTCTAGGTTCTTAAGTTCATCACTGAAATTTTAACATTTAAAAAAAAAAACCATTCCCCCCCACACACATATAATATGTGCGGCTTAAAAGTACTTTTAAAAAGTATTTCTTAGTCTGTCTTATTGTGAATATATTAATTATAAATACAATAAAATCTTTATGTGGTCCCCTCCCTGGCTTCTTTCTCCCCTACAGTATGAGGTATTCGCATGAGGGATACGAGCAGTACAGCGCAGGAATAGCAGTTTGCAAAGGAGACATAGGTTAAAAAAATAGGCTTAAGGTGAAGAGAGAATCATTAAGCTTCAGAAGGTTAACTGATTTCATTTCAAACTGTTTACTAAAATCTAGATGTGCTGGCTGATCTGACATTTCTTATCCCAATTTCCTTTTCCTTCTTTGAAGCCCTTTCACCACCAGCTTTGTTTTCTCTAGGGGTGTTGGTTCCCCTCTTTTCCTGTGGGTCTGGCATTCTCCAGAAGGATCTAGCCCCTCTTAGCTGTTGCCCAAATTCTGGAGCCCACTCTCCATGATGCTTACCCAAATGATGCAGAATCTCTCAATTTTCAAAAATGGACTTATAAATGTTTTAGGAATTCCTAGGAAAAGTGGTCTTAAAAACCCTTGTGATTTGAAGGCAGTCTGTCAGTACATGGCCCCAAGCCTCATGTCTGTTGCCTGAGAAGAGCTTCAGAATGTTCAAATGAGGGCTCATTTCTAGGGTCTGATGGGTCTGAGGCTGGTGTGATTTCTTCAGCAGTCCTAGTTAAGAGGACCACCAGTCAAGTCAGGAGGCTAAGAGCTTCTTCAGGATACATCAGTATTGTTATTAATAAATAATTGCAGCTGCTCAGATAGAGTTGGAAACACTGCCATACAAATCCTGTACCTCTTTCCTAAGTTTGCCAAGAGGAAGGAAAATAAGGTAGCTTATTCTCTCTCTCTTTTGATAGGCTTTCTACATTCCATTAAGTATTCCCTCCTGAGGATGCTCTACCGATAGGAACTGCGGGACTCTGAATGACTAGAATTCCTTCTGCGTGGGGAGCACGTCCTGATGCTTTTCTCCGCATATTTTGTAAACTCAACTGTTCTCAACCAAGCGACTCAATGTTTAGCATATTCCTTTTCTTATCTCTAGTTCTTTAAGTATTGCCAAGTATTAAAACTTCTGCCTCTGGATTTTCTACTAGCATAGGGCCTTGAACTGGAAATACCACCTCAGTTCAGATCCCAGCTTGGGTGTGACCTTGAGCTGGTCCCTTGCTTTCCCTCCGTCTCAGATTTCTGGCTTATCAGGTTGGGCAGCAACCTTCCATCTCTAAGTGTCTGGTTTTCGTTTAACTTCTGACTGGATTTGGCTTGGCCTCATGAATGCTGTGCCCCACACCCCAGTTCCCCTTTGTCCCCACCAGCCTGGAAGATAGGAATAGTAAGATCATTGAGTGAGTAATTTTTTGTCCTTTCATTTGTGTAGCACTTTACAGTGTGCAGAGAGCTTTCAGAAGTAACCGTATTTAATCTTTACGCAGCTGTAAATTAGGTATATAGGTGGCATATGACCTGAACTTTCTGTCATTTTCAGATCTTCTGTCCTGCCATCCGTTTGAGTAGGCTCCTGTTGTTGATTTAGAAAATTATGCTATCATATGAGTGGATGGGGCAACTGTTTCCTCCTCCGTTCTATTTGGACTTGAGCAGGCTGAGGCGCAAGACGTGCTTTGACTTATTCACACTGACATATGGGTAGAAGATAAGGAACCAAGTCCAGAGCACACATTTTATGGCTCCTAGTTTGCTGTTCTCAAAGGAACATCCATTACTCGTAGCATGATTTATAAAACTGCTTTATCAGCATAGCATAATTAAGCTATGGAATCTCAAATGGCATTCTTTATTTCCTAGCTGACAAAGTTAACACAGGAGATTTACTCAGATTTGCAAAACAGAAGGCATAAGACATTAAAACTGTTATAAATGTTCTTCCTTTACGTCTATCCTGCTTATAAAAGAGAAAAGAAAAATAATCTGTTCTTTTCACTTCAGTTAGAATCGATTGATTGTCCCCATTTGTAAAAGAGAAATGTAATCTTCGAATCAAAATTTATGGCGTTTTAATGGGATATTCTTTTATAATATTTTTCTTGTTCAAATAACTTGATTTAAAGCTTCTAATTGAAGAACATAAATAGATGTTTCTGAATTGCATCTTGCAAAGCTTATTTCAGAAGGAAACTCAAAAGGATTCTCTTTCAGACTTAGACTGGTTTACAAGTGAGAAGAGCTGCCAATTTTTTGGTAGTTTACTTGATCTAAATAAGAGGAGCATTAAGGTTACACCTGCAGCTGTGAGAAAAGTGCTGGATGTGTACAATTTTATGTAGCTGGGTCTGCAGAAGACAATTTTTGCACACGAAGTAAAGGCGTCTAAAAACGTGTCTGCTCTTTTCCAGACATTTCCAATATTTCTTTTTTAAGCACACGAGTCTGATTACCTCTGTACGTCTCTCGGGAGCTGCAGTTTTGCTGGAAAGAGATTTAGAACAGTCGGAACACTCACATAAAATAGATAGTGAGTTTTTAAAGTCCATACTCTCTACAGTAGTAATAAAGTGACCTAAAAATATTCTGAAAGAGTCTCTTATGACATAGTGGATGAGTCATTAGCTTATTTATGAATTGGTGGTATTCTGTGAGAATGTTTCAGAAGTTGCCATTCCACAAAGTCTTGATCCCTTGCACAACTTCAGGGAAGTCCTTGTGCCCCCTCATAAATTGAAGCTTATTTAACTAGGACATATGTTATATATGAGTTTGCATACCTGCATGCACATATATTTATATGTTTACATACATATTTTTTATCAAGCATTAATTTTGGTGGAAAGTGCTTCATTTTATATTTTGCTTTCTAGTTCTATAAAAAGGCTGTCAGTTTTAGAGCAGTGCTTCTCCAACTGGTGAAGGACAGTTGTTTTTAAAACATCCAGTATGTCACGGACTTTGAGGTGGCCTTCTTGAAACTGACTAGTGTACACTCACATCACACATAACTCACCGCACAAGTTCAGCCGCGCTTGACCTAGTCTGTACCTTGTTCCGTGAAATGGACCCATTGATTATGCATTTGGATGTCATGGCAATGTCAAGTTGCTGTAAAAGTTGTTTAACACATTCCTAGTTTCTGTGTTTGTGGAAAAGTGTACTTTGAGTAGCACTGTTCTAGAGCATTTAATTTTTGAAAGCATAAATGTAAACTCAAATCAGGTGACCTTGGGAGAGGGTAATTAACTGACACCAAATAAGAACACCTGAAAAATGTTATTTATGGATTTTACATTTTGCCAGTTGAGTCAAGTTCAGGCAAAGGAGGGATCTATATTCTTTCCCATTTCATAGGCCTCCTTAGCAATTATTTTGGAGGCCAAAGTAACAGGACCACCCACTACAGGAAGGGGCTGGGTATGAAGTGACAGGATCCCTGCTGCCTAATTTCATGCCTCCTCCACGCCTATAATTAAATGTAGTGTATAACATATCATAGTTTTCAAATACAAATTTGTTTTTATCTAGAACATAAAATGTGGCATGTGTACTCTTTATATTGTGTGTTGAAGTCAATGGGGAACTGATTGATTATACTGTGACTATGTCACTTTATGAGTTGAGGTTGGGAGGTAAAGTGATGTAGCAGCATAATAGTTGATTGACTTTGAGGCTGGTGAGACATGGATTTGAAATTCTGGCTTTGCCGCCAGTTCTCTGTGGCCACGACAAAGGCAGTAACAATTTTGAACCCCAGTTTTGTGATTTATCAAGTGGTTATGATGGTACTTACCTTGGGGAGTGTTGTGGGGATTAGAAATAGTAGATGTAAAATTACAAAATGTCTGATATAGTAACTGTGTAAAGAATTATAACTATTGATGATGATGCAGCACTACTGTCGTACCCCATGTCCCTCCTTATCCAAAAGAAAGAAACATGCACAGTAATTCAAGAGTGAAAAGAAAGGAGAAAGCCTGTGAAATAATGTGATATGCCCAGGAAAATGCCTGACACAGAGTAAACACCTAACAAATGGTGGTGGTACTATTATGGTAGGGAGGGGACGAGGGAATGGCTGCAGAGGTAAGGAGGGATGACACCATAAAAAACTCATATGACACGTTGAAGGCTTTGATGCTAAGATTTTTGACTTGGGTGAAGTATCAGTCAGGGTCCAGTCAGAAAATAGAAACCACTTTAGTTATTTCAAACAGAGGGGATTTATGCCGGAAATTGGTTACCCAGTGATGGAAGAGCTAAGAAGCCAAACAGACGGCAGGGAGCCTCTGCTGTACCCAGGGTTGGAGGGACAGTGCCAAGAGGTAGTATCACCAGAGCTCCAGAAGCCAGAGCCATCAGCTGGAGCTAGAACCAGTGGCCAGTTGGGACCGCTGAGGGAGGGGTTAATGGGGGGGGGAGGCGGGATCCAGGGAGGGGACACACTTACTGCCAGAGCTTGTGCTGAAGACAGAGAGAGAAAGGGAGAAGTAGCCTGGCCTCTCCTTCCTCCTGTCCCCTCCCTCAGTTCTTCTGCCAGTGACCGCCATTGGCCATACTTAGCTAGAAGCCAGTTGTAAGGGAGCAGGAGAATGCCATTCTCTGTAATAGAGGGCAGAGCAGGGGAACGTCAGAGAATGGATCTGAGGACCAGCGAGCAAGTGGCTGAAGGGCAGGAGGCCTCACGGACTGCGATGCAGTCAGCCATCTGTGCCAGTGTGCAGGGAAGAGAGACACACAGCCTTAAAAGCTCGCATAGGATTTCCTGAGTCTGAAGCAACTTAAACGAGGCACTAAAAGGGCACACTGGGTTCAAAGGAAACTGACCTAAAAACAAGCAAAGAGGAGGTAGCAGTCAAAAAGTTATCTGCACAGAAGTCCACAGAATAAGCTCTCCGTGCATTTGATTGTAGTACTTGCATTATTTATAGTTGTTTATGCTCAGGTCTCTCAAGACTGACTGATGAATTCCTTTAAAGCAGGAACTGCCTTCCTCATCTTTGTCACTAGCGCCCAGTGCACGGTAGTCTCTGAATACATAAATGTTCATTGAATGAAACACAGTAGAGCAAGCGAGAG
The DNA here is from genome assembly GCF_965194805.1 of Balaenoptera borealis. Classification (NCBI taxonomy): domain Eukaryota; kingdom Metazoa; phylum Chordata; class Mammalia; order Artiodactyla; family Balaenopteridae; genus Balaenoptera; species Balaenoptera borealis. The sequence goes on along the minus strand of NC_138881.1, from coordinate 27,770,773 downwards.
TGATTTTGCTGGGGAAGAAGACAAATACCACTCAAGAAGACAGAAAGTTGTGTCCACCTAGAGGGGTGGGATAGGGAGGGTGGGAGGGAGATGCAAGAGGGAGGAGATATGGGGATATATGTATACATATAGCTGATTCACTTTGTTACACAGCAGAAACTAACACACCATTGTAAAGCAATTATACTCCAATAAAGATGTTAAAAATAGATAAGTAAATAATAAAAAGAAGACAAAGATATAGATGATGTTTTCCTAAAGCAGATTATTAAACTAGCAAGATGGAAGTCTCTGGAGAGATGGAGTTCTTTCCAGAAAGTAGAAGATAAAGCATCATGGTAAGAAAAATTGGGAATGTAAGTTAAGTTGTAAATTTTATTGGCAATTTGATATCTTAGCACAACCAGGTGAACTGCTACCCTGGAATTAATTTTATTCTAAAAGGAATAACTCATTGATAATCAAGGAGCTAAGACCCTTGAGGGACTTCCCTGGTGGTCTGGTGGCCAAGACTCCGTGCTCCCAATGCAGGGGGCCCGGGTTTGATCCCTGGTCAGGGAACTAGACCCCACATGCCACAACTAAGAGTTTGCGTGCCACAACTAAGACCTGGTGCAGCCAAATAAATAAATAAATATTAAAAAAGAGAAAAAAAGGAGGTAAGACCATGAAAGAAAGGGTCACCGTGGATTTGGAATTTAAATAACAAGGAAACACTGAACACAATTTGGTGTGCTGGTAGCCTCAATTATTCATTGGTTTCTTAACTCAATAAACACTTAAGAGTGTGCCAGGCATTGTGAATCCTACACTTTAGGACAACAGGCTAAAAATATTATTGAAGGTATAAACATTTTTACAGTAATCTTATTTTTTTGAACATTACAAAACATATGTTCATTCCAAAAATTTGGAAAGATGAAGTGTAAAAGAAAACAAAAATCAATTTCAATCTCAGCACCCAGAAATAACCACCATTTTCATTTTAGAGGATTGCTTCCAGTCTTTTTTTCTATGCATTTCTTATATAGTTGTTTGAGGCAATATCCTGTTTATAACGTTGTATGATACTTTATTCACTAAATGTCCCAAGTTTTCTCTCATTCTTAAATTCTTTGGGGATGTTATTTTTCCCAAGTTGCATTTTCCTGAAATATCACTTTTTAAAAATAATTTCCCATTTTTCAAAACTTAATTTATGACAGAGGAAACTCAAATTCATGTTGAATTTGTAGAAATAAATGCTTAAGATTCTGGAGACTTATTACAAACAGGCTTCTGAGAAGAAAGCCAAGTAAAGTGTTATGATGCCTTCTGTCCAAAAAGCTACTTATGTATTAGAGATGTTACAGAACAAAAGTCAGTGTAGTCAAAAATAGGCAGTCAGTAATCAGAAGGCTGATAAGAAAAATTTATCCTATGATAAATACAGTTTATAAATTTATATGAACAAACACTTTTCTACCACAAATATTTTAATTGATAACATTTCTTTTGCCAAATATTTATGCTCTCAAGGTGACAAGGCAACTATCCTTGGAAACTTTCAGTGTTACAGAAAAATCTTTGCCTTCTTAGCAAACAAATTTAGACAGAAACTCAACTTTATGATAAGTTCCTGTAAGTTTTAATTTTTATAATAACTGATATGTAAAAATTCACTTACCTATTTTTTTCAGATATTAATCTCCAAAATACTCTTTTTTATTGAAGTATAGTTGATTTACAATGTTGTGCTAGTTTCAGGTGTACATCCTAGTGATTCAGGTTTTTGGCAGATTATATTTCATTATAGGTTATTACAAGATATTGGATATAATTCCTTGTGCTATACAGTAAAGCTTTGTTGCTTATCTATTTTATGGACTGCAGTTTGAATCTGTTAATCCCAAACTCCTAATTTGTACCTCCCCCTCCCTCTCCCCTTTGGTAGTCGTAAATTTGTTTTCTGTGTCCATGAGTCTGTTTCTGTTTTGCTATATACATTCATTTGTATCGTATTTTAGATTCAATGATCTCTCTTTTTAAAATACTTTGTTTCACTTCAGTGTTCTGCAGTTTCCCTACACTGTGCCTATGCTGAATGTATTATTTATCTTGCTTGAGATTTATGTTTCATTTTTTCTCCACTTTGAGAATTTGTGTCTTGAATCGATTTTGGAAATTTGTGAGCAGTGTTTGTTCAGTTATTGCCGCTTTTCTCTTCTCTCTGTCCTGTCTTTTTGGAACACCTCACAGATACGTGTGGGTCCTTTCTGTGCTCTCTTCCATAAAGAAGTCATCTTTCAGCTGTAATCTGTGATATTTCCTCAGCTCTATCTTCCAGTTTCTTCAGTTTCTGTAGAGCAAGAGCCTACTGTCTGATTCCCGTTGTGTTTGCAATCACTTATTATAACTGTCAAAAATTCACTTACCTTTAACTTACCTATCTGGAAAGAGAATGGCTAGCAGAACACACACATTATCTTCCCAAAACATTTGTGCTTACAATGAGCACATTCTGTTCAAGGTTCTTTGTTACACTGTCAATTAAGGCTTGTAGCCTCTTGCTTCAGTTACATTTTCTGGCCAAGGTGCACTTAAAGAGTATGGCGCTAATAATATATTCCACAGTTGTGTCCAATTTTTTCACTGCTCGAAGTAAGCCTGTGAGGAACATCTTTGTGCATAAAGCCTTTCCATATTTGATTCATTGAAGTGTAATCACTGAGTCAAAGGATAGTAATGTTTTAAGTTTCGTAGTATATATACTTCCTGAAATTCCCTCCAAAGGTGGTGTCCATTTATACACTTAATACGTGAGAGTGCCCATCTTATATGCCCTTGCCAGTGTGGAGCGTTAGTTTTACTTTTGAAATTGTAAAGGAAAACCATATCTATCGTTGTCATTACGTGCATATCTTTGATTACTAGTGATCATGAACATTTTCTTTTAAACGTTCACTGAGCATTTTTCCTCTTTTTGAGTAATATGAAAGCAAAACCAATTTAACTGAACAAAACTCTTCCAAACTTTTCTTCCATAACGTAATCTTTTTTTTCATTGTGTTGAGGGACTCTTGGTGATGCGAGACTCCTGATTACATCAGTACAGTTTTTGAATTATGCTTTAGCTTTCTCTTCTCCAAGCTAAATAAGCCTAATCCGTTTATCCGTCCTCAGTGGACCTTTTATCCACCCATTATGTTAGATTTTCTTATTCTCTGTGCCAGCTTCAGTTTCTTCACATTTTCTTGTATGTGCAGAACCCTAAACTACAGTAGTTCTCTTAATGAAGGGCTATTCAGTATGGGGGGAGAAGGAAGGTTGCTTCCTGCCTCTTGAGTGATGGAAGCTCATACCTACCATAGTTATACAGTCCCATGTGAGGCGTTGGTTTTTCCCCCTGTAGATATGGAGCACTTAGAATGTTCCAGGCCCTGCTCTGAATAACAGGATACAAAGAGACATAAGGCATGATCCCTGTCCGTTCCCAAGTGGGTATGAACCCAGCCACGCAGTGGACCCTGCGATGTGATAGAAGTCCTTGCCTTATGAGAGTGGCAGGCACAGCACCGGCTCTGCTTGGGGCCAGTGGGGGAGCGCTTAAGTTATTCTGAGTCCTTTCTGCCTTTGCAACCCAAATGACAACCATGTTATTTTCTCTTGTTGCTGATAGTTCCGTAATGCCAGCATATACCCAGTTTGTTTTCCAAGGCACATTTAAATGTCTCAAGTTGGAATGACTGAAGGTTTAAATTCAAGCTAACATATACACACACGGAGCTTATTATTGCCTGGTTTCATTGTATTTGTTGTGTACAGATTCTAGAAAAGCAGTATGTCAGCTTCACAAAAGACCATACTGTCTCCTTTGGGGAATAAAATTGACATACATGAAATAGTTAATAAATGCAATAAGACTGTATACTAACTTACATAATATCGAGGTCAAATGTACGGCACCTTGTACAGTAGAAAGAGCGGTACCGATTAGAATCATTGGGGAAGGCTATTTGGAGAGTAGAATAAAACATTGTTCTAGGAAGGAATTTTGTAAAACTTATGTAAATTAAAGTGTAGGGTAGGGTATTCTAGATAGTGTAACAGCATAAGCAAAGGTATAGTTGAGAGAAAGACTAGCTTGTTTAAGGGTCAGTGAGGGCGTTGTTTTGTGAGAACCTTCTCCAGATTTTTGAAGGAAAACCTGATTCGGTGCCATTAAATTCAGGGTAAATTAAAATGCCTTAAATTATAGAACGAGAAATTTAAATTTCATTTGATTGGCAGTGGGAAAAATGTTGACTCTTTAGAAGAGAGACACGATGAAGTCCGTGTCCTGTTCTTAGGAATGAGAATTTGATGGGATGGTTGATGGAAGAGAGGGGAGAGATTAGTTATTCTGTTTTGTTTTGCTTTGTGGCAAAACTTGAGATGATAAAGGCCTTAGGATAGCAATGGGGGAAAGACATGGGGGCATGACTCTGAAAGTTTTCTTTCCAAGGTAGAATTGTCTGAAAGTGATGACAGATTGGTAGGTTTTAAAGAAAAGAGAAGAGTTATAAGATACCTTCTAGATTTTCAGCCTTGATGACCCAGAGAATGGTGATACCACTGAACAAAAAGAGGAAATGCAAATTGATTGGGACAATAGGAAGTATCAGAATTGTATTGATTTTATGTACTTCTGGATTTATTTATCTTTCTGCAAAGATTTCTTTGGGGTAGCTCATACAAGTGTATGAACTTTGATATCATAAGCATATATTTCTCATTAATCTTGTCAAAAGCCCTGTGAAGTATATTATTGTCTCCACTGTACAGATGAGGCTCAGAGAACGTGGGTAATTTGTTCCCTTGGCATAGCTGGGATTTAAATGTACTTTCAACTCCTAACTCAGTGATTTAGCCCCTGAGCTAAACTTTCTTCCTGGGAAGTGATAGTGGCAATTTGAAGAGGAACTATCCTGATGGCTTTTCGAAAGGGGAACTAGAAAAGTATCTTAGAATCATCAACGTGATAAAAAGATTCCTTGTGTTTTTATTGCAGTTTATATAGGAAATACTAGGGGCAGGTAAGGTTCCTAACTTTTACCTAGCAAGTGGATATCCTGGATATCTCTCTCCTAGGAGCTTTTAAGATACCATGTCTCATGTAATCTTCACAGCAGCCCTCAGAACAGGTTCCCTTTACCAATGAAGAAACTGCAGCTTAGGGAAGTTAAGGTCGCTTGCCCAAGCACACTGGGAGACTGCTTCACGATTAAGGGGAGTGGCTTTAGCGTCTAACAGATTTGAGTTTCAATCCTTCGGCCTTTGGTTTGCTTGTCTGTAAGATGGGACTGAAACAACAATAGCAAAGTTGGAGATATTATCCGAGGATGTATGTATTTATTACTAACATACCGTAAGCACCCAATTAATGGCAGTCATTAGTACTGTTCTTTTATCGCAAAGTCATAGCTAGAACCCATCGACTTTTCTTCTCTAGCCATTAGTTTTTCCATTATACAGTAGTACTCTTGCGGAAGATAGTGGATGAAACGAAGAATTTGGAAGAAATCACAGAGAAGTATGGAAAAGAAGATAGATTTAACACTCAGTAATTTTTTAAAGTAATATGTGCACATGATTTTAAAAAATGAAACAATACAACTGGGTAATGAGAAAAGTAAGTCTCCCTGTCAGCCCTGATATTAATCCCCCAGTGTCACTCTCCAGAGGCAATTAATGGTAGAGTTCTCTGTTTCCTTCTGTAGATATTTTATGTATATACAAACATACATAGACATAAATATGCCCCTTTTTACACAGTGATACCATAACAGACAGTGTTCTCTTCTTTGATGCCATCACCTTTTACATAACTAAACTAAAGCACTTTTCTTCTGTAGAATAACAGCCTGACAGATTATGAAAATTTGTTATATGGAGGGTTATATTCATATTTTTCTGAGACAGAACCCCAGAAATAAATGTAAGAGGTTCAAAATTGGCAACTAGTGGCCTTTAAGTCAAACTAGACAACCATTAAAAACTGTATAAATGCTAACTGGTTCTCAGGATGTCTAAAACAAGCAAAAACTATTATTATTAAATGGAGAAATTAAGATTACTAGAAAGACGGAGAGGAACTGTTTTATAGGCTGACACGTTGAAGGGCGTGCTTAGGACCTGGCTGCCTTCTTTGGGCTTTGGACTGCTGATGTTCCTGAAAAGAAACCGAGCCTGTCCTCCCTTCCTGACTTCCGCCTGTAACACGCTCCGCCTCCGATCCGCCTCCGAACAGTCGTGACTTTCTATGTCAGGGTGGTTTAGAAGGAGCTGAATCTTGAAAATTTAAGAAGATCACAAGGTCTAGAAACTCCTCTCACGGGGGAAAATTAGGACTTGCTGGCTTCAGGGAAAATTCGTTTTTCAGATGTAACGTGAACATGTCAAATACTTGTCAGGGTTGAAGAAATTCAGGGTCTCTGTTCAAATTGGGAGCAAGTGGGAGCCCGTAAGCCGAAAGAGTAGTTTCAAAGTCCCGCTGAGAATGAGCCTTTGTATTTTGTTCTCTGGCTCGGTCAGGGGAGGGATGCTGCATTAGGAGGTTAAGTGTTCTTACTACAATAAAATAAAATGATAAATAAGAGAAGGTGGGGGAACATACAGGAACATGATGCTTTGGGCTTATGTGAAAATTTTTGGCATTTGCCTGTTTGAGTTCCTCAGCTACTTTATTGATTTAACTAAAGCACCCTTTCTCTGCAGGGAGGAGGGAAAACAGAGAAACCCTTGGCTCCTAGTCCTTGTTTCTCTTCTGACTAGGGAACCCAGGACATGTTACCAAGAACTTTCTAGTCCTTTGCTTTCTCGTCTGGAAAAGGAAAATTTAAAATGAGAGATTTCTAGTTCTAAGATGCTATATCATTTTCTTATTTGATGAAAGTAATGTTGTTAGTTGTTTTCATCCCCAAAGGAATACCCATAAGGAGTAGGTAGAGATAAATTAAAGCTACCTAAAGAATTTAATTCCTGGTTGCCCAGTAACCATTAAATCCCTCAGCAGTCAGGCAAGAACCGCATTCCTGCCTTGAGACAAGATTTAGTCCTTTTTGAACTTACCCTCGGGCTGTGTTCCGAAAGTTTATTTGTAAGTTAGTTGCTTACAGCTTGGAATAAAATGTGTTATAAAGGGTGGTTAGGTCCCCAAGTCACAAAATCTAACTTAACCCTCAGAGTGCCTCATGCACTGCAGGGTATGAATAGAATGCAGCTACGTGTTTCTATGGGAACAAAATGCTTCTGGGGTAGAAACACACATTGCCGGGGTTTATTTCTCTACTCGCAAAGCTTCTCTGGTTAAGAAGAACTGGACATTTAATCATAAGAGGTCTAGTTGCCTTTTTGGTCACTCCACTGACCTTTCAGCTTCCCTCTCTCTGGTCCTCATTTTTCTTTATATGAAGGTTTCTGTGATCTCTCAACCTGCCCCACCCGCTGTCCCCTGCCCTGCATCATGGTCCTTCCGCATGTACCACCCATCACTCTCATGCTGGTTAGGATTACAAGCACACTGGGCAAGCGAAGCCCCACTTCTCCTATAACAGAGGAGGAGTGCGGAAGGCCATCAAGTGCTTTGGATGTCAGAAAGATTTGGCCTTGAATCCAGGCTCTGGGATGCACCCTTAGGGAAGTTACTAAAGATCTGTGAGCCTCATTTTTCTGATCTTGAATGAGGTTGGTGATATGGAACTCAGGGCATTGTGAGGACTCAGTGGCATGAGGTTACAACACCATCTGCCCTTGAGCGCTCAGTGAATGTTAGCGTTCCTTTTGCCATCGGCTCACCACTTCCATTTTTCTCTTAAACTCTATAGGGAATACTTGGGTACAAAAAGGGTTGAAGTAAGAGTCACCTACATTTTTAAAAAAGGCTGCTTTAAGCTTGTCCCCAAGTAGTTTTGTCCAGGAGTCAAAGGAGAATAAAGGCTGGGTCAGATTCAGTGAAAGCTGAGATAAGAGGTAGAGAAGGGGGGAATGGTTCCCGCCTTCTGTGCAGTAGGAGTCAATGAAAAGCGGGTGGGGGGAGCCTGGACATGGCTACTGAAAAGGGAAAGGGGAACACTCATTCGTGAGACTTCAGAGCCATCTAGGAGATGTGCAGAGGAACTCAGAGTCTGCCTAATTCTTGGACTGAACCCTCAAACGGGTCAAATGAGGGAGGACATGCTTCATATCAGGCAACTTCCAACTACATCAGAGTTTTGAGGTGATAAAGAAGAGTCTTTTCCCACTAACATGAAAATTTCATTTCTTGATTCAAATGTATTGTCTAGACACATAGACAGGTGAATGCGGATCTCTCCCTAAGGCATCCTTTCTTATTAAAAGCAACTCAGTCTATGTCAGGGGACAAGGCAGTCCATTATCTAATGAAAAGCTCCTGCCACTGATTAATTTTATAACAGCTGCAGCTAAGTGGTGGGTCTTTTTTGTCTTTTTTAAGAATGATTTCTATATTAGTATCTTTAAAAGGATCTAATCACTAGTATCTAGTCTCCAGAGAAAGTAACACATAAAACTGAAGCATACTTCATTTTTATAAACATCATACTATCATGAGACTTCTGGACGCATGGGCAGTTTGAGTCATGTCCCCCCATTCCTCTCCCCAGCTAGAGTATACACAACACAGAAACAAGCACATTTTATCATGTTCCTGGCCACTTACATATCTTTTTTTTTTTTTTTTTGAAATTTCTATATCCTACTCCAGACCTGATACGTTGGACCTTCAGGGAATAGACTCTAGGAATCTGTATTTTTATTTATTTATTTATTTTTATGGCTGTGCTGGGTCTTCGTTTCTGTGCAAGGGCTTTCTCTAGTTGCGGCAAGCGGGGGCCACTCTTCATCGCGGTGCGCGGGCCTCTCATTATCGCGGCCTCTCTTGTTGCGGAGCACAGGCTCCAGACGCGCAGGCTCAGCAGTTGTGGCTCACAGGCCCAGCTGCTCCGCGGCATGTGGGATCCTGCCAGACCAGGGCTCGAACCCGTGTCCCCTGCATTGGCAGGCAGACTCTCAACCACTGCGCCACCAGGGAAGCCCACTTACATATCTTGAACTGTGTACTATCTTGGACTAACTATTCATGCTTAAGGATTTAACAAATTATCTTCTTCCACCTCTCAAATAACAACAACAATAATAAAAACCCAAACAATTTATTTTCCCTAATAAGATTAAACGGTGAGTACCAGCCTACGGCAGGAACGTTCCAAAAAAACAGAGTTTTGCAAAAGGTTAATTTGTTTTTCCCATGGTACTTAAGGTCAGATTTCCACTGAGGTCCACTTTGGCATCTGTTTTATTCACAGTGGTATTGAGGGGAATGGATACTGGGGGTGTGTGGGAATTGGGGACCAGAGAATGGAGAGAGGCAGACAGAGGATGCAAATCATTTTCAATTAGAACCTAAAACTTACACTCTTAGATAAAGGATAGACTACGAAGTCTTAATCTGAGTTTTAAGACTTCTGAATAGTTGAAAGTTACCAAAGCTTAACATTTTTTAAATAACATTTATCTTAAGAGCGATGAGTAAGGAAAGATGCTGCTTGGCTTTAAGGAGATTTTGCACTAATGAAGAGATAAAGATATAAACATGTCTAAAGACTTAATGAAAAATTAGTTACTTATTAAGTGTTCATGTATACGTAGACATTAATTTTCAGAGAAATAACTTGTATACTTAAAAATTCTAATCCTCATATCTGGGCCAAATCAGATTTGTGATAGTTCCATGCAAAACAAATGTCTAGTTAGATGCTCCGCAGATCTATTTATGTCTGGAAGAGTGCCTTAGCCATATAAGCCGTCTACTGTAACATTGTTTTAAACATTAAATTAACTGTCAAGCTGTCCTGCATCAGTGACACCGCTTGGTAGCAAGAATGGGGAACCCTGTGATCCAAGATCTTACTGCTTTATTCCTCTGCCCCAAGGAGGATTGCAAGGGAAGGATGGTGCTCTGTACTTGGTATTCTGCATTTTGTTGCTTATAGTTCAATTAGTGTGTCAGAAGTACATTTGCTGCAAGTAACAAAATACCTGACCAGCTGTATCTTAACCACATAGGGGTTGATGTTTTTTGTGTAACAAGAAGCCTGGAGACAGTAGAGAGCTAAGGAAGAGTTCAGTGATGCCATCAGAGATCTGGGCCTTTGTCCTGCTGTAGTATCTTTAGTGAGTGACCTTTGACCTCCCGGTTGCTTAATGACTGCTGCCCCTCAGGCAGGAAGGAGAAAGGACCTTCTCCCTCTCAGGCTCTTTGTCTTTCATTTTGGAAAAGGAAACCCTTCCCTGCAGATATCTTGTCAAGCATTGACCAAAACCATGTCCACATGGCTGCCACTGGCTATAGATTAGAGAGTTGAGATCCTCCGGACTTTGTAGTAGAGAAAGACCAGGGAGAAAGACTTTGAAAATGAGTATTGCGTGAAACAACCTACACAATCTGCCACAGTTAAATACAGCTGAGTCACCTTTCTAGATTACAAGCATTCTCTCTAGATCACCTTTGTTCTTTCTCCTTTTATTCCGACTCCTTTATGTCTGGGAAAGTCTTGATACCTATGTCATGTGTGTTTCAGAAAAGAAGCCCAAGCTCAGGCTGTAAGGGGTAAGCAAGAGAATTATTCCAGTGATTCATCCAGAGCAGTGGGAAGTGATATTATTTGAAGAGAAATCAGATGTGGTATCAATGTCACTAAAGGCTTAAACCTGGTAAAAGTAGGGAAGTTCCTTTCCGAATCTCATTCAATTCAAACCATTTATTGAGCACCAACATTTATTGCCCTTCGGTGCCAGTGATATTGAACACAACACAATCTTTCCAGAAGTCTCCATTTCCTTTTCTCATCTTTTCTTCCTCAAGTAAAAGAATGAAAGATAAAGCTACTTCTAGTTAGTTATATCATTCATTTTACCAGTATTGCTATAGATTTTATTGTATATTGAGTATTTAAATAAACTTAAGCCTTTGTGGGCTAACGTAGAAATTAATCACTATTTCATAAATAACATGGCTTATATGGAAAATTTTCAATTCCATTAACCTTACAAATGCCCACTGGAATAGTTTATGTCGTGTTGGAAACTACTTTTGCATCTGATATATACACGGCTCTTTGCAGTGTATGTTTCTGTATGTACAGAAGCCTGCTCACGTAACCAAAGAAAATACATACTGATTTTTGTGTGAGTGAAATATTTACCTTTGTGTTTTTCGCAGTATTTTAGAAGCCTGAATCTTCAACCCCTGAGCTTAGTATACAGTTAGGCCCACAATAGGCGCTTAGATAAATGTGAATTGATGATTTTTAAATGTATAAGTAATGGTCACTTCATGATATACAGTCAGTAGACTAGTTATGGGTTTTGGTTCTGTCTTCCCATATTCTTGTGCTGGAAAAGTAAGTGTACTGAGGCAGTATTTTTGGTGGCACGGTCCTTTAGTTTGAATGCATTAGTAAATGGTGGAGTCCAAAGAATTAATAGCTGGAAAATTTTTGGAAAACCCAGTAAGAAGTGTTTCCACAGCGTAATTTGAGTGAAAGCCAGATAACAGCTAGTTATTGGAGGAACTCGACAGTAAAAGCTTTGACATAGACATGAAAAAGAGGGTGGAAGTAAATCTGGGGGGAGAATAGGAAGTGGTCTGTCTGAGGCAGAACTCCAAAAAGAAATGCCTCCTGGGGCCAAACTGGTCATTTAAATGACTGAAGGCAGCTGGATGGGAAGTGGGTCAACCTGCAAAGCTTCTCTTGGGGCTAATTGGGCCTCAGCTTCCCCCACTGACATGCAAGAAGGTGAGTCTTTAGGTTCTTCCAGAGAAGCAAGATGATGGGAAGTCTCCAGATTTTTAACTGTTGGCAAATCATTCAACAATTTAAAAAACCATTACGGGAGCCAAAACCAACCAAATAAACAAAAACAAAAAACAGGTCTGCAGACTAAATTCAGCCAGTTTGTGCCCTATGGTCTGTGGTTACCGGAGAAATCATTGAAAGATGAGGCTAGCATTAAAGGAAATGGACATTTACTGCTGTTTATTTTTATCATGAAAATAGATTTACCACAGATTCCCCAACTGTGAGAAAGGATGGTAGATTTGAAATAGGTAGTGTCAACCCTATTACAAAGAAAGTATGTTTTTCCAGCCCCCGACAAATAGGGCACAACATTTTTAAAAACTGTTTGTGAATTTGGTTATATGAAAAATTGTAAAAGGTATGAAAATCAAGTCACATGTGATCATTTAAAAATGTCTCACCTTTATTATACAGAGTAAAATTTAATTAAACTGTCTCTGCCCTAGAGAATCTGGGATGTGTGTTCATTTGTGAAGAGAGAGTGGAAAGGACGGTTAATGAATGAAGTGTAGAAGAGAGTTGAAGGAGACTGGGGTAATTTTATAAGTTTGCGGAGTTCTGATAGTTGCGTCGGTTAGTCGAGTTGCCCGTGTTAAGGCTCAAGGAACACACGGGAGAGCAGTGACTGAAGGTTCTGAGTCAGAGAAAGGGAATAATATCGTTCAGCACAGTGATGAGAGTGGACTCTGTGACTGTTAGTCTCTTGTTACGAAGAAGACCAGAAGGAAAGAGCATTGGCTTAATTTGCTGTGGTTCTAATTGGAGCATGAAGAAGATGACAGGGAAGGCTGATCAGAGACAGCGGATCAGTTTAGAGACCTTGCCGATTGACGTTTCTTCTGACCATAAGGATGGCAAATAAGGAAGTGCTTGGGTGGAATAGCTTTTTCAGTGAGTTGACCGAAGGAGAAAAGGCACAATACGGAATTAGGGAGTAGGGAATGAAGTTAAGGATTTACATTCTTTGAGTGCCATGGCACTTGATCCCTCTGTTTTCGGTGCCTTACGTCACTCCCAGGTTTAGTTACTTCTGATGCCTCCGTGTCTGGTGCAGCTTCTTCTGAGATCAACCCTCCAGCCTTCTGTGAGGGTGAAGCCAGGGGTGGCTAGGATGCTTGGCTGCATCCTTGGCTGCATGGGCTGGGGGAGAAGGTGTTGAGGGCTCTAAAGAGTTGCAACTACTCCCTGCATTTTCAGCCACATCACAGCCCTCACATGAATTTAGGCTTGGGATTTCTCCTGAATCAGCTACTATCAGGTCATCTCCCAAGCTTCCAAGACACTGGAGTCTCTTCTCATCTCCTCTCCAGTTTTGTCTCTTTTCTTTTAGGTAGATGTCATTTTTCATTCTTTCTCTGTCATCCTAGTAGTTTGACATGAGAAATAAACGAGTCTGTTCCATCTGCCACGTTTAGCTGCAAGTCCCAAGACCTAAGTCCTTAACATGAAGCGCAGGGCCCTACCGTGGGCCTCCCCCTGCCTACCTGGGGTCATTCTTCATCCTTGCGCTCTGAGATTTCAGCAGTCTGGGCCTTCTTAGGATTCTTAATGGTCTACATTCTTCTCTGCTTAAGGGCCTTTTTTTAAAAATTTATTTATTTATTTATTTATTTATTTATTTATTTATTTATTTTTGGCTGTGTTGGGTCCTCGTTTCTACGCGAGGGCTTTCTCTAGTTGCGGCGAGCGGGGGCCACTCTTCATCGCGGTGCGCGGGCCTCTCGCTATCGTGGCCTCTCTTGTTGCGGAGCACAGGCTCCAGCCGCGCAGGCTCAGTAGTTGTGGCTCACGGGCCCAGTTGCTCCGCGGCATGTGGGATCTTCCCAGACCAGGGCTCGAACCCGTGTCCCCTGCATTGGCAGGCAGATTCTCAACCACTGCGCCACCAGGGAAACCCCTTAAGGGCCTTTTTTGAACATGCTGACCCTTCATCTCGCTTTGCTCTTCCTACTCTTCACCTGGCTAACTCCCATCACCCTTCAGATCTTTGCTTAAATGTCACTTTCTCAGAGAGGCCTTCCTGGCCTGTGTTTCCCTATGTGCTCACTCTCGATAAGCGTTGAAAAGATAGGTGGAAGGATTATGGATAGATGGATGTCTTTTTAAAATTTTTTTTTCCTTGAGTAACATTGATTTATAACATTAAATGAGTTTCAAGTGTACAACATTATATTTCTACTTCTGTATACCCTACGGTGTGCTCAGCACCAAAAATTTAGTTTCCCTCCATCACCGTACAGTTGACCTTCTTTACCCATTTTCCCCTCCCTGCCTTGCCTCCTAGTAACCACTACTCTGTTCTCTCTATCTGTGTGTTTGTTTTTATTTGGTGGATGTCTTTTAAGAAGCTATAAACCAGTTTTGCCTGAAGAGTCTTTCTGAATCATTAATATTATTTTATATTTATTTTTTGGTGGACAAGGCTTTGAGAATTAGAGCCCAAATCCTTTCTGATTTGAAGCTTAAGTAGAAGGAACATGGTGCAGCAGTGTCCACATGAGTCACCTCTCCATTATCCGGGGGAGAATTCAGGCCCAGAAATAGTATTTAAGATACACGGTGTCTCCCCGCCTGCAGAACTTTACATTGGCCATTTGTTATGGAAACTGCTTTCTCAACAAACCTTTTACCAGAGCAGCAAACAAGAAAGCAAAGCTAATTTGAATTTCAACTCTTCAACTCTTAGAACAATGTTGCTAAGAAGTAGTGAGATTGAGCTGAGGAAGGCCAAGCAAGAGGAGGGAGCCAGAAAGCCCTTGAACAACCCACAGTCAGGATTTGGTGCTCTCTTTTACTTCACAGTTGAACTTCCCTATTTTTTTATTTTTGGTTTGGGTTGGTTTGTGTCTCTCTTTCACAATTCTAAGTCTTCCACATTTGTGCTACCCTGGATACTTTACTGCTTCTCTTCATTTTTCAGAAGAATTCTAGAGAATAACTGGTAGCAAATAAGTAATACCATTTCACACCTGGAAACAACTTGATGGTAATTATAAATTCATAGACTCAGCTTTCTGCAGTTCATACAAGTATGAATGTGTCATTCCTATTTATCTCTATGTAGGTTTATTTTTTCCCCACTTAAGTAAAGCTCAGTGTTGATGATGAGGTTTTAATGAGTGTAGATTGTAAAAGGCCTCAAATATATCTAAAAAATTATAGGCCAAGTGTCATGTGTTAATGTACCTCCTCTCTCTCGGCTAATTCTTTAAAGATATGTTCCAGAAATCCTCCGTATTATTGAAGAGTTCTTGAAGAGTTCCCCACAATTCTACTTTGTACTCTAAAGCTTCTGAAGCCTGGATATCTTGGCTTAATTTGCTTTCAAGCCAGACTTGGTTTAAATTACTCAGTTTATCTCAAGCCTCATAAAGGCCTGTCCGTGGCTCTTGTCTGTTCTAGTGAGTTGGAACTGATAAGAATAATACTTGTCGTGTGGAGAGTCCATTAGAACGAAGGAAGAGTGAGGCTGGGGAATCAGAGATATATTATTATATTAATATTTTAAAATCTACTGCCTTTCTATATATTATATTAGTGTAGGAGGAGACTACCCTGTTGTGGCTTCTTTAGAAAATTTGGAGAATTGTTAAAATGGACACGCAGTAGTTTAATTCACATTGTATGCCAACACTGAAGTTGGAACTATACCCCCCAAAAAATCATACTTCCTCTAGATTTTATTTTTCACTCATGATCACCTGAGGGATTTGGAATACATTTCTGCTGGGAAATAGAGTTGGTAGGAAACAAAGACCACACCACGAATTCATCTGTTGGGATAATCTTCAGCCATCCAGCTCTTTCCACGCATTACATTTATGGGGTCATTGTCATTCTTTCTACCTAATATAGATAAACACACTGAAACTTTGGGCCTTTCTAAAAAGTGCCCACAAGGCATTGGAAAGCTGGACCGAAATACTCCTTGTTTTAAATTCTAGACCTCAGTTCGATCATGGATAGCAGGATTTTTGAAGTATGATTAAAAGGCAGAAACCAGCTGTAAAATTGAAATGAAGGGCCTTAATGTTTTATTTCTATAATATTTTCCAAAATTTCCCATAACTTTAAAATGCTGAGGTGTTTTTCAGTCGTTTTGCAAGAGCAAGTCCAACAATGTGTAGGTTCATGGCTCAAACTTGATCGGTCATTCCTCTTTTCTGGTGAATTTGACACCTTCCACCACCACCTTCCACAGAAGGAAAGTAAAAGTCATATAACAGAAATACTTACCAAAGTCAAGGGAAATTCATAGGCCAAACAAAGGTGCAGCAAAACCTGTTATTTGTTTTGTGCCTCAAAATAAAAGTCAAATGGACCATCACTTCAGTAGCTGGTGATTCAACTTGAGAGCGTAGATGGTATAATATTTCCCCTTGTTCCTTGAGTTTCTAGATTTCTCCATTTTTAGGCCAGAACCAGCCCTGGATAAACTAATTCAAGTCATGAAGAGGAATGTACAGTTCAGCATGTTTATCCTTCCAAGTACGCTCTCTACCAGCTGCCATGCAAACATCGTGTGGCTCGTTTCTTGGATAGCCTCACGCCTCTTGAGTTCCGGTTGTGAGAGCTAGTGAGCTCATCACAACTTGGGCCAAAGTCCTGGAAAGGCAGCTCCCAGGGAAAGTGGAGGCCGGCCTCCCATGGGGGATGGGGATCGGGGCTTGAAGCTTTATTCTGCATGCATACTTTAGCTACGAGATCAGCTCCAGCCTCAGCCCGGGACAGTGTCACATTGTCCGCAGCTGTACCGCATCTTGAGGTTTCAGTGTGTATCCTACACGTTTTCACAAGGCGGTGGAGACTTATCTCTTCCAGCTGTAAGCCAGAGGGCGGATTCAGACAACACAGATGGTTAACTCTCTGGAGTAGGACTTACAGGGCACCAGAACTCCGTTGCAGTTCACTGATGGTTACTGGATATAAATTTGTATGGCTTCTGTTGCATTATGTTGAAAACTAGACATTTTCCCTGCTACTCTCTTTTGGTCTTCCTGCATCACTGTTTGATAATGGGTTGGACTGTGGTACATAGAAAACTGGTGGCAGAAGTCTTGTTCTCTGCATTGTGTTTGGGGGTATGCTTGAAAGGGCGTCAGAGTGGATTAACGCCAGGCAGAATGTGCCATAGTTAGAAGGATTTGAAAGGGAAGAAAGTTTGAACTGCTTTAGGGAAGCTGAGAGCACTGCTAGAGCAGGAATGTTCCAGATGCTTGTCTCTGATAGTATTCTACCGTGAACCACGCCCTGAAAGAATCAGATCATCCTTGCCTCTCCCACTTGGATCTCTAGCTCCTGGAATTTGCCAATTCTTGATACAAACTGTGAGGATTGGATGGAGCTTCTGACCTCATTTAGACCATTTGTCCTGAATTCCGAATAGATCCAGGAAAATCGGACAGGGTAGACACTTTTAACTTATTGAATACCTTTTATTGGCATTCATCATAAACAAGAGACCCACAAATATATCCCAGAGGTGAGTCTTTGGTCAAATTGACTGTAATAGTCATTAAATACCCTGAAAGCCCACAAAATGGAATGTAGAAAGACAAAAACAAAAGCCCACACAGGTCTCTGTGCAGAGTTTATACTTGCACTTTAACAACACGGAACAAGAAACTGTATTAAAATGTACAATTAAAGACTCCATTGCACTTGAAGGTGCATATGAATCACCTGGGGATCTTGTTAAAATGTTGATTCTGATTCTTAGAGCTGGGTGGGGCCTGAGATTCTGCATTCCTAACAAGGTCCAAAGCGGTGCTGGTGCTGTTGGCCCTCGAATCGTAAGTTGGGTAAAAAGGATCTGCCCAGGTTCTCTGGGGTAGGTAGGTGTCGGTAGCCACCCGTGGTTAAGACATAGGTGAGGGCTGCCTTCTTATCCACATCTTGGCTACCAGGTTCATGATGAAAGCAAGTCTCAGAACAAGCTCTGTCACATATGAACACTTACTAGCCACAGAGCAGAGAACAATTTTAAAGCCTGTGCCCAAGGCACAGTGAAGTCACAGCCCTGCCTTTTTGAGTGTTTGGCGGGAGAGCCTCACAATCCACACCTGCCACAGTCCTTGACACAGTGGTTCTCAAAGCGTGGTCTCTGGACCAGCAGCATCGAGCACCCAGAAACTTGTTAGAGATGCAGATTCTCAGGCCCTCTCCAGACCTGCGTAATCAGAACATCTGAGCATGGGGCTTGGGAATATGTATTTTTAACTAGCCCTCCAGGTGATTCTGGTGTACGCTCAAGTTGGCAAACCCCTGCTGTAACAGCAGGATTTTGCCAGCCATCTAATTGAATTCAGGCAACCAAGAATCCAATGAGCTACAGCTGGAGATTTTGGAATCCGGCCTAGGGCACCATTTTTAAAGGTGGAGGGCCTGCTAGATTCTTCCCACACCCTGTTAATGTAAGGGCAGGGAATGTTTCTATTCTAAACCCTTTTCAACAGTCCTGGTATTTTGTAAACCACTAATATCACTAACACAAGCCCATCCAACATTAATTTGGATACTAGGTGTATTAATAGGAGTTTAGGTGTAACAAGAGCTAAATATAGCTGAAGCACTTAACAGTGGCAGCTCTGGAGTGAGGCTTTTTGATTAATTGCTAGCCAACCGCCCCTGGAGTGTGCTTTCCTGATTAAGACAACTGACCGCCTCTGCAATGTAGCTAAGCTAACACACACATATTTCATATTGTACGGTCCCTGTGAGGGTTTCTTTAACTCTTAAAATCTACTTTATTAAGGCATACTTTAAACACAATAAAATGTACCCATTTTAAGTGTACAGTTTGAGTTTTTGACAGACGTATGCACTCAAATAACCTTCATATCAATCAAGATATATAACATTTCAATCACCTAAAAAATACCCCTGCGTTCCTTTCAATTAGTTACCCACCCCGTCCCCACTCCCGGCTACCATCTATCTGCGTTCTGTCAGTGTATAGGTGAGATTTACCTCTTCGAGAATTTCATATAAGCGGAATCAAACAGTATTTTTTTTTTTTTTTTTTTTTTACTCTTTGTGTCTGACTGCTTTTACCCAGGGTAATGTTTTTCAGATCAGCTCACACTGTTGCTTTATCAGTAGTTAGTTCCTTTTTATTACAGAGTAGTATCCTGTTGTGTGACTACACCACAATTTGTTTATTCATTCTACTCTAGTTTTCTTCCCAGTTTTTGGCTATTATGAATTAAAGCTACTATGCGCATTCACGTACACATCTTTTTGTGGGCATGTTTTTATTTCTTTTGGCTGAATATCTAGGAGTCGAATTTTGGGTCATAAGGTAGATGTATGTTTAATTTCCTGAGAAATTGCTAACCTAGTTTTCCAAAGTAGTCATACTATTTTATATTCCCACCAACAGTGTCTGAGAGTTCCAGTTGCTCCACATCCTTGCCAACATTTAGTATTGTCAGTCTTTTTGGTTTTTACATTGAATATTTTAAAGTAAATTACAGACATTGTTTTTCTTTCCCCTAATTTCAATTTAGGTTGTTTTATTCGGTCTCTGCGAAGGCCATCAATCTAATAATGTTGACCCAAGCAACTTGGATATGGATTAAATTATTTCCCTTTCTTAACCTCCAATTAGAATTGGTTCTGTGGGTGCCATTTGATTATGGCAGTCAGTCATGTTTGCCAGTATATTTTTTCTTTTTTTCATTCTTTTGTTCACATATTCATTCAGTTTGTCAGTCAGTCCCTGAGCTGTATTAGACCTGTTTTTTCAGAGAGCAGTTGTATGTTAAGTCACTGGGAAATACGACAGAAGTAGGGGACGGAGTACGTGTCTTCAATGAGCTTTTTGGAGCTGGGTTTATGAAACATAAGTACACAAAAATGCAAGAAAAGAAATATAGCTTGGCGTATATCAAGGCTTATGCAAAATTGAGTGGGGGCATCATCTAAATATAGATTTCTGCTAGGTGAGGTGAGTTGGGACTTGATAGACAGGTGACAGTAGAAACCACTGTAGCAGAAATTGTTGAGCTGTTAATACGTGCAGAATATTAGAATGATTGCACCTTAGAATATAAAGCTAAATGTTTATTTTAGTCCCAATTTTATTTTACTTATTTTAATCTCTTTTAGAATAGCAGTATCTTCATTAGTACAGAATACGGACAGAAACAAATATCCATTCTGATATGGATTCGCAACTTTTCTTGTTGACATCTAGTATCATTTTTGTATGTTTAGCTTGCATCCAAATTTTTGAGCAAAAACTTCCAATTAGTTCATGTGTGTGTGTACACGCATGTGAGTTTGTGAACTTCTTTTTAAGCCAGCTCTCTTTTATCCTGTCTTTGCTGAATTAGTTACTTTCTAGATAAATGCAAAATAGTTAAATAGAAGGAACCTGTGGGATCAGGTGGACCTAAACCTGGAATGAGGGTTAACTGTGCCAATTAAATTTTAAAATACATCTCACACACAGAGACACACGCCTGTGTTGGGTAAGAAATATTCAAAATGTTAACAGTGCATATCTTTGCGTAACGGGATTATGGATGGTTTGTTTACTTGATTTTATATTTTCCTTTAATTTCTAAGTTTTCCACAGTGAGCATGTATAACTTTGATAATCACAAAAACATGTTATGTTGCCACTTGATTGTTTGCTAAATTCTCATAGCTGTTTCAGGGAAATCTGCCCTGTTCTCTTTCACCTTGTGAAGCAAAGATCCACTACAATAGAACCAAGATTACAGTCTAGAAAAAAGAAATACCTGTCCTTCTTTTCCCTCTTGGGAACAAGGGCTACATGAGCTCCCTGCAGGCTATGCCACCGTCGTCCCTCACAGAACTTAGCTTTCCTGGTTGTCAAAGAGCAAAAAGACATTTTTTTTTCTTTCCCCACATCGACAGAATTTCACCTTTCCAAAATTGGGGCGTATACAAGAGATTTTTTTCCCCTAGCCTCTTGCTGTTGTTGTTGGCAAATCATTGGGAGTTTATCTGTGCCTTTTGAGAAAATAACAAATGATCTTTGTTTTCCCCCTTTTTTCTTCAGCTGACCTGAATAATGTCAGGTTCTCGGCTTATAGGACTGCCATGAAACTCCGAAGACTGCAGAAGGCCCTTTGCTGTAAGTATTAACCAGTGCTCGAAATACTTGATAGTTATTCTTTGGTTTAAAAAAAAAATGGTTGGGAGTATTTGCTGTTGGAGCGGGGAGAAATAGCTCTCTCAAGTCCAGGTGTAACATAGAATTCATTTTTTTAAAGTATCTTTGGCTGAGTGTTCACCTAGACTGCTTTGTTACATTGTTTAGAATCATTCCTGTCACCATTCCTCAGCTACTGATGTTGAATTGATAAGATACCGGTAATTTTTATTTTCTAACTAATGGCATTGGCATCCAGAATTATCTTTATGGAACTTGAATTATCTCCACCTGTTCTTCCTTTACTTCTTCTTATAAAATGTATTGAATATTTGAAGTATTAGCATCAGATTGCCTTACCCAAACCAAAGTTCACAGATGTGTATTCTTTTTTAGCTTGAATGCTAATGTTCAGATAAATACTGTCAGAGAAGAAAGATGACAAGATTGTTTTCCTGCTTTTGCTAAGTAGCTTACATCAGTGGGAAAAATTCCCAGTGTCATACAATGCAATGCTGTCTGTTCATCAGATAGTTTATATATCTGTTACCAGGTATAATATTGTTTGAGAGCCCATGTATGTTGTTAATGTGACCACAAAACAGATAGGCACAGTCCGTACCCTGATGGAACTTACAGTCTAATGAGGGATATACAGGGTGTCCATAAGTCTAGAGACATAGGTGTACGTATATAAGATCATCAAGAACATCTGCAGTCTGTAAAAAAAAAAAAAATCAGTAAAAAGCAACCCTCTATTAAGGCTTCATGGACACCCTGAGAAAAAGTGAAGGGACAGTTTCAAAGTCATATATTTAGTCATGTGACAGTGGAAGAATGGGTACCATGAGTTGTGGGGTTTGCTTGAAGAGGTGGTATCTATGATACGTGAGTCCAGAAGGGTAAGTAGAGCTCACTCCAGAAAGAATGTTCTCATCAGAAGGCAGAACATGTGCCGAGGCGTGGGGTCCAGAGATGCAGTCAAGAGCTGAAAATACTGCAGCCTGGCTTAAAGCACAGGAGCTCCAGGGAGGGACTGTGGTAAAATATTTGGCTGGAGGAGAAGCAGGAGGCAGATTGTGAAAGGCCTTTTAAACTTAAGTTAAAGAGTTTAGAGGTCAGTAGGGAGCCGTGCAATGGGATGGCACGATGGGATTGTCATTTAGAAAGATGACTCTGGCTGTGGAATAGAGCCTGCACCCTGGCGGTGGTGTACACCTGCTGGGGGAGAGACTTGGTGAGCAGTTTCAGTCGTCTAAACCAGCAATATGGTGGGCTGAATTGGCAAAGGAGGAATGGAGATAAGTGGGGAGAGTTGAAAAATACGAGGTGGAATTGATAGGGCTTAGTGATGAGTTTGATGTGGTAGGTGAGGGGGAACCCAGGAAGATACTTAGGTGCTCACCTGGGGTGAGTGGTGGACGTGCCTGGCAGAGCTGGACATAGAGCTGTGGCGCTCAGGAGAAACATACGGGCAATGTTTAGGAATCGTAAGCGTGCAGGTGCTCGGGGAGAGTGTAAAGTAACAAGAAAACAGGATTTAGGGCAGAGGGCGAACAAGGTACAGAGGGGACTGCAGAGGAAAACACAAAGAGGGTATAGTGGCACATACTGTGTGGGCAGAAAGAAGGGGCCTGCCACCGGGGTCAGATGTTGCTGGGAGGTCAGGATGAGGTTGGCAAAAGTGCCCATTGGATTTAGCAATGAGGAGGTCCTTAGTAACTTTGGTGAGGTTTTAGAGGCACGGTGGAGGTGGTGAAGTTGGCTTCAGAGTAAAGCAGAAGTGGGGATGTAAAGACAGTTGAGACGATTCTTGGAGAAATTTCGTTGTGAAGGGGAGGGGAGAGGGGCGGTAGTTAGCTGGAAGGGGCTGAGGAGTTAATGGAGTGCACGTGCACATAGGTTGAGAGACGCTTGAGCCTGTTTAAATGAATATGAGAAGCGGGGACAAAATTGAAGTTGCCGGCTCAGGAGATACTAAAACATGTGAGTTCTCAGAGGAGAGGGGAAGGTAATCCAGAGGCCGAGAGAAGAAAGGGGACGCCTGTCTTCAACTGTAAGGAGTGGGGCTGAGGAAGGGAGCTGGGCCGGGCTAGGTAACTAAGGAGACCTAGTGGGAAGCGGGCGAGGGATGCCCGCGGGGGGGGCTCTGTTTTCTGTGTGAAGGTGGAGGAGAGGTCCCGTGCTGCGGCTAAGGGCAGAAGGGGATGGAGTCGAGGTTGGCCTTAACCTCTGTGGGGAAAGAGAGGGCTACTTTGAGAAGCAGCATCATGGAGCCCAGAGTCTGCAGAGCGGTTTACGACAGCACCAATCCGCAGGGCTGTTTCTCCAGGCACAGCCAGGTGGTTCTGTCCCAGGTGGGCAGAGGCCAGCCGGGCACGTGAAGTAGGGATTTGGGCAAAAGAGTGGTTAAGTGGTTGGAGTGCTGTCCGTCGAGTCTGCATGGGGTAGGAGAGGCTGGGAATTTGGGTGGAAGCTGGTAATTAGGAGGTAGAGGGATCGAGAGGCCAGCTGTTCAGGGAAGTAGAGGAAGAGATTGTGCGAAAGTGACTGGAAAGCCAAGAAGTTGTGGTCAGACAGCAGCAAAAGCTAAACGTTATTTCAGAAGCGGAACGGTTCGGCTGGCTCAGTCTAGGATATGACCACTTGCGTGGGCGGCAGAGGCGGACCAGATGTGAATTTCCGTGGAGATGAAATAGGAAGCTAATGAACTGAGAGGCTAGAGTGATGCACGAGTCATCGCTGCCAAGGTTGAAATCACCCCGAACTGGGCCAGAACTGGGGAAGAGCAGAGGCCTGTGACCCCTGGCTACCCAGTCTTCAGGAATGAAGGCGTCTGACCCAGGGGGTCTGCAGAGGCTAGCAGTAAGATAGTCAACTGGTGTTGCCCGTGTGTGGTTTTCTACATGGAGATGGAGAAGAAATGGCCTAGAAGTGAAATTATTGGGAAGGAGAGAGTAGGCTTTTCCTCCTTTTCTTGGTCTCTCCAATGCTGAGCACAAAGCCTGGCACAGAGAAGGGCTTAATCGGTTTTCAAGGAATGGATGCATGAATGAAAGTAAGTTCAGGCTTCCATTTCCATATAGCTTATAGTCTGAAGCTATCATTTTTCAGCTGTATAGCTGCCAAGTGGGTTTTAAAGGACTGCCCAGGCCTAGGATTTCCTAAGGGACCTGTTAATGTACCAAAGCTGGAAAGAGGCAGTTTGGGATGGAGTGGAGTCACAAGGCTGGATGGAGAAAGTCTTCTGCCTCATTTTCTTCTTCTGTCCCTGCCCCATCCCAGAGGTAGTGCCTTCCATTGAGAAAGGGGCAATTATGAAATGGTTACTGTAAAGTGCTATAGTACGTAGAGAGATGTAAAAGTGAGATACTAAAAGTTCAGAAGAGATAATCAGCTGTTCCAGGTTATACTATGAAAAAGCCCCCAAACTGACTAGATTGGAAAAACCCTTTCCATAATGTTCCTTTTGACCTTGGATTTAGGCATTATTCAGTTCTCCTCCTGTTAAAAAAACTCTTTCTATTCACATATGTGTCTCGTTATCTATTATTTCAGTGTACATTAACATTTCCAATAAACGTTGGAAAAACGGGGATTTGATATTATAAAAAAATTTGACCATGGGTGATTATAACCCTGTAATAAAGCAAGCTCTGAAGGCAGACTGTAGAATTTTCACTTTTAAACAGATTTGAAATTCTCAGCATTTCCTTTCTAAGCATGACTTGTCTCATATTTGAAAAAGATTTAGCTACAGCAAAATTAGGGTGTATTTATCTAAATTAAGTACTAGATTCTCAAGAATGGTAGGAGGTTTCCACGTGTAGTATGAATATAGAATGAAGAGTTCACCTATCCTTTTATTATTGAAAACATGCGTGGTCACATTACTTAACTGTTCAGTAAATGATTTCAGAATTTCCTCTTAATTTTAGATTTGCTTAGGTTTATCTTCCGGCCTTTTTGTCATTTCTGTGCCTGTAAAGCCTTGATAAAGAGCTATTGTCTGTGGTACAGACAAGCAAAACTTGTCCTGGCTACCTTTTCCAACTGAAGGTCGTGTCTACTAACTCTTACTTTAATGAAAATTAATGACGTTATCTCAGTGATTTCCTGATGCCAGTAAAGAGTTTGAATTACAGGTGCCTTAGAAAATATGCCATGCTACCGCCGCTAAGCACTTGGTCTTATTTTTTTCACTTCACTATCAAAGCTTCGGTATTGCAGAAACCTGAATACCACAGTTTTATCCACTATAGAGGATTTGCTATTTAAGTCTAGAGCATCACCATTGGCCTATAATGTCCCCAGTTTGTAATCCGTTTAATGTTGCATGACTCCATACTGCCTTTCGTTGTGAATGAAAATTCAACTCGACAGAAAAGCAGAGACAAAGAGAAAATCTGGGTAAGAAGGATTTATAAGCCGGTTCATATGGCTGATACCCCCCTGAAAGTTATGAAGAAGATAATCTAAGCTTTTTCTTTCTCCGGCTGTAGTTCTCATGAGCATCCTATAGGTTTGCAGCTTCGAAAATTAAAAATATAGCCAACTTCTAAGAGCAGAAATAAAAATGCACTTAACAAAGCCCATGTATTTAGTTTATTAGTGTGTGGTGGGTTGGAGAGAGCCCAAACCATAGGGCTAAATATACTGCAGTTGATAAATGTGACAGATATTCTGCAAACAAGAAATATAGAACAGTTTGCTTCTGTTCAGCAACTAAATCACACAGTAGAGAAATTTTGTACAGCCTGGAGTTGTCTGAATAGAGGCACAATGGCCAGACTCATCCTTACCATGACATACCAGGTAAAAAAAGGTGCTCCCTTCTTGGTACACGTACGTCACCTTTTGTGCATGCACTGAAAGGTGGCATCAGATAGGGTTTGGTCACTAAAGAAGACTGACAGGACCCACGGTAACATTGCTTACAAATCTCCAGTCTCTTGCAGGCATAGGTTACAAGAAGGCAACAGCGTTACAGTGTAATTATTTGTTCCTTCCCCGCAAAAGTCTCCTTTTCCCATATACCATTATATTATTTTTCACATAGGTTGGAGGCCAGGTCTCTGTTATTTCAGAATTCAAAACATCTTGAGGATGGAGCCAAACTCGTTTTCTCCACTTACATGGTTTGATGGATATCGGTGCCCCAAGAGAGGGGTCCGGCCGGTAACAGGAGGCATCTCTCTCCCAGGGGGTGCACTGTAGTCCTGTTCGAAATGTGTCCAGTACCCACGAGTTGCTCACTAAGGGAAAGGAGGGTGGGTTCTCAGTCATGGTGCTGAGGCTGTTAAGGAGGACCTTGTAGGTTCCATTCTCGGGTTATCATTGGTTCCATTTCTAGTTGATATCCTCTTTTCTCCTGGAATTGGATTCCCTTGATGTCTTCTTTTTGCACTAGGCGGTCTTTTCCATCGGTTTCTCTTTTCTCACTCAAAGCAAATTCTACCTTGCCAGGTAGTCCTCGCCCAGCTCCTAATTCTCCTAAGATTCTTTTATTTCAAGCAGTCCCATGCTCTTTGGTCCACCAGACATGTTGTTGCCACTGTGTACTAACGTCTTTACTATAACTAGGAAATACAGTTGAGATACAGAAATGTTGAGTCTCCCAGGCAAACATCATAGGAATAGTAGTCACTCCTAAATGAACTTTGGTTTGGGTATGCCACAGAAATATCTATAGCCGTCCACAGCAAATTTCTGGCTTTTCACCTTAGGCCAATGACATAAACTTGCTCTATTGAGGACACAGAGACAAGCGCACCTGTCCACAGTTATAGTGTGATACTTAGCCTGGTCAATGGCCATGGTTTTTACTTGAGTTTCTGGAGCAGAGGACACATGGGGCCAGAATGTGTCTCAGTGATGTGTGCCTGAATTAAGACCTCATGAATATTAAGTATCCATGTGTATAATCAGTGCCTCTTGTATATTTCATATACAATAAACACTTCGTACTCAGTTGCCTCTGGAATATTACATATCTCTTGGTCCTTCAGTCCCTTTCTATGTTTAATATAAACATGCTGTTCTTACCATTTATCCCCAACACATCTCATGAATCCTGCCTATGTCAAACAAACTTCTGTACTCAAAACATCTTAAAAGATTTCACCTATGATTTACAAACTACTTGATCATTTAAAATGGAATTGAAAATTCTCAAAAGTAAATGTATATTACATCCATATTATCAACTTAATCCAGACTTCTATGTGAAAACTGCAATATGAAGAAAACAGGTGTCAACGATAAATCTGAATGTCTAAGTAACAACAACAACAAAATGTCTGGCTTTTCAATCTCAGGGAAGTGGGCCCACCAAATTCAACCGAGCTTTTCCTCGGTGATCCAAGCGTCCCAATTGTCCCTCCACCGATTTGTAGCTTTCCTCACACACTAACGCTAGCTTTTATTTTTTTTTAACACAGAATATTGTGACAGATGAGGCATATACCATATAAACTTTCTACCACATACCCAATACCTTTCGTAATCCTTCATCATCACAATTAATGACCATACCGTGTTCATTCAGATGATTATAAATCAGTGTTCTCCAGATATGACTGGGTAAATATTCCCACAGGGTACTTTCCAAAGCAGGTGCTTAATGACAGATGTATCCTGTGAAACAAGCACCAAAAGCCATAACCACTTTAATACTGCTCCGTGGGGTCTTGGTCACAGTCAGAACTCCCACCTCTTCACCCAGTGTGTTCGATAGATTGGCCAGCTGTCCTGCTCACTTCTTGGCTTTTTAAAAGGGCATCTGAGTCATAGCCAAGGGAGCATATTATTCTCTTATTTTAAGCCTCTTTCTAGGCACCAGCATTATGTTAGATTTTCCCTTTTTAACACACATTTGGTGGCTTTCTTCCCTTCGGCAACAGTCTTTCTTCCTTATTAAATTTTCATCCAAACTCTCTCCCCCAACAAAGAGTATATCCCCTGGGTTCGGCCACTGGGTAGTCCATATTTAGCTGGTAGCAGGATAAGACATGCCTGGGCTTCCCCTTTCCCTTCTCTTCCCAATTTTTGATAAGGGGTCACATTGGTTCCATACACTTAATTGTAGCCCCAGTCCAGAGACTACTAGTATGGCACTGAAAGAGAAAATTGTGGTAAAGTAGGGAACACCTGTAAGTTCCCCCACTTGAATTATCTTTTTAATTGTAATTGGTCTCTCAGGTGCCGCCCATTTATCAAAAAGTGCCAGTTCCCAGGTTCCTTTAGTTGGCACTCTACCTGCAGGCCAGAGAGGGCGAAGCTCAGTGGAAGAAGGTTCTGAACTTATTTGAGCTTTTGCTCCTGCAACCAAGGAATTGAATTTTTAGCAGACTTACCATCAGTTTGCTCTCCCCTTCTAATCCATTCCGTTAGCTCCTGGAGTTCAGGTTCTACCATTTCCAGTTTGCAGTAGAAAGTTGTATTATTGATAACGGATTTCAAAGCCTGCGCTACTTCAAACCAAGGGTAGCTTGGCAACCAGCATCAATGGTTTATTTTCATCCCTTTTATTAGAATCATCTTTTTTTTTCCTTTTAAAATAATGCGTTACCCGTATTTTCAGCTAAGAATGAGTTGGGGTCTTCTAAACAATCTCCATTCTGGCACTGATTGCTCCGGGGATGATAGTTAAGCTCACAGAACCCAAATGACAGTCCTTACAAATGTACAGTTCATGACTGTAGAAAGGAAAAGCCTACGGTACAGCAGCAACATTAAAACAAGGATACGCATCACAACCACAGGATGCCTTCCAGCATAGGGTCTGGAGAGGCCAAGTACAAGCGCCAAGTGCCCTCTCTCTACCAGGGCCATACCAGGATGCACTTTATCTCTTGGATCAAGAGCCACCAATGTGAGCACACACCACTTTAGAAACCAGGGAGCACTAATTGGAGTCTCAGCCAGGATTGCTTTTAGCTGCTGGTAATCTGGACGTCGTCTTCTTACATAGCCAGTCCCAAACCCAGTGGCCTCCCTGGGCATCCCTGAGACCAGGTAAAAATGGCTAATGTTATTGCTAGCAGCAAACAACTGTGATAACCTGTAACTCGTGGCTACCCATAAACACGAGTCACTTCTTTTCCTTGCTTTGATCAAAGGGTCTGCGTCGTGTGTCTGTTTTAGCAAAACATCTCTTGCCAACTTCAGCGCCTCTGGAGTTAACCCTCACAGCAAAGATAACTACGGCAAAGTGCTTGACTTTCTTGCTGGGCAAAGATTTGCTTGGAAAGTCCTTTAGCCTGAAGTGTAAGCTGCCTGTAGAATGATGTGATGTCCACAACAGCCTCTTCTTCCCGCAGACGCCTTCTGCTGCCTGGGCCAAAATGTCAGACACACAGGAGTTATCCCACCATGACCCGCCCGCCCCTGTCTGTGTCTGTGCTAATTAGGTTACAGGATTGTTTATATTGTTAACCTGGGGTATCCAGGTTGACCCATGGGATGAGCCCAGGGTTGTGTGGGCACCATCGGGCTTATTCTAGCCAACATTTTGGTGCTTCTTTTTTCTCCCAGTATTATTGCTAGTAGAGAATGCGGGGTGGTTTTCTTTTCTTTTTCTGTACAGCCTGTAAGGACACCTTCTGCCACACACCTTTCTGCTTTTCAGTACATACCTCCATGTATCCTGCCATAATACCCGGAGCAGGTCTCCTCCTGTCCAGTCTCAGTTTTCCCCACTGCAAAACGATTCTAAAGTGCTTTTGAGTTCTCAAAGCCTAGGATTCTGTAAAAGACCAAAAAAAAAAAATCCATCTGAGCTCCTCACTTGTGGCGTATGAGGAAAAGAACAGAGTTAGCATTTGAACCCAGGGTGTTGAGAGGGTGATTGGGCACAGCCAGCGCCTCAGGAACCGTCCACCCCACCCCATCCCATCCCATCCCATCCCATCCCATCCCACCCCACCCCACCCCACCCCACCCCATCCCATCCCATCCCATCCCATCCCATCCCACCCCACCGCATCCCATCCCACCCCATCGCATCCCATCCCATCCCATCCCGTCTCCTTCCTTTCCTGCTTTTCGTGCTTAGCAGAGAGGATCCTGGAGAGCCGGTCGTTTTTTGTCTTGTCCCCCCTCTTTCACCCCACACCCCTGATGCATGAGGGGCACCACCAGATGCTCTCTATTCTTCAGTGGCATCAAAACCTATGGCATCTTCTACTGTCAAAATGATTTTTGAAAGAGAAGGGTCTATTAGAACACACTTGGGTTTTTATATAGCTTTAAAATGTATTCCCTAGTGAATACACTAAAGGAGAGAGAGATTTTCTCCTAAATGGAAATTCCTAGCTTGAGGTAAAAGGGTAGTTTTACAAAATTGTGTCTGCTGGTTGCTTGTTGAGGCTTCTAGAAGCAGCTAATCATTATGTTTAATGTTTCATCGAAGAATCGCAATGTATTCTTTAAGATGCTCATTTTGAACAGTTAAGTGTATGTTTGTGGGGCAATTACATCGTCCCTATTGATTTTCTCACCTCTTTTCAAGTCCACAGTATCGGCTATATACACCTAAATAGGAGTCTTTTACAAATTGTTGCATGATAGTGGGATTCTGTTTGATATGTTTGTTTTGGGAAAATGAGTTCTTCAGTCTTCTGTGATGGATCATTCTTGTGTTTAACCACATTTGGTTTTAGCAGAGCGCACTGCACAGTGTTTCTCTCCCAACTATGTCACCTCCCGCTCCTGTTATTTCAGAGCAATTGCTTTGCGCCCCTCTGGAGCTATTTATGCTCCCAATTTCCTCTTCTGTGTGTTACCCATTCACCTGTACGGAGAGAAGAGTAGGCCTGATAAAAAATTGATGCCATTTTGCTGTTGGTTATTTGTTTCCATCACACGGGGAAATTAGACTCTTCATACAAAAGTGAGTCTAAAAATTCTCACTTGTTAGTTCTTATATCCTTGGATATAAAGCAAAATATTTATAATGATTACGGCAAAGTAACAGAAAGAAAATACTAGAAAAACTTCGAACCACCCATCACTTCCTTCAGTGTATAAAGAAACACGTTGGGTTTATTGGTGTTTGGAGGAAATCTCCTCTCTTCTGCTAATGCAGATGGGGTGCTGCATTCCTAAACCTGAAAACGCGTCCTCAGAGAAAGTCAGGCGCACAGCAGAGAGGATGAAAGTTGGAGTCTTTTGTCTCTGCATGTCTCTCTGGTCTCCCATACAGTCACCACTCGGCCTTCCCCTCCGCCTGTCCCCCTGCCTGCTTGTGTTGTCATGTTTTTAAATTCTTTATTCTTTTTCCTTCCTACCTCCCTTTCAAATCAAGTTACATTCCTTTCTGCCACTTGAAACAAAGTCTTGGCTTCAATGTAAAGAGGTCACTCCTTTATCTTTCGAGTATTTTTAAGCAAAAGGAGTGGGGACTTGGCTTTGATAGGATGAGTGCTCGGCCAGGGTATTTTAAGGAAACTGGTCCATGGAAGCAGAGAGGTTTACTCGCTGGGATGATGAAAGACAAAGGGAAAAAAAAAAACCTCCTGCTTCCACCCGCGGGTCTCCTTCATGCTTCCAGGGAAACTTCAAAAGGTTACTATTTTCCTTTTTGAAAAGAGGAAAACATGCACTACAGAGGTATTAACCTACATAGGTATTAACCACCATTTGGGGGGTTGGTCCTTAACATTTAATTAGAAGTAGCCACAAATAGTAACTAGTAAAATGCATTAAAGCCTTAAATTTGCATCTGTTTAGTATGGGGCAAGCTGTTTACTGATGGGGATGGTGGTGTTTATCTGCAGTTACATTTATAATTGTGTTGCCTCCTCCCCCTGGATATGTGAGAGATCTACTTAATTACCATTGATTCTTGCTCTCAAAGGACTGAGAATTCAGACCAGAGCTTGGATGTATAAGGTGTTATAAAAGCAATGTTGTTGCATTTCCAATTTGGCTAATAAATTGGCTTTACAGAAAAGCATCTTTCTGTGACACTTGGGAGTAGAGCTTACGATTTGCTCATGTTGGGCAGTGTTGAGGCTTCACTTTTGATAAATGTTTGTCTTTCAGTATATGATTAAATACCACCTCAGATCACGGGAACCTCCACCCCCGCCCCCAAACTTATAAAGTTCTTAGTGGACTTGAGAAGTACGTTGTGGACTGTAATTTGAAGGTGGAAGGAGAAATAAGTGAGCCTTGCATCTGAAAACTGGATAGATGATGCATTTATTTTAGTTGGCCTATAGACAATTTTAGTGAAGGTGATTATTTTTTCACCTAGTGTTAATGTAGCAGAGAGATTAGGAGGTGACTGATATTTCAAGGAGGAAAACGCTTAATGATTATAAATGCATAGCTGGAAATAAGAGTTTGCACAACCCTAACCACGCAGATTAATCAAACTGACCTCCTCTGGTACTAATACAAGAAAGTATTCTCAGGAACTCTTTGAAAATCTCTAGTAAGACAGCTCTTTTTCTTCCTAATTCAGGTGGAAATGACTCTGTTCCTGTAGAACACTCTAGGTCCCCTTAACGCTCAAATATTTCCTAATAGTTCAGGAATGGGAACTGTCTCTTCATCCACATCTTCACGCAATGCCGGTGGGACTTGAGGACAGCCTCAGAGCTTGAATGCTCATCACACTTATCAGACTTAGAGCCGAGGGGTGAAAAGAAAACACTTTAATCAAAGAGGGTAGGGTTCGGGTTTGCTGTTTACTAAAGGGTACAAGCCAATCCTACCAGGATTGTCAAAAAGAAAAACAGTGAGAGAAGGATTTTCCCCTTTGAATCACCTGTGATTTTATGTGGCTTTTGCAGTGGATCTCTTGAGCCTGTCAGCTGCATGCGATGCCCTGGACCAGCACAACCTCAAGCAAAATGACCAGCCCACGGACATCCTGCAGATCATTAATTGTTTGACCACGATTTACGATCGCCTGGAGCAAGAGCACAACAGTCTGGTCAACGTCCCTCTCTGCGTGGACATGTGTCTCAATTGGCTGCTGAATGTTTATGACACGTACGTACAGCAGGCTTTCTCCAGACTGTACCACTGGAGGCTTAGTTTACAGACCGGTGACGGTGTAGTTAAGCGTCACAACAGGGCTCCAGTCTAGAAATACGGTCCTCAGGGTGAAAGTTTCATGAAGCCGTGTGACCTAATGCTATCCCCGTGATTAATCATTTTTGCATTTAATGGAACTGAAAAATATTTTTATAAGCTAGGAGGTAAGAACTAGAACGTAGAATGCTCTCAGATTAGAAAACAAACCAAACCCTGAGATACTCATTTTTCGAATAGTAGAATGAGTCAGTGTGTAGCCATGAGTTCTTTCCCTTTCTTGCCTGTGAATT
This sequence comes from Balaenoptera borealis, assembly GCF_965194805.1. Taxonomy (NCBI): domain Eukaryota; kingdom Metazoa; phylum Chordata; class Mammalia; order Artiodactyla; family Balaenopteridae; genus Balaenoptera; species Balaenoptera borealis. Next base: position 27,737,411 of record NC_138881.1, on the reverse strand, counting down.
TTGAACTCCTCCGTCCTCTTCGGGGGTGGCTTCCTCTCACCGGCAGAGAGGGATGTGCTCCTGGAGATGCTGCCACACCTGTCACCAGCTCTGAATAGTGTTAGCTGATACTCGAGAGATTTTTTGCAGAAGAGTGTAAATTGATAAGCCAAAAAAAAAAAAAAAAAAAAAAATAGAAAACAAGCCCTAATGCAGCAAATCCAGATCTTCAAACTGGGGAAGCCTTGTTTTTTTTTTTTTAATAAGGATTTATGAAGTTTCACTTTGGCACCTCCATTCATCCCTCTCTCTTAGAAAACACTCTTTTATTTCTTTTGGATTGCACATAGGAGAACTCCCCACTTTTGTCTTGAGCTTAATGAAGACAATTGAGGAAGGTAGCAGAAGGAATTGGTCTTAATTTCAACTGAATTCTTCTTAGACATCAAAATTACTATATGCCTGATTTCACATGTCAACAAGAACGTATTCTGCGTTTGGAAATCTGGGAAGGTCTTCTGAAAGGAGTTGCATAGCAACTATTTGCTTTTGCCTTTGGTGTACATTTCTACCACCTCCTGGATATAAATGTATACCTTTTTTCTTTGTTATTTTGATAAGGTATTGCTTTTCAAGTTCCAAGATCACCTGGCTGTTGAATTCTCATCATTATCTACCAAGCCCTTGATCATGTTGGATTTTAATTACGGATTATCCTTAGATTTGCTTTGATAAGGGTTTCTATTCAGGTCTTCCCTCAAATATATTTTGGCACCATTCTCTTTGCAGATGATGTACGAATGGATTCTGAGTATATAACTTCCCTTCTCTATGCCTGAAAATTATCTGGGGACAATTGCCTGAAAATTATCTGGGGACAATTTTAACTCCTTGAAGACCTGAGTCACTATATAAAGTTTCTTAAACTTTGATTTGCCGTTTTAAAGAGGGAAAAAGATAAAATCTTCCAATGATAGTACTTTTGTTAACGCAGTAGGACCCAGGATTTTTGTTTGACTAATGGATTTAGTGAATTGTACCAGTTGAAAGCTGAGCATATTGTTCACCAAAAATAACCACTCTATCCTTTACAGTTATTCTACAGACTTTTTTTTTAACCGACATATATGGTTCAGTTGTTTTTCATAACAAAATAAAGGCTGAAAATTATCAAAAGACATTTTCTACAAAATGAAAAACTTTTCATTCTTTTAATTTTTTCCCATGGGCAAAATGAACTTGTTAATAAATTTGTCATGTGGAATGGTTTATATGTAAAGTGAAAGCATACCTATGTTAAAACATGGCTATAGCAATAGGTTATTTTTAAATTGCTCATTAAGATCATCTATTCAAATGCTCTCTAATAGACTGTATCATATTTTTCTTGTAGGGATAAATGTTCATATTTTACACTGTGTGTTTTGTGGCCTGAAGTGATTAATTTTCTTCTCAATAAGGGGCAATCTGATGAAAATCTAAATGAGTGTTATGAGGGCAGAGCAGTTACTTGCTGGTATTTTTTGGCTTCAGTAACTGAAGTAGGTGATTTTCTTAGTACGTAGTAGTAATTCTTCCCCTTATCGACATAAACCCAGGTGGCCCTCCATAGATGAATAGAAGGATATTTTTCTTATTTTTATGTAGAGAAACTCTTACCATTCAAGTAAGGGCTTTTAAGAATTGAAAACTTGGTAAATGTTCATTGGTCGAGTTGGTCAAATTTCCATCGCATTCTAGGTCATCAGCCAAATAGATAATGAACTCAGAAACATTCTAAATGATCTTAATAAAACAATGGTCAGTAGAGTTTCCATATCCAAGGTTTTTCCTCTTAACTAAGAAGTGTTTATCGTTCAGTAAAGTGTCAGTAATTGTTTTCTGCTTTGATTATTCATAACAGGGGACGAACAGGGAGGATCCGGGTCCTGTCTTTTAAAACTGGCATCATTTCTCTGTGTAAAGCACATTTGGAAGACAAGTACAGATGTAAGTCATGTATATTAACTCAGTATTCTTTTATTAATGTTGGCTAATTACCCCAGTTCTAGATGGGGAATAACATGGTGTTCTTATTTGACAGCAGGTTCCTCATGTAAGATGTAGAACTGCTTTCAGACTGTCATAAAATTTGATTTGTGCCGTTCCCTGTCAGATGTTAAATTGTAGGTATTTAAATAGAGAATGAGCATTAACTTCTCCAGTCCGAGTATTATTTTACATTACATCGACTGTGTCTGAGTAAAACACACGTTCCTCGGGGATAAAGTCCGATTTCCTAACCCCTTTGTCTAAGTCAGAAAAATAAATGTGAAGGTTTAATCCGTGCACTTGCCTCGTCTTTGGATTCTTATTTAAAGAGTACTATCTGGCATTCGTGTTCAAGAAACCTTGTTTATTTTATAATCATCTTACTGCGAGTTGTACTGACATACCCAATTCTGTGATGTGATTAACATTTTATTATTTGAGAGACAGCTTGCCATTTCTTACAGGGTAAATAACACCTTACAGAATTTCCTTTTGATTAGCTATTGGGCTCTTCTGCTTAAAATTTGTAAATCCAAATTAAAAGCAAATGCTAGAGGAGGGACAGTTGAGATGACTAAGCAACCATTCATTCCCACTGTGAAGGAATGTACTTGTTTTTCCCCTTTAAATGCTCGTGAGAAATCTTTTCGGTAGGAATATTAAACAAACCTAGTGTATCTTGTCTTTTCTCTTTTCCCCTAAGGCCTAGCCACACAGGGATGTGGAGATGTGCTGAGCTTAAGGACGGGCAGGAGATAAAAGAGATTGAATTCCTCCAAAGCCACTCTGGGTCCTACTGCGCATTTCCCCCCTAGGAGTAAGCCACAAAATACACAAGCTCTTTTAGCTCTCACTTTTATGTAGTTTCCACTTGAGTTTTCTCATCCTAAGAACCCAAGAAAAAAGAACAGAACAGCTTTTGTTAGCCATCTGAAAATGTGTTTTGGATAAAATAGAATATTTCTGTGGGCTTTCGTCCTTTAAATATTGTAGTTACTCGGGATAGGTATAGTACCAGCACATCGTAATACTAACTTGATTCATCAAGGAAGCTTCCAGTTTGTGTTTCAAATAACCACTGAGAGGGAACAGGTTTGAGGTTGGCAAAACAAAAATGTTAACTTCAAGCTGGGATATTTGAAGATAATTCATAATTCTGAAATTATGTGTGTGCGCTGGAGAGACGAGAAAATGCTGTTGAGAGCTCAGTGCTGTTACTGCCATCTTAAATATCTCATTAAAACATTTAATTTCTTAGGGTTTAAAGTGTGCTTATGAGTAGGAGAATCTTCCGTGGGCTTACTTTTTGGGCAACTTTTATTTGAATACAAGGTAGGATTAAAATAATTTTATTTCTGAGAACAAAACATGTTGCGAGTGTTTGGTATATTCATTCATGCTGTGAATGCACGTATATTGGGCACCTGCTGTCCTCCAGGCGCTGCTCTTCTACTCCACACATTTCCAGCACACAGTTGACCAAGATATGGTCCCAGCCTTGAGGGGATATCATTCTTCAGCCAAAAAGACACATGTGAAATCAGTGACAGTGTAAAGTGATATGAGCTAATTACGAATATGTACAGCATCCTGTGGGAACATGTACGAGAAACTCAGTGATCATATGACTGCATAAAGAAGTCCCAATTTTGATATATTTTGGAATCTGATGTCCAAAGGGGATGGTGCTTTGGGCCCATTCTATGTTTCTTAAGGCTAAAACATTTATTTTATGATGGTGATCATGTCCTATATATAAAATATTTTCCAAAGGATTATGTTCTGGCTTAGGAAAAACTCACGTGTCAGAACTGTATGTGAGCTCTCATTACTTGCAGGGCTGTAGTTTATTTAAAAGTTGTCACACTTCATATATACACAGTGATGATTAACTTGATCCATAAAAATAATGTGCAGATTAGTGTACAGTAGAAGTACACTGTGGGAATATTGGCTACTCTTGAGAATTGGTGCTGGAATTGAGTTGGTCCTTAGATTCTGCTAACATCTACTTGGTTCTGCTTTTTGATGGTTGCAATTCTCTTTTTCCTTTTGTAGACCTTTTCAAGCAAGTGGCCAGTTCAACGGGATTTTGTGACCAGCGCAGACTGGGCCTCCTTCTGCATGATTCTATCCAAATCCCAAGACAGTTGGGTGAAGTCGCATCCTTTGGGGGCAGTAACATTGAGCCGAGTGTCAGGAGCTGCTTCCAATTTGTAAGTTATTCACCTTCTTAAGTAACATACTTGTTCTTTTGTATTCTAGAAATTAATATAAAAACCCACAGAACTGTAGTTTCTCACATTAGCTCTTCCGTAGGCAGGTAGGTAAGGGATTTTTGATATTTGAAACCTCTGTAGGCAGTGGCTTCTGGAACTGTGGGTTTGGGGAGAGAGGACAGTGCAAAGGAAGGGAAAGAAATCTGCGTCTGCAGCCAGAACCCCACAGTTTCTAAGATGTTGGGAGGGAAGGGAGTCTGCATGGTTTAGCGAGGGAGGAAATAAATCTCCAGCCAGAGAAATCCTTTGTAAAAAAGAAAATGACCTTTGTCTGTGCGTGTCTTAGTCTCTTCGTTTTTTTTTCCTAACCTAATTCTGTCATCGTAGCCTTCTTTTCAGTAGCTGTTGGTAAATAGTTGACACAGCTATCTTTTTTTTAAAAAAATTAATTTATTTATTTATTTTTGGCTGCATTGGGTCTTCGTTGCTGTGCGCGGGCTTTCTCTAGTTGTGGCGAGCGGGGGCTACTTTTCATTGCGGTGCGCAGGCTTCTCCTTGTGGTGGCTTGTCTTTGTTGCAGAGCGTGGACTCTAGGCGCGTGGGCTTCAGTAGTTGTGGCACGCAGGCTTCAGTAGTTGTGGCTCGCGGGCTCTAGAGCGCAGGCTCAGTAGTTGTGGCGCATGGGCTTAGTTGCTCTGCGGCATGTGGGATCCTACCAGACCACGGCTCGAACCCGTGTCCCCTGCATTGGCAAGTGGATTCTTAACCACTGCGCCACCAGGGAAGTCCCTAAAGTTTTCCTTTTGTAACTTTGACATTCCTCTACTTTTCCAAGGCCTGGATGGTGACTTCCCGTAGGCTTACAACCAGGTCGGAGGTTTGTACTCTCTGCTAATGTCTGTCACTAGCTGCACACACTCCTGTCCATTCTCTTTCGTATCCTGCCCCAGTGCCTTTTCCACACCATAATCAGTGTCCCCAGAAATACCCTCTTCCTCCCAAGTGCCTCAGCACTCCGTTGATAGCCATTTAGTTTGTTTCTCTTTTTTGGTAAGATAGATAATGCTGCAGTGAACATCTTTATGTAGTTAGCTCTTTTCTTTGATGCAAGTTTTTCCCTTAGGATAAATTCTCAGAAATGGGATTACCACATATAAACAGTTTTGTGGCTTTTGATACATATTACCAGATGGCTTTTTGTCAAAAGTTGTTTGTAGTACCACCAGCACTGAAGGAATGAGATATTTGGAGTGTTACATTATTCACAGTGTTCTTATGTTGTTTTTCAAATGCTAAGAACTACTTTTCTTGTATGGGGTTTCTCCATCCATCCATGCTAATCTCATTACCGATAGAACTAGGTGTACCAATAACTGGGTTAGACCTGTATGTAGTCTGACCACAGACTAGGATAAAACCATAGAAGGCCTTCTGGGCAGAATATTGTGAATATTTAGATATTTAGAGCAGTTTTCGCATTCGTTTAATAGTTCACTGGGCAGAGTAAATAAATGCACACATAATAAGGCCACTTAATGTAGCACTGGATATACTGTTTGGATTGTTTTGCCAAAATTATGGCAAATTGGCTATAAAAGTAAAACAGATGTGGAGAAATAAATGCATTTTTTCACCTCATACTCAAATCTCCCAAAACGTGAATAGACTATCACTTCCTCTGGGTTTTTTCTTACACGTTGCTGCGTTAACATTTCTACTCCAGAACGTAGACACAAGTAACTTTCACACAATGAATATTAATGGCCACAAATAGTCCAGATCCATTTTTTTCAAAATCCTATTATAAAACAACTTGCAGTGACTTAATTTTTTTTCCGAAGCGTTTTCTCTTTAGTCAAGTTTCAGTAACTTTTTTACTTTCTATTTGTGAAACCACACACACACACACACACACACACACACACACACACACACACACACGTACACACACATGTGTTCATATATACATATATACACAGTTGTGTGTGTCTTGTGACTGAGGGTGAGAGTAATGGTCAGAGCTCGAACCTGCCGACAGCCATCTCTACCGAGAGACGGTTCCTGCCGCACAGTCAGGCGGGCTGGCCTCAGGGCCACTGGAGCCATTGTCCTGTCACCTCGCGGAATTGCTGGTGCTGCAGCCACCGTCACCCTCACTGCAGACTCTGGCTCTCTCTGTCTTTTTTTTTTTTTATGTATCTGACATATAACATGGTGTAAATTTAAGGTGTACGACATGTTGATTTGATACATTTATATATTGTAATATGATTGCCATTGTAGCAGTGGTTAGCGCCATCACATCATATAATTACCATTTCTCTTTTGTGGTGGGAATAAGTAAGCGCTAGCTTCTTGAACTTGGTTGTCGGGACAAGGGGCTGCTGAACAGAAACTCTACTTTCCGTCGTGCCGTCCTCTTGTCAGGAGCCAGGTCTGTTCCACGACAGCCTGTTGCATTCTCTTGCGGGATGCTTGCCTTCTTCACTCACCTGCCTCCTCTTGTTCCGCTCCGTCCCTGCCCCTGTAACAGCTACACTCTCTTCTCAGCGTCAGAACTTTGAACTCAGTCCACTACCTGATGGCATAGGGATTGAACGCATCCTGGCTAGCCAGTCTCCAAGCTCTCAGAAAGGTCTTTTGTGAGATTGGGGGGAAGTCCATCAAGATATTAACAGTGGTAACAGGACGGGGTTTTTTCCCTACTCTTTTGTATTTTCCAGATTTTCTTCTTTGAACATTTAGAATTAGAAAAAAAAATTAGTAAAGTGCTAACTTTTCTTTTTAAGGGAAAGAAACATCTTTTGTTTGATTCCTGTTCATTGCCGCTCATACGCTATTTTCAGGCCTTCTCATCACTTGCATAGATAGATTATTGCACTGTCTTCCTAGCAAGCCTCCTCTAGACCCCCTGGTGCCTTTCGTCAGTCTCACCGCTCTCATACTGGTTTTAGAGAAACGTATTCACTGTATGACACCGTCCTTCGAAATCTTCAGTTTCTTTTCACGGTCCACTGAATAAATCCTAATTTCTCTACTTAACTCTCAGACCTTTCCTGATCTGTTTCCATAGCTGCCCACGGTTTGCTTTTACTACCAAGTAACAGCTTCTCCCTACCATTTGTACTGACCATGCTTGTAAATAATACTGTTACTGCTGCTACTGATGGTAATATTTTACTTTTGTTCACACAGTTCTCTCATTTAATCTTCCCAAACCCTTTGAGGAGAATAAAATAAGCAGGTTGGGGGGTTGTTTTTATTGTTGTTTTAATAGATGAACAATTTATCAGCGCCCCTGCATTTCCTCAACTGGTGGAAGAGTGTGATTCCTACTCCAGAGCGGATGCCTCCCGCCCCCATTTTCCTCCTCATTCCCAAATATGCATTTTTTTATTTTTTATTTTTTATTTTATTTTTTTTTAAATAGAGGATATCATGGCCAGCTGATTCTTTTTTTTTTTTTTCTTTATTTTTTATTTATTTATGGCTGTGTTGGGTCTTCGTTTCTGTGCGAGGGCTTTCTCTAGTTGTGGCACGTGGGGGCCACTCTTCATCGCGGTGCGCGGGCCTCCCACCATCGCGGCCTCTCCTGTTGCGGAGCACAGGCTCCAGACGCGCAGGCTCAGCAATTATGGCTCAGGGGCCCAGCCGCTCCGCGGCATGTGGGATCCTGCCAGACCAGGGCTCGAACCCGTGTCCCCCGCACCGGCAGGCAGATTCTCAACCACTGCGCCACCAGGGAAGCCCACATTTTTTTATTTTAAGGCTCTCCAGCTTCCCAAGGTGAAATAACAGGCATTTTTTTCTGGGTCTCTGCTAGAATACATGATGCCATAACAAAACAGGGAACATAGAGTTGGGGAGAAGAGGAATCCTCATTTTAAGACACTGAGCGTTGGCAAATTGGATGTTGCTAAAAGGCTGGGGTGCACGTCCTGTGGGTACAGAGCCGGGCGAGGTTTATATTACTCAGATTTGGGGGCCCTCTCTACTTGGTAGGAATTGGCAGTCTGCATGAACAGATCCCTTGTGAATTCTTCCTTCGGAACTGGCGTCCTAGCCCTGGCGGGCTTTTCCTCAGTCAGGAGCTCTGGCTGTCACCTTGCCTTTCGGAAACCATGCAGCATGCATGAAAATTCAATGTTTGCTATAGGGAAAGATAACAGGAGTGAAAATGCCCCCTGCCCTTTGTTTGAAGCATAAGACCTTGGGAATGGGGCCGGGCTGGTTCCTTCAGCAAGCTTGTGCTCAAAGGCTGTTCTTTCTACCAGCCTAAGGAAATGAACGGCAGGAAAGTACTTGTTTCTCCTACAAATACATTCCCTGCATCACAGAAGGAGAAGTTGACTTCAGACTGTAGTCTTTTTATTTCCTTTTTTTTTTGTCACCGACTAGAAAACTTCCTTCTTTTCAGGTCGGTACAGTTAGGAAAGTGTTGGCTTCTGGCTCAGACAAGGGCCTGGCAGGGACAGGAGGAGAGCAGTGTTTGCACGTGCAGTGCTAGCTGGGTGATCTTTTTATAGGTTTCCTCAGCCCATGTGGAGATGGGTGGTGGTGATGGTTGCACAACAGTATGTATATACTTAATACCATTGAACTATCCACTTAAAAATGGTTAAGATTGTAAATTTTATGGTATACGTATCTTACCACAATTTTTAAAAATTGGGAAAAAAAACCCAAAAACTTTTTAAAAGAAAGAGAAAAGGAAATTGCCAAGTCCAAATAAAATGCTTTGCCTATTTAAAAATCAGTATAGGTCCATCAAGGAATTATCCATGAGGCCAGGAAATGAAGTCATATCTGTGGACTTTAAAGGGGAAAATTCACTATAAACGTATGGATTTGACAGTAGTATCTTCACTGATATTAAAGGAGGCAACAGGATATGTTTCTACATTAGAAGCATATGGCAGTCAACACGTGTACTGGGAAAATGACTCTTTTGGGCAGTAGTAGAAGTAAAGATTTGAAACTAGTTTGTTTTGGAAATACAGCTTCAATTTAATGCATCAGCGGGTTGATCTGCTTTCATATTCCATGGAATCTTCCTTGTTAACAGAACAGATTGATCCTTATGACCTCCGCAAGGCCAGGTCTGCCCTGGCAGTGAGTCAACAGACTGCCCGAAGGAACTTGAGAGATTGTCCACATCTCTCCTTTTTCAGATGAGAAAACTGAAACCCAGAGAGGCAGAGTGAATATTTTCTACATTCTGCAATTATATTTATGTCAGAACTAGACATCAGGCCCAAGTTCCCTATGTTCCAAGCTAGCATTTCCTTCTGCTAAACCATCTGAGTAGAAATAAATGGCTTTAACCAGTTCAAATATTAGACTGAACGAAGAAAGTGTTAGCATGATCCTTTATATGAATTTTAGGTTATAATAGGATATGTGGCTAAATGAACACTCCTTCACCTACCCCAGCACACATGTGTACACACACACTATGATCTTTATTTAAAATACTCTAATCCCAATTTCAGGTGTCTAGTCTACTTCCAAATGAAAGGAAATAATATTTCCTCTTAGGTGGGCAAAACTTTATGTTTTTAAAAGTGACTCCAGAAAAGAGTCATGTATCTGTAAATTGGTATTTGGCAGTGCCCTGAGAGGTACTCCCTTCACCCCTCCCCCCCGATAGTCTTTGTAGTATTTTCTTCTGTAAACATTTTAAGGACCTTATTGTTTAGACAGAATCGAGTGTACCAACTTTATATTCAATATGCTTCACCTACAAGAGCTTGTGTGCCAAAATCTGTTTATTCTACATCTGTTTTCTGCCTCCTGTTGTGTTCATGCATTCAAAATGAATAAGTTGCTTTTTCACCTGTCTTCTGAGTTTTTATATTCCTCTGACAAAAATGAATATCATCTGTGCACAGTTGCTGTAATATAGAATGATACAGAAATGGGAATAAATTACCACCTCAACTGTCGAGAACAAGTGTGTGTGTGTGTGTGTGTGTGTGTGTGTGTGTGTGTGTGTGTGTAAATAGTAGATCATTCCAGGACATCTGGAGTAGTGAGTGGCAGAGTGGTTAAGCACATAGGCCCTGAAGCTGACTGCCCAGGTTCAAATCCCAGGTCTGCTATTTGCTGGGTGTGCAACCTTGGGCCCATTTCTTGACCTTCCTGGCCCCTAAGCTCCTGGAGCAGTTGTGAGGATTAAGTGAGCTAATAGAGGCAGGGCACTTAGAGTGGTGGGCACATAGTAGGTACTTACTGAGCGTTAGTTATGATTATCTAAAGTGTATTTTAACATGAGAATAGCCCACCAAGATTAACAGTTCCTTTTATCCATAACCCAGCATCTGTAGATTAGATTTTAGAGACTCTTGAGATGGTGTTAAAGTACCATGCCAACACACTTCTTAACCAGTTTGACAGCATTCCTCATGCCAATTGATCACATTTTATATTTCCCATCCTTAAAATAACTCCTAAAAAATCCGCTTTGCCTAGGTTTCCTTTGGCCGTTATGGGCCCTTCTGGGACTTCCCTGGCGGTCCAGTTGTTAAGATTCCACGCTTCCACTGCAGGGGGCGCCGGTTCGATCCCTGGTCGGGGAACTAAGATCCCGCATGCCTGTATGGCGCGGCCTAAAAAAACAAAATAAAATAAAGATGTTCCTTCCAAAAAAAAAAAAATATGGGCCCTTTGGTCTTATGGACATTCTTTTTACACCCGTTTGGACTGCTGGATACTCACTAATAACTACGATATAAGTTACCAGGGCTTGGTATATATAAGTAGAGGTGGCACCACCGAGCTCCTACTGGGCCTGCTCGTGGACAGAATTCCTGCAAATTTTTGGGAAAGACCTTTTATCAGGGTATTATCAGCATTGTCGGGAGTTCACTATTGGTTTTCAGTTGCTCTTCTTTTCTATTTTGACTATAAGCTCTGGTGGTTTACCTTCATAATTATGTCGTGGTTTATGCGGTTAACTTCTCCATGTGGAGCGGTAGATATTTTCTTCACCAGTGTTTCAAAGATAGGTTTGTGTTGGAGTTGAAACCTGTTTCATTTATACACTTACTGCTAAGGAAAAGCACATGTCATTCTGTTTCTCCTTTTTACCCTTCTAGAGCAGAAGTCTTTGTTAGGAGCAAATTTTCCTTCCTCTCCTCCCCTCCCCTCCCCTCCCCTCCCCTCCCCTCCCCTCTTTCCCCTTTCCTACAAAAGCTGAGGCAGAGGTGGTAATGAAAAAAACCTTTTTTTTTTGAGAGCCATGCTTTTAGTTGGAAGTGTATTCTGGACTCCCTTTGATCAGTTCACCATTAATTCTAACTCAAACTGATACCCACAAAGCTCAGAGAAACAAGGAAATATGAGTTCAACATTTACCATTTTCTTTTTTCCCATGTTTGTCACTGGCTTGTAAATTGGATTTTTAAAAAAAATCTGTCTTTCTACGAAGATTATTTAAGATGAAGGGAAGTGCAAAACTTCTTCCTGGGATACCCTTATCTGTTTATCCAGGGTGTCTTGATATACTAACAGCTAAAGGGTTTTTTTTTTTTGTTTGCTTTGGGTTTTGGGGGAGGGCATTTGAAAAAATAGTAAAAAAAAAAAAAAATTTCTAATTAGCTTTTTTTTAAGCTACATTAAAAAAATACAGTACAGTCTGTTCCAGTGTTCACTTCTCTGAGTTTAGACATATAGTTTTGTCACCACCACTACAATCAAGACAGAACATTTCCATCACCCCTAAAATTCCCTCTTGTTTTGTTGTCATCCTGCCTGCTCCCAGTCTCTGGAAACCACTACTCTGTATTCTGTTCCTGTACTTTTGCCTCTTCCTGAACTGGATTTTAAATGATTGTAGGAGGCAGCAGTGGAAGAGTTAATGTGCTGTCTTGTACTTGAGCATAATTTGTCCTGATACCTACTTGAGAAAAGATATTCCATGATATCTACAGGCAGATATATGTGCTCTACCATGTATCTGTGAAAGTTTTCTGTTAAATAAGAACTCTCTAGCATAAATTAATAACGTTGAGTATACTTACAGGTTTGCATAGATTTAAAAATTGTGCTTCTGTTCCCTGGAGCCATGGTGTTAACTGGTTTATTAGTCAGGTGGAGTGGAAAGCCTGAGGTCAGGACAGTTGTCCTTGAACATGTAAATGAAGAGTGGATAATCACTGTGTGTTATTGTTTGGGCTTATTTTATCTTTAATGGGTGATTCAGAGTCTTGATTAATATTTAGAGCAGTGACTGCTGGCCTCCAACCTGCTCATTATCTTCAGAACTTTAAATAAAATACTTGATATCTACCCAAGACAGCAGTTATGGGAAGCCTTTTACTTCTTCTTGTCTCATGAACACAACTGTGGACCTCTCAATCCTTATTTCAAACAAGAAAAATTTCTGATAATGTTGGGCTTCTTAAACTCGTATTTATGGCTGAAAATTCATAGTCGGGTATCTGGGGAAAGCACATCTCGGCCGAGTATATGAGGGGACACATTAGAGCAATGAAGCTAAGAGAACAGGGAGGACATCAGTTTGGTGTTAGGTTTGTGTTTTGCGAGAAAACTAGCCCTGAAGAGTTTTTCACATTTTATACCATTGGTATTAATGCATTCCCCCCTCCCCTTTCACAGTTACCACAGTTCCTTATACTCTTGCCTTCCTTGCCCTCCCCCAGGAAGGGGTGCTTGGTAAGAAACAATGGTTTCCAACCAATGTTTTATTTTGAAAAAACTTCAAGTATAAAGAAGAGTTAAAAGGATAGTATGATCAACACCTGTACGTCTCGTACATCTGTCCAACCCCTGGTTAGCGTTTTGCCCCATTTACATTTCACTTTTCCCATGTATGTGTGTATTTGAATCTACACACACAGACACGTCTTTCCCCTTTACCATTTAAAGGTACCATAAAACATAAACCCCTGAACATTTCACCATATGTCTTGTTTCAAAAAAAGACTTTCTCCTGCATAACTGCAATACTGTTGCCACACACAAATTTAACATTAAGTCAGTAATACCATCTAGCATGCAGTCCACACTGAAATGTCCCCATGGCTTCGGAATGTTCCTTATTTCTGGTAGTTTTCTTCCAGGATCCAGTCAAGGTCTTTGTCTTTCATTGGCTTGTCATGCCTCTGTACTTTCACTTCATCTGAACAGTCTCCCAGCATTTTTTGTTTTTTTCATTCATGATATTGACATTTTTGAAGAGTCCAAGCAGCTTTCTTAAGAATGTCCCATATTCTGGATTTTTCTGGTTGTTTCTTTGGATTAGATTCAGGTTGAATTTTTTTGTTTTGGTAAGAGGACGATAGAGGCACTGCTGTGTCTTTCCCACTACATCACAACTGGAGGGACAAAATGACACTTGGTTCTTATCAGTAATGCTAAGAATGGTAAGGTGGTGTCAGATATTTCCATTGTAAAAGTATCTTTTTCCCTTTGTAATTAGAAAGTCATTTTTGTGATATTTTGAGCGCTGGTGAGCATCCTATTCCTCTACAGCCTTTCACCCTATGGTTTTAGCCTCCATTGATGATCCTTTTCTAATTCAGTGATTACATTAGTGCTTGCCTAATAGTGGTTTTCTCATTCTACCATTCTTTCTGCGCGTATTAGCTGGTTTTCTTCTGTAACAGAGCTCCCACTTTTCCCCTCTCTTTTTCTGAGTATCACCACGGACATCCAGGGTGATTTTGCATGTAGAGAGAATAGGACTTCTCCTGACTGAGCTGCTTTTGGATACTATTTTTGCCATGACATTGCTTAAAACGCCAGTGCACGGAATTAACCATCCTTTTCCCCCATAACAATGTAAGCATGTGTCTGATAAATACATTTCCATATCAGCCAACTCTTTTGTGGGACCAAGTCATATAACCTGAGTTATGTGCTAACGAGGATTGAGAAACTCATAGGCTTTTCTGTTTCTTTTTTCCCTTTTGCTACCTCAATTTATGTTAACCTGGCACCTGTCAGTCCATGTAGCTCATATATGCCATAGCATCTAATGGTAGGAGGAAGGACACGTAATGTCAAAAAGAAGGAGGAAAGGAGCCGATCAGAAGAGATAAGAGTATGCATTTATCTCAGTGCTTATTGAATATTCAGTTGTATCTTCATGTAGCTCTCAGTAGACCAGTATAGAATTCAGTTCAAGATTGGTACCTGGCCATTGTCTCAGGCAGGCCATATTTAGATATCAGAGCCTCTCGTACTCTTGGACAAGTTAAAGATTCAAAAGATTTTGGAGATCAGCCTTGTATGTTCCCATCGGAAATCACTTTTGTCCACCCTTCTTTAAAAACTCCTTTAGGCATACATATTTTAGTCTTAAAATAATAGATGATCTTGAGCTGTTTCCTCTTTGAGCCTTTTTTCATCTGTCACATCAAGTGAAACAGATTATCTCAAGAGTTACTTATCCCCAGGTTTCTTTGATTATATTATATGCTAAGTGTTGTAAATGGAAAAAGCAGAAAGGGATATGGATTACTGTATATACTTTAAAGCTTGGTCATTATCAGCCAAGTCTTACCTGATCTTCTGGGTAACAATTCTTGTAACAGAAATACAGGATATAGAAAACAGTCTTATATGTATAGTGTGGCCTTTCACGTGAGACCAACTGTTCTCTGAATAGAAGTAGTGTAGACTAAGAACAAGATGTGAAAAAAACATTGTGTGGAGCCTCGTATAAATGATCCCTGGTGCCCCTACACTATAGTTTCCTCAACAGCTCAAAGGTAAGACACAAGGATCTTATGTCTAAGATGATCAAAATGCCACTTTCCTTCTGTTTTATTTGTTACATGCAGGTTTCGTATAGTTTTATAGCAGATTTTTTTATCACTCATTTGATTTTCATAAAAATTGGGATTGTTTGGAAGAAGAGTCATTAATATTCTTTACAACTTGTTCCTCCTTTTATGTTCGTTGCTAGTGCAGACTTCTCTCTTATGTAAAATATTCCACTGATGCCCTTGGTAGATTTAGAGGTTGTTAAAGAAATCGTAATAACAGCTCAGGGAACAGCCAGGAACTGCCTGTCCTATACCGTCTGACCCTGGCTAGCCATTCTCTTTGTACTTCTAAATCTTTGTGTACAGACTGTAATTCACAAAACAGTTTTGATCAATTTGAATTCAGCAAATCTTTCCAAACACTAGGGCTTTTCATAATCAGGGCCAGAAAAGTTGGGTTGTCAGCTATTAATGCTATAACCTATTAACAATGGCAGCGATATTGAAAGGGTTATTTGGATTTATGAAGGGAACATTTTACTTGTGAAAACAGCAGATGAAAATGGCCAGGAAGGAGAGATTAACCTTTTTTAAAAATCTGTGGTTTGTCCCCAGTATTTTCCATAAATTTCTGTCAATAAGAATGTTTGGAAATTCTATCCATGCATATGAATGCATGCAATATTTATAAATTTACTTATTATTTTTCTTCGAAATGGGCAGGAACTCTAGTAAAGAAATGAAAACATACACTCACACATGTACACACACACACACACACACACACACACACACACACACTCTTGTACTAGCTGACTGCCTTAACCTTGCTTTGGTTAATTATTTGCCATGAATAAATAAATTTCTGTTATTTGTCATGAAATACATTGCATAGAGTTTCTATTTGAAAAGCAGCCTGATTTCAAATCAGGGTCTGCGATTTTAGCATGTTCCCTTGTTACTTCCAGTTTGGGCTTTTTTAATTTATCAGTCCTTTTTCTTTCCTCTCTCCACAACATGTAAATATATTTTTAGCTTAAAATTTTAAAAATTGAGGTATAATTGACATATAACATGGTATAAGTTTAATGTACAACCTTAAAAATTTTTAATTGAGGTATAATTGACATATAAGATTTTATAGTTTAATGTACAACGTGTTGATTTGACACGTATATTGCAATATGAGTACCACCCTAGTGTTAGCTAACACCTCTCCCACGTCACAGAATTACCGTTTCTCTTTTGTGGTGAGAACAATTGAGATCTAGTCTCTTAGCAACTTTGAAGTTTATAATACAGTATTGTTGACTGTAATCACCGTGCTGTGCATTAGATCTCCAGGGCTTATTTATCTACTAGCTGTAAGTGGATAATCTCCCCAATTCCCCTACCCTCAGCCTCTAATAACCACCATTCTACTCTGTTTTGGGGAGTTCGGCTTTTTTAGATTCCACATATCAGTGATACCATACATATTTGTCTTTCTCTGTCTGAGTTATCTCACTTAGCATAACACCCTCAAGGTCCTTCTATATTGCCAAAAATGGCAAGATTTCCTTCTTTCTCATGGCTGAATGAATGATATTCTACTGTATATATGCACACCACATCTTTTTTTATCCATTCATCCATTGACAGACACTTAGGTTGTTTCCAAGTCTTGGCTATTGTGAATAATGCTGCAGTGAACATGGGAGTACAGATATTTCTTCAATATCCTGTTTTCGTTTCCTTTGGATATATACCTAGAAGTGCAGTTGCTGGATCCCATGGTAGATCTATTTTTAATTTTTTGAGGAACCTCCATAATGTTTTCCATAATGGCTAAACCAATTTACATTCCCACCAACAGTGCACAAGGGTTCCCTTTTCTCCAGCCTCACCAATGCTTATCTCTTGTCTTCTTGATGATGACCATTCTAACAGGTGTGAAACGACATCTCATTTCTCTGTCCACAACGTGTTAACCAATGTAGCCGTTCTCTACCAATCAGTAATTGAACAGGCCTATCGTAGCTTCTCGGCTTCTGTGTTGTAGAGGATAGCTGCCTGCCTGTTAGGTGCCCTGTAGCATTTAGTTAATCAGAGTGGACCCATGTTGGTTTCTTAGTTTTGACACATGAACCATGGCCGTGTAAGGTGTTAATGTTCGGGCGAGGTTTCTCAATCTTGGCACTACTGACACTTTGGCCTGGAAGATTCTTTGTTGTAGGGGGCTGTTCTGTGTATTGCTGGATGTTTAGCAGGATCCTGACCTGTCTCTGTACCCCAGCTGTGACAACCAAAAACGTCTCTAGACGTTGTCAGATGTCCTCTGAGGAACAGAATTGTCTCTGACCTTGAGCATGACTGCCTGCCTGTGAGGTTCCCTTCAGGCCCCCAGTATAAATTTTGCATCTTTCTACATTTTAAGCCAGATCATTCTGAATATACCCTCCAAATCCAGAAATAGACTATGGATTAGCCTTTTGCGTGTGATACTGTAACAGACAAACCAACAGAGGCCATTTACTTTAAAAACTATTTAAAAGTAAACTGAGCATTTGAGAATGTACTTATTTTGTCTTCTATTCCTTAGACAACCCTTATGAGTTTTTTTCTTTGCTCTTCAGGATGAGTAGGCAGTATTTTTTTTTATTCTAACCTCATTCAGATATTATAATCCTTCCTTTTAATTATCGTGATCACAGTTTAATTCCCACCCATCGTTCAATTCAGCAAACCTTCATGGAAGGTGTAGAAACATAGTTCCTGTCTTTAAATAACCTGCAACCTAGGAGAGAAACGAAGGAGGTTTAGACAAGTATTGTTTCCAGAGCAAAAGGTGGTTCCTTTTTATCATCTGAGAACTACTGGGTACAGTCTCTTACATAATGTTTACTTTTCTCTATACTAAGCTTTTTCAGTTTATTAAGGATTGACATGGTTTTTCAAAAGCCTGACAATTGCGATGCCAGTTACCTTCTCTTAAAAATATGTTGTATGTGTTTTTGGCAGTTGGAGTGTGGGGCTTGCTGAGAAACCTTGCCATTGCATTTCTTCTGTGGCCATGAACTGATACTGTTAGCCTGAGAGAAAAGTAAATATTCAGGCTGACACCCTGGTAGCCATTCAGAGCCTGGCCCTTGAGTTTCTAAGGGTTTATGGAAAGCACAATGGGAAAGAAACCCAAAAGTTATTCTGAACCCTGGCAAATCCCCTAACTCCCAACTTGCCATGTAATGTCCTTTGAAATTATTATATTGGTAATTACATTCCTTGGCTAGAAATTCCAGATACTGGGATTCTGGGATTCCTTTAACTGTCTGTTTTGTTTTATTTTTAATATTTGTTTATTTATTTATTTACTTTGGCTGCACCGGGTCTTCGTTGTGGCACGCGGGATCTTCATTGCGGCATGCCGGCTCTTAGTTGCAGCATGCGGGATCTTTAGTTGCGGCATGTGGACTTCTTAGTTGCAGCATGCGGACTCTTAGTTGCGGCATGCATGCAGGATTTAGTTCCCTGACTGGGGATTGAACCTGGGCCCCCTGCATTGGGAACATGGAGTCTCACCCACTGGACCACCAGAGAAGTACCCCCTTTAACTGTCTTTGTATGTTGTTAAGATGACATCTGTATAAAGCCACCCTGCCATCTGCTGTAAGGCAGCAGCAGTAATTACGGTGGATTCCTTCCCTAGCTTCCATGCTGTGGGTAGTTGCTGACAGGAGAGGACCAATAGAGAAGGAGTGGAGATGCAAGATACTTGCATACTGTGGCTGTCACAGTGGAAGGAGCTGTGATATCCTTGCTTTGTGTGTGTGCGCGCCATAAAAGAGGAAAGAGGAGGTATTGCCCAAAACAAACAAACAAACCAAAACAAAACCCAGGGCTAAATGGCCCATTCTAAGAGTTTTTGCTTAGATGGTTTGAAACTGGCATTTAGGGGCAGGGGTAAGGGCAAGGTCATCCTTGATACCAAGAGAAGCTATCTGAGACCTATATGGAGGTCAGCAGATAATGGTACCTACAAGGATGATCTCAATCCATTGCCACCATACCTGTCTTTTGACCTCAGCAACTTCCTGTCATTCCAAACTAACCTATTTATTTTTTTCTAGAATGATCAAAATGTAATTTTAGCTGGGTTTTAGTTCCAGTTCTTTTAGCTCTTTAGAGACGCTTGCCTGATTTTTAATTCTTCCCTTCTTTATCGCCAGACAAAAGGAGAGGGAATATAACACTAGGATACAGAATGGTTTGTAGTAAACATGAAAGATCGAAACAGAATGAGAATGTGAATCCCCATATCTTGTCTTCAGTGCTGTCAGTTGGCATAGGCGAGTGGTTTTAAAAGAGCCAAAATGATGGATCTTGCGTCTTAGGAGGTAGGAAGAACCTTGAGAATTTCCAGCCTTTAAGCACAGGAGAATCTATGGTATTTTGAAAGAGGAGAACATTCTCTAGCTTCCCTTGGTAATTCACACTAATGCTTTAACAACTTTCATTATCAGGAAATGCTTCCGTATGAGTTACAGCCTAAATTCTTCTTGTTCTGTCCTCAGTGGAGAAATCGAACAGCTGGTCACAGGCCTCTATGGAAGAGCCATTCACATAATTGAAAACTGTTATTAAATCACCCCTTCAGCCACTCTGTCTTGCACAGTCTCGTGTTTTTTTGGGTTTTTTTAATGACTAAATAATCCCAATTCCCTTAAACTGTTCTCATAGGTCTTTCAAACCCTTTAATTATCGCTCTGCCTTTCTGCCAAGCCTTCTCTAAGTTCTGGGTCAGCTATAGCCACCAGAACTAGACACCGTTTTCTAAGAAGGCTTTGAACAGTACTTAGGGTAATGTGATCATTTCTTCACACTATACTTGCTATGCCTTTATTATACATCACAGACATGGTCTTCCCCCCCCCCCCCCTTATTTTGGACACCTACATTTGTTGCTGACTCATGGTCAGATTTTTTTTTTTGTCTTCCGGAATGAATAGAAGCTTTCTGTTAATATTATGCTTTCTGTATTAAGCCTGAATTCTTTCTTTGTAGCATGTCTTTGAATCTATCATTAAACAAACTGTCATTTAAACCTAAATCAGGGAAATAGATATAGGTTCAGATTAGGCAACAATAAACCCCATGTTTTAAATTGGAATGAATTAGCAATGCTTTTCAATTGGCTGTCTTTCTTTGATGGTTTTTGTCCTAGCTCGAAAGGGTTATTTTGATAAATTTAGTTTCTAGACCAGTGGAGCGAGAGATTGTTATAGGACATATTGTAGCCGAAACTTGCTGTTCTTTTGACACAATCTCTCATTGTATCTTTGTTTACAAGATGGAGAAACACATTCAGCAGAGACTAAATAATAATATAACTGGAAAGAGTCACAGTCCAACAACCAGAGAGGGCTGGATTCTGGATTTGTGTTGACCAGAGGTGCAGTCTGTAGAGTGCGGCCCATGTGTGACCTTGGCCTGTTGGATATATTCACTAGTGACTTTTTGGTGAAGACAGAACACATATTTTAAAATGTAAAACTTACACAGAGTTGGGAAGAATGGCTAATTCATTGGCTGTAAGAGTCAGGATTCTTAAAGATATAGATGAGATTATACAGTGGGCTAAAACTAACAGGAAAGTCCTTGACAGAAGTGGAAGGAAACGAATCCCAATTGAACAAGTACAAAATGAAGGAATCACTGGAAACAGCCAAACACTGCATTTCTTATCATGCCCAACAGTGCATTAGTACCTTCTGTTCACAAGCCTTATAACTTAAAAAAAAATGTTAAATGTCCTGGGATCACTGAATAATTAGTGTGGGAAACTCTGAGGTCAAATAAGGTTTAATGTGTTTCTTTACTGACAACCATCTCAGCTTTTAGTATGTTAGCGTGCATTGAGAATTTTAAGAGACAGATATAATGTGCAATGTGTCCTTAATTAATTTGACCTTCACATCATGAAACATTTTGCTGGATCATTGATCTGCTGGACACACTGGGAAACACTGACCCAGAGATTTTAGTTGAGTAGAAACCCTGTGTGAGCCTATAGTACAGAACAAAAGAAAGTCATCCAGTTATACTGTCCAGAGAAATGGAGGTACCATTCATAGTAGATCATAGTTGGAGAATAGTTTTCTAAAGGACAATGGCAAAGCAAGCCATGTCATATGAGGAAGAAATAAAAGGAATAGGGATGAAGAGGCATGGACAGACATAACAGCTCTGGTAAAATATTTAAAGGGATTTGTGAAGGCTGAGAACTTCTGGGTTTCTGGTCAAACATATAATAATAATGACGATAACAATAGCAAACACTGACATGGCTATTGTTACGTGCCAGACATTGTTCCAGGTGCCTTTCATTTAAATCTTAAAGCAACCCTACGAGGTAGGTGCTATTAATAGTTCCATTTCATGTCAGAGGAAAATTAATACACAGAAAGATAAAGTTATTTTCCCAAGGTAACACAGTCAGTGGCAAAGCTGGGAGTTGAACGCTTGTAGTTGGATTCTGGAGCCTCTGCTCCTATTGGCTATGCTGGTGGATTTCAGCTCAGTGTGATGAAGCACTTTTGACAGGGGTACCTGTACACAAATGTTCAAGATCATCCATTTGCTCCCTCACACAGGTGGTATTTATATAGCGGCTATAAGAACACACTGACATTGGATAAGTTTGAACTCGGTGACTGCTGAAAGTCTTACAGCTCTGTGGTGCCATTCCAAAAGTATGAATTCACTTCCATGGTCCCTTTTATCTTCAGATTCTATAATTCTTTTTTAATTTTTAAGAAAATTTTCACAATGTACCTCTGTGATGGCACTCTACACAGAGAGAAGTACTCAACAAAACTTTCGATCAGTAGCTTGAGTTGATACCATTTTGCAGCTAGAAAATTCAAGGTTAAATAGCTCATTATAATGGTGTTAAATTTATAATCAGGGGTAACGAGTGGAGTACTACTGAAGTAGTGTTACAAGCCAAATGACCTGTCGGTCCAGATCCTACTATTCGGTTGGCCAAAGAGTTCATTTGCGCTTTTTGTCTAAAGTGTGAATAGATTCCTTATTAGCAAACCACATTCCAAGAGAAGCAACATGGGTTTGCCGTTCATATACTCATTACTTGTATGATACTAAATATCCCATCATGTATTCAGTGTAAATTGGTCTCAGAATAGGTAGTGCCCTTTGGCTCTTGGCAAAAGCAAATGAAAATTGTCTCTGGAGAAGTCACTTTCATTCTAGGGCTCAGTATCTCCAGAAAATATTTTTAAGGTTATTATAGTTCATAGTAAAGAGAATTAAGCCCACAAGAAACTCAAGTGAGTGAGAACCAGCAGAAATAACAGACCCCTGAAGCAGACCCGCAATAATTTCTTATCTTGGAATCGTTAGAAAGAGAGGATTTTTTTAAAACTATGTATATACTCTGTCAAAAAAATAAGAAACAACATTGAAAAATATCTTTAGGGAACCACAGACTTTAGAAGTGACCTTAAAAATGACCAAATAGGGCTCCCCCGGGCAGCTGATGTGAACCTGGTCTCCTCAGGACCCGCTGGGGCTTTGGCTTCTGGAACACATGGGGCTGAGTCCATGCTGACAGCCCAGGGGCTTCAGGACAACACGGGGTCAAGTCCATGCTAATGGGAACCAAGTCTCCTCAGGACTTGCTGGGGCTTTGGCTTTGGGACATTGTGGGGTCCAGTTCACGCTGACAGGAGCCCTGTCTCCTCAAGACTTGCCAGGAGGTGGTGCGGCTGAAGGAAAAGGTAATCCACAGGACTCAAGACATGGTAGCTACTAATATACTCTTCCCACAGTGCCTCTTAATACCATGTGAACTCCTACAAGGGAAATAAGTATCACAACTTTGGCTGAACTTGGTTTGGCCTTGTGGCTGACAGGGTCTTGGTGCTCCGGCCAGGTGTCAGGCCTGTGCCTCTGAGGTGGGAGAGCTGAGTTCAGGACATTGGTCCACCAGAGACCTCCTGGCTCCATGTAATATCAAACAGTGAAAGCCCTCTCAGAGATCTCCATCTCAACGCTAAGACCCAGCTCCACTCAACGAGCAGCAAGCTACGGTGCTGGACACCCTATGCCAAACAAGTAGCAAGACAGAAACACAACCCCACCCATTAGCAGAGAGGCTGCCTAAAATCATAACAAGGTCACAGGCACCCCAAAACACACCACTGGGCGCGGTCCTGCCCACCAGAAAGACAAGATCCAGCCTCATCCACCAGAACACAGGCACCAGTCCCCTCCACCAGGAAGCCTACACAAGCCACTGAACCAACCTGAGCCACTGGGGGCAGACACCAAAAACAAAAGGAACTACGAACCTGCAACCTGTGAAAAGGAGACCCCAAATACAGTAAGTTAAGCAAAATGAGAAGACAGAGAAACACACAGCAGATGAAGGAGCATGGTAAAACCCACCAGACCAAACAAATGAAGAGGAAATAGGCAGTCTAGCTGAAAAAGAATTCAGAGTAATGAGAGTAAAGATGATCCAAAATCTTGGAAATAGAATGGAGAAAATACAAGAAACTTTTAACAAGGACCTAGAAGAACTAAAGAGCAAACAAACAATGATGAACAACACAATACATGAAATTAAAAATTCTCTAGAAGGAACCAATAGCAGAATAACTGAGGCAGAAGAATGGATAAGTGACCTGGAAGATAAAATAGTGGAAATAACTACCGCAGAGGAGAATAAAGAAAAAAGAATGAAAAGAATTGAGGACAGTCTCAGAGACCTCTGGGACAACATTAAACGCACCAACATTCGAATTATAGGGGTCCCAGAAGAAGAAGAGAAAAAGGGACTGAGAAAATATTTGAAGAGATTATTTATAGTTGAAAACTTCCCCAGTATGGGAAAAGAAATAGTCAGTCAAGTCCAGGAAGCACAGAGTCCCATACAGGATAAATCCAAGGAGAAACACGTCAAGACACATATTAAGCAAACTATCAACAATTAAATGCAAAGAAAAAATATTAAAAGCAGCAAGAGAAAAGCAACAAATAACATACAAGGGAATCCCCATAAGGTTAACAGCTAGCTGATCCTTCAACAGAAACTCTGCAAGCCAGAAGGGAGTGGCAAGACATGTTTAAAGTGATGAAAGGGAAAAAACTACAACCAAGATTACTCTACCCAGAAAGGATCGCATTCAGATTCGACGGAGAAATTAAAACCTTTACAGACAAGCAAAAGCTAAGAGAATTCAGCACCACCAAACCAGCTATACAACAAATGCTACAGGAACTTCTCTAGGCAGGAAACACAAGAGAAGGAAAAGACCTACAATAACAAACCCCATACAATTAAGAAAATGGTAATAGGAACATACATATCGATAATTACCTTAAATGTAAATGCTCCAACCAAAAGACATAGACTGGTTGAATGGATACAAAAACAAGACCCGTATATATGCTGTCTACACGAGACCCACGTCAGACCTAGGGACACATACAGACTGAAAGTGAGGGGATGGAAAAGATATTCCATGCAAATGGAAATCAAAAGAAAGCTGGAGTAGCAATTCTCATATCAGACAAAATAGACTTTAACATGAAGACTATTACAAGAGACAGAGAAGGACACTACACAGTGATCAAGGGATCAATCCAAGAAGAAGATATAACAATTGTAAATATTTATGCATCCAACATAGGAGCACCCCAATACATAAGGCAAATGCTAACAGCCATAAAAGGGGCAATCGACAGTAACACAATCATAGTAGGGGACTTTAACACCCCACTTTCACCAATGGACAGATCATCCAAAATGAAAATAAATAAGGAAACACAAGCTTTAAATGATACATTAAACAAGATGGACTTAATTGATACTTATAGGATATTCCATCCAAAAACAACAGAATACACATTCTTCTCAAGTGCTCATGGAACATTCTCCAGGATAGATCATATCTTGGGTCACAAATCAAGCCTTGGTAAATTTTAAAAAATTGCAATCGTATCACGCATCTTTTCCAACCACAGTGCTATGAGACTAGATATCAATTACAGGAAAAGATCTGTAAAAACTACAAACACATGGAGGCTAAACAATACACTACTTAATAACCAAGAGATCACTGAAGAAATCAAAGAGGAAATCAAAAAATACCTAGAAACAAATGACAATGAAAACACGACAACCCAAAACCTATGGAATGCAGCAAAAGCAGTTCTAAGAGGAAAGTTTATAGCAATACATTCCTACCTCAAGAAACAAGAACCATCTCAAATAAACAATCTAACCTTACACCTAATGCAGTTACAGAAAGAAGAACCAAAAAACCCCAAAGTTAACAGAAGGAAAGAAATCATAAAGATCAGATGAGAAATAAATGAAAAACAAATGAAGGAAACAGTAGCAAAGATCAATAAAACTAAAAGCTGGTTCTTTGAGAAGATAAACAAAATCGATAAACCATTAGCCAGACTCATCAAGAAAAAAAGAGAAGACTCAAATCAATAGAATTAGAAATGAAAAAGGAGAAGTAACAACTGACACTGCAGAAATACAAAGGATCATGAGAGATTACTACAAGCAACTCTATGCCAATAAAATGGACAACCTGGAAGAAATGGACAAATTCTTAGAAAAGCACAACCTTCCGAGACTGAACCA
Organism: Balaenoptera borealis; assembly: GCF_965194805.1. Taxonomy (NCBI): domain Eukaryota; kingdom Metazoa; phylum Chordata; class Mammalia; order Artiodactyla; family Balaenopteridae; genus Balaenoptera; species Balaenoptera borealis. The sequence goes on along the minus strand of NC_138881.1, from coordinate 27,711,789 downwards.
GGAAGAAATAGAAAATATAAACAGACCAGTCACAAGCACTGAATTTGAGACTGTGATTAAAAATCTTCCAACAAACAAAAGTCCAGGACCAGATGGCTTCACAGGTGAATTCTGTCAAACATTTAGCGAAGAGCTAACACCTATCCTTCTCAAACTCTTCCAAAATATAGCAGAGGGAGGAACACTCCCAAACTCATTCTATGAGGCCACCATCACCATGATACCAAAACCAGACAAAGACATCACAAAGAAAGAAAACTACAGGCCAATATCACTGATGAACATAGATGAGAAAATACTCAACAAAATACTAGCAAACAGAATCCAACAGCACATTAAAAGGATCATACACCATGATCAAGTGGGGTTTATCCCAGGAATGCAAGGATTCTTCAATATACACAAATCAATCAATGTGATACACCATATTAACAAATTGAAGGAGAAAAACCATGTGATCATCTCAATAGATGCAGAAAAAGCTTTCAACAAAATCCAACACCCATTTATCATAAAAACCCTCCAGAAAGTAGGCACAGAGGGAACTTACCTCAACATAATAAAGGCCATATATGACAAACCCACAGGCAACATCGTTCTCAGTGGTGAAAAACTGAAACCATTTTCTCTGAGGTCAGGAACAAGACAAAGAATTCCACTCTCACCACTCTTATTCAACATAGTTTTGGAAGTCCTAGCCACTGCAATCAGAGAAGAAAAAGAAATAAAAGGAATCCAAATCAGAAAAGAAGAAGTAAAGCTGTCACTGTTTGCAGATGACATGATACTATACATAGAGAATCCTAAACATGCTACCAGAAAACTACTAGTGCTAATCAATTAATTTGGTAAAGCAACAGCATACAAAATTAATGCACTAATGATGAAAAATCTGAAACAGAAATTAAGGAAACACTCCCATTTACCATTGCAACAAAAAGAATAAAATACCTAGGGATAAACCTACCTAAGGAGACAAAAGACCTGTATGCAGAAAACCATAAGACACTGATGAAAGAAATTAAAGACGATACAGACAGATGGAGAGATATACCATGTTCTTGGATTGGAAGAATCAACATTGTGAAAATGACTCTACTACCCAAAGCAATCTACAGATTCAGTGCAATCCCTATCAAACTACCAATGGCATTTTTCACAGAGCTAGAACAAAAAATTTCACAATTTGTATGGAAACACAAAAGACCCCTGAATAGCCAAAGCTATCTTGAGAAAGAAAAACGGAGTTGGAGGAATCAGGCTCCTGGACTTCAGACTATACTACAAAGCTACGGTAATCAAGACAGTATGGTACTGGCACAAAAACAGAAATATAGATCAATGGAACAGGATAGAAAGCCCAGAGATAAACCCATGCAGATATGGTTACCTTATTTTTGATAAAGGAGGCAAGACTATACAATGGAGAAAAGACAGTCTCTTCAGTAAATGGTGCTGGGAAACCTGGACAGCTACGTGTCAAAGAATGAAATTAGAACACTCCCTAACACCATACACAAAAATAAACTCAAAATGGATTAAAGACCTAAATGTAAGGCCAGATACTCTAAAACTCTTAGAGGAAAACATAGGCAGAACACTCTATGACATAAATCACAGCAGGATCCTTTTTGACCCAGCTCGTAGAGAAATGGAAATAAAAACAAAGATAAACAAATGGGACGTAATGAAACTTAAAAGCTTTTGCACAGCAAAGGAAAGCATAAACAAGACCAAAAGGCAACCCTCAGAATGGGAGAAAATATTTGAAAATGAAGCAACTGACAGAGGATTAATCTCCAAAATTTACAAGCAGCTCATGCATCTCAATATCAAAAAAACAAACAACCCAATCCAAAAATGGGCAGAAGACCTAAATACACATTTCTCCAATGAAGACATACAGATTGCCAAGAAACACATGAAAGGATGCTCAACATCACTAATCATTAGAGAAATGCAAATCAAAACTACAATGAGGCATCACCTCACACCAGTCAGAATGGCCATCATCAAAAAATCTACAAACAATAAATGCTGGAGAGGGTGTGGAGGAAAGGGAACCCTCTTGCACTGTTGGTGGGAATGTAAATTGATAGTGCCACTATTGAGAACAGTATGGAGGTTCCTTAAAAAACTAAAAATAGAACTACCATACGACCCAGCAATCCCACTACTGGGCATATACCCTGAGAAAACCATAATTCAAAAAGAGTCATGTACCACAATGTTCATTGCAGCTCTATTTACAATAGCCAGGACATGGAAGCAATCTGTGTCCATCGACAGATGAATGGATAAAGAAGATGTGGCACATATATACAATGGAATATTACTCAGCCATAAAAAGAAACAAAATGGAGTTATTTGTAGTGAGGTGGATGGAGTTAGAGTCTGTCATACAGAGTGAAGTAAGTGAGAAAGAGAAAAACAAATACAGTATGCTAACACATATATATGGAATCTAAGGGGGAAAAAAAAAGGTCATGAAGAACCTAGTGGCAAGACGGGAATAAAGACACAGACCTACTAGAGAATGGACTTGAGGATATGGGGAGGGGGAAGGGTAAGATGTGACAAAGAGAGAGAGTGGCATGGACATATATACACTACCAAACGTAAAATAGATAGCTAATGGGAAGCAGCCGCATAGCACAGGGAGATCAGCTCGGTGCTTGTGACCACCTAGAGGGGTAGGATGGGGGGGTGGGATAGGGAGGGTGGGAGGGAGACACAAGAGGGAGGAGATATGGGGATATATGTATGTGTATAGCTGATTCACTTTGTTATAAAGCAGAAACTAACACACCATTGTTAAGCAATTATACTCCAATAAAGATGTTAAAAAAAATGACCAAATACAACCTGTAGATACTAAAAAGTACAATAATCAAAATTGAAAACTTAATGTATGGGCTTACAGTAGACTGGATGCTGCTAAAGAGAGAACTAGATACCCAGGCAGTAGGGCAGAAGGAAGTATTGGGAATGAAGCAGAGAAAGACCAAAAATAGAGGAACACTAAGGAAAGCCTGTTCAGAGAAATGGAGGTTAGATTGAGAAAGTCTACCATTTACCTAATAGGTTTCTGTAAGCAGAGGAGAGGGGGAATGGAGAAGAGGCAGTATTTGTTGAGATCATGAGTGAGAAGATTCCAGAGCTGACTAAAGAGTCTAACCCACAGGTTCATGAAGCCCTGTGAATCCTAAAAAGTATCAATAAAATCCTAGAAGTACAGTACAAGACAGGAAAAGGACACATGACCTTCAGGGGACCAACAGCTTCACAGCTGACTTGTCAACAGTTAGCAGCAGAGAAAGTGAGATAAAGGTGGAATGATATTTCAGTGTGCTGAAACAAAATCAAAACAAACTAAACAAAACACAACAAAAACAGAAACAAAAAAAACCCTTTCAATCTAAAAATCTATACCCAATGAGGATAGCTATCAAGAATGTGCATAGAAAAAGAGACTTTCAGGCAAACAGAATCTGAGAAATTTGCCATCAACAGACACTTAACAAAAGGAAATACTGAAGGATACACTTTGGCAGAACTGATCCCAGATGGGAGATTTGAGATGAAGGACACAATGAGAAACAAAGCCCCCTAAAGTGGTCAATATATGGGTCAATCTAACAGTATAAAAACACGAAACATGGTCTTGTAGGGTTAAAAGCAACATATAATTAAAATGTTGACTGTGGTAACATACCAATCAAGTGATGGATAAATAATATTTTGAATTTTCTAAAATCATTGTACTCGCTGGGAAGAATGGTATTTATTAAACTTAGACTCCGAAAGAGAGAACTAGAGACAGACAGACAGACAGACAGAGAGACAGAAAAGCAGCAGGCCACCATGAAAACAGCACTAGACCAGGAGGTTTGGATGCTAGTATCAGCTCTGCTGCCAGGGAGTTGTCTGGCCTTTGAAAAAGCCACTTCTATCATCTACATCTCAGCCGTCTTGTCTATAAAATGAAGCTGTGGGACCAGATGAATTGTAAAGCCTCTTCATTATGATTCTATGAAACACTGAGAAACAGATTCACTAGAAAAAAAGGGAGCAGTAGTTCCTTGAGTTGTTTTTTTTTTCTTTTTCTCCTTTGAAATTTTATCAATAAACGCTTGCATTTTACTTCTGGCTAACTTTTATATATCTGTTCCAAAACTGGAGCTAAATATAGTCTCTCCCAGATGTGTATTTTGCTTTACTTTTTCCGTTTGTTTGTTTTGCTTTGCTTTCTTGTCATCTAGTAGCCAAACAGAGTAATAGCAGTTTCCCAAAGCTTTAGGGGTAGGTGGCTTGTGTAGATGCTGGGGGGACATTTGCAGAAACAGCCTGTGAAGAGTGGGCCTCACTGTGCCACTATTGATCTTTCTTTCTTCCTTTAACGCGTTACCTGAGCTGACGTTTGCCTCCTTTACTTTCTTACCTTCTCTCCTTGCATTCTTCGGCCTCCTGTCTTTGCAGGCTAATAATAAGCCTGAGATTGAAGCGGCCCTCTTCCTAGACTGGATGAGACTGGAACCCCAGTCCATGGTATGGCTGCCCGTCCTGCACAGAGTGGCTGCTGCGGAGACTGCGAAGCATCAGGCCAAGTGTAACATCTGCAAGGAGTGTCCGATCATCGGCTTCAGGTATGAGGAACGCCCCCAAACGTCATTTGATTTGATCATTTCTCACCTTTTTATGACTTGATCTTTTATCTCCTCTACCAGTTGCTGTTAGTTTGGTCCTCTGCACAGTGGGAGAGGAGGTGATCAGGCTGGAGCATTGATCACTCCTGTCACTCCCCGGATCACTGGGTTGTTTTAGTGGATCTACCTCATTAGGCAGGCGTCCTTCTCAGCCTTCACTCTTCAGCTCTGCAGAGCCATGTTCTTGGTCGATCGAGACTGACCGCCTGTCTCCACCAAGATATTTGTCCATTAAGTATATACAGATTAACTGTACCTCCTCTTTCCTCGAACCAAAACATTTTGATCATCTCTTTCTTTTTCTTTTTTTCCATGGTCTTTTCTGTTTATAGAAACTCTCCAAGAATCAGTTATAAAACTAAGGGATGATTCTATTTTGGGAGACCTGTCATGGTAGCTCAGTCTCTTAATCACTTTGCACCACTGTTCTTGCCCTAAAGTAACAAGAATTGTTTCGAGCACCCTAGAACATACTTCTTTATCTGTGAATCCGATTGCGCTCTTTTCATAGTATCCTAATGAACTTCTGAGGGAATATAAAGTGTGCAAGTAAATGAAAGATTCACAGAGCAGCTAAAAAAAGAAAACGTTCCTTATAAATTGAAAAGTGAAAGTGGTAGGAATCATCGCAGGTTATTATTCTGATATTCCTGAAATGTCCCAGAAAACGATTGGCTCTTAAATCTTCAGTCTTGTTGACCTGTTTGGGGAGACAGGATATTTTTAAATGAATTAATCTTATTGAACAATAATCCCAAATCCAGATTCTGAAATGATGATGTATTTAAACATCTGGATCAACATCAAGGTTTCCATAGCAACGAATAAGCCGTCAAGTTGCAAACTAGCTATATCATCTGTGCCTGTTCAGAGTCCACTTATCAGCTAAGTAGACACTCATTTCTGGTTATGCTTAGACTTGTTTCATTACTTTGTTTCCTAATAACTGCTTTGTACCATTTGTGTGCTTTTCGTTCACTGTGCTCCTTTACCATTGGTGTTTGTCCTTCCATACTTCATGCTGTTTACAAAGAGGTTTTACAGAAACCTTCAGAGGTTTCTAAAGCCTAGATAGACAACATCGAGTAGGCAGTGCTTGCACAGGACACCTTTTTTCCTTCCTGGTTTTGGCAGGTAAGAGTGATGCCGGGGTGGGGGGGGGGCGGGGGGCGGGGCTCCATTGCATTTCTTACCTTTCTTTTCTTAGCTTCCTTCGCTGGTAAGATTTGTATACTGGGGGAAGTTTTATAAAATGAAAAAGGAGAATGCTTTGGAGGATCAAAGAGAGCATTTTCACATTCCATTCTTTTGCCCTTAAGAAAGTAGATTATTTTAGGAATGAGCACTTCTCTTTCCTCCTTTCCCCCACTCTCAGAAGATGGTTGGGATCTAAAAACAGTAGCTTTTTTTCCCACATTCCCATATGTGACATAAGGAATATGTTTATTTTAATTGGCTAAGATTCTTATCTGAGAAAGCACAAGGCAGGGCGGGTATGAAACGAAGAATACAGTATTCTGAGAATGGGGGGGAAATTACCATGTAGTACTTACATCTCACCCAAAATGTGTCTTTTCTTGGGGCTTCCATTATCATGTGGAGGTAATGAGATGAGGGATTTCTGAAGAGAGACAGATAAAAGAGATTATCCAAGTAACAATCTGAAGATGGGTCATCTCAGTCAATCAGAAAATGTAATTAAAGCAAGATTTGGTTTAATTGAGAGTTCTTGTTTAATTTTCTTTTGTCTTATGAAATTGCTTTATCTTTATAATTTTTTTTTGAAAATAATTCCCTCAGAAAACTTTTGTGTCTTCTTGATGGGTATGGGAGCCCGCAATGCATCAATCTATCCTTTCTGTAAGTTCTTTCAAATTCTAGTATCTGGTCTTCAAAAGCCTGGAAGTTTGCCACTATCTTCCTACTTAATCTGAAAGAGTTCCTAGTGGAGTTTAAATAAGAGCTGAGTTTTTCTCCCCTCCCTCCAAATGTTTATAGGATAATCTTTCTGCCAAAATATTTTGATACTGTAGGAGAAGCACCAGAGAAATCTGGAAGTAGGAAGTGAATCACTTACCTTGTGGGATTAATGAACCCTGCATTCTGTTTCCAGAATTAAGACAGTGTGGAAGGAGGTTTATTAAAGAGTGTTCTTTGGGAATTTGATTTGAAGAAATACATACATGTTTGTTTTTGTTCTTTACCAGGTACAGGAGTCTAAAGCACTTTAATTATGACATCTGCCAAAGTTGCTTTTTTTCTGGTCGCGTTGCAAAAGGCCACAAAATGCACTACCCCATGGTGGAATATTGCACTCCGGTAAGTTAGATTCCTCCCTGACGTGACTTAGTTCACCTGGAAGAAGTTTCAGTTTTGTACAGTCTTGCAGATCATGTGTCACGCTGTGATTTGTAAGTTCCCCAGATGTTGCCCAGCTAAAGTGGCTCCAAATTGTAGACTCCGGGATTTACCTCATCCCTAGTGCGATGCCTGGCTCATGTGGACTGTCGTAGACACTCAACACATATTGTTGGGTGAATCAATAGGTTTTTCTTCTGTTTTCGTGGGTTGTAGGGAAGACATTTTCACGTTTATTTTGCACATCCCTAGCGGCTGTGTGCAGAGGTGTTACGGCCATGGGGCACGTTGGGTATGGGGGGCGGGTAATATAGGTTCCTTAAAATTCGCAATCCACCACTTAAATTAATCTTGCTCACACTTACCAACTAAATGCTAGGCGTTTACCTTTTAAACTACTCTGTGTGAGATAGGTATTATTTTTATCCCCTTTTTATAGTTGAGGACTCTGAGATCCTAAGGTTAAAAAAGCTTGCCCAAGGTTCTATAATTAAGAGCTGGAGTCTTCTCCTAAGATGTTGTTTTGGGAAAATGCTCAGTGGCCAACAGGACTTGGAAAAATCACTGGTGAAATGGAAAGGGCCTGGACTTGGTGGACGCAGACCTGGGTGTAAATCTTTTATTCCGTAAACACTAGCTGCTTGCTATTCAAAGTGTGATCTGTGGACCAGCAGCATTGGTGTCACCTGGGAGCTTATTAGGAATGCAAGAACCTCGGGGCCCACCTTGGACTTTCTAAATCAAAGCCTGCATTTTAGCAAGGTCTGCTGGTGGTATCCAACACATCAAAGTTTGAGAAGCTCTGCTTTAGAGCTTTTGTCTCTTCCATCTTCAGAGTGATTCTCCCAGTTATTTCATTGTCTTCCTCATTTTGATTCCTTTTGCAAAGGTATTCATTGATGGGGAATGTACCATGCTGTGAATAGAATGGTACTTAGTGGGTGAAATACTATAGCAATGTGGACAAAATCGTTTTAAAACTACTGTAAAGTGTGGCAAAACGGACGGTCAACTTTCTGACTTCCAGACTTCCATAAATTACCATTTGTTGGGTAGCCTAGTAGTTGGTATACTTCATTTGTTCATCATCACAACTTGTTGAGGTGTTGCCCTGATTTTATAGGTGATTGGAGCCTTGGATAGGTAAATAACTCATCCAGGTTAACCCCATTAGTAAATGGCAGGTCTGGTTTCAAAACCGTGTTTTCATGTGATTCCAAAGCCTTTGCTCTCAACTCCTACTGCTCTTAATTATAATAAAACAAGCGCTCCGAGGCAGAGCCCTGGAATTGTGCTTTCTCTTGAGATTATACCCCCTCCCCAAGTCTGATGTCAGCATGGTTTCCCTTTCAGACTACATCGGGAGAAGATGTTCGAGACTTTGCCAAGGTACTGAAAAACAAATTTCGAACCAAAAGGTATTTTGCGAAGCATCCCCGAATGGGCTACCTGCCAGTGCAGACGGTCTTAGAGGGGGACAACATGGAAACGTGAGTAGTGGCCAAAGCAAACCAGCCTCTCAGTTGACGTATCTTTGAGCTCCTCTCAGCTGAATACCTTCCTTCACTCCCAAATGCAAACAGTCTCTCCTATTTCTTTCTTTAGATTTACTGTATCTAAAAAGAGAAAAGCAAGCTGATGTTCAGTCGCCATTTTCCATGTCAATTGTCCCATGACAATGACCTCTTCCAAAAGTTAAACTTTATCTCACAGGGAGTAAACCACCACGTTCCGGCTCCTAATTACCTCACAAGGCTTGCAAGAGATGTGGGACTGTTTACAAATGAGTGATTCCAAGATTTCATTTTGATTTTCCTCCCTTACAAATCAGTAGGCGTGTGTCTTTTTTGTATCTGATTGTGTGGTCGTACCTAGTCACGTTTTTCTACTTGAAAAAAAATATAGTCACAGGAAATTTCTTCACGGTAAGTAGTTATGATTCTCTAGATCAAAATGATGATGTCTTCACCTCTTTTGAACCTTCTCTTCTTTTTTCCATAACTCTGATGGCAATCGCACAACTGGTTTTCTTTTAATTCACTTTTCACCTTTGTCTGGCCGTTGCTTTCCATGGTTCATACTTGATTGGACTTCATTTATTTTGACCTTTCAGTGATTTTGTGTGTGTGTGTGTGGCTGAGTTTGCCTGTGTCTCTCTTCACCGCCTCATTTTTTGTTTTGCAGTCCTGTTGCTCTGATCAACTTCTGGCCGCTAGATTCTGCGTGAGTACTTCCACGGAAGGGTGCTGCTACCACCAACACATTCGCTTGCTTGATTTTTTAAAATTTTTGTTCTGTTTGTTTTGTTTAAAGACACTTTAATTTCCCTTCCTTCATTTCAAAAATTTTTCCCTTGATAAGACTTTGAGGGTGCCATCCACCACAGATCAGGAGAATCAGTGAGGTTTTTAGGTCCCCACTTGGTCAAATGTAAACCAGCAGAAATCCTGGCCTGGAGTTCAAATTAACATCAAAGAAATTGTTGGGTTGTTAGTTATAATCCTGGGAGACATGTTTATATATTCTTTCATTATAAGCAGGGAAGAGCCTTCTGATTACATAATAACATTCTTTAGCCATATTTCTAGAGATTCAGTGCTTTAGGACCTTCAAAAGGATGATGGTTTACTCTTTAGGGCCTGTTATAAGTGGACTATTTAAAATCAAAATTGGTTTCATGGTATGATGTTGAGTATGGTTGAATAATTTCAATTAGACATGTGGACTTTTTATCAGGTAATGCCATGCTATTTGACCAGTGTTTATATACATGAGTTTCTCAATTTTGACCTAAACTCACTTTGCTCTCTTCTCCAAGCTAAATACCCAGCTCATAAACACACATTTACACTGGAAGGAAAGTGTACTGTAGTCTTTGTTATTATTATTGGTGTGTATTATTAATACTACTAATACTAGATATTAACAGATAATTGATTTATCTCAGAGTTTATAATGTCATCAGAAAACTCCTTTTAGAGTCCGTGATTTAAATATCAGCAAACAAAGTGTGCATTGTTTTAAAGTTATATTGTGTGGGGTTTTTATAACAAAATTTCGGTATTTCAAAGTGTACTTTATTAAAATATTTATTTAAAGTCAGACAGCTCTATTATATATAAGAGGGAAATGACCAATTTGGAAGACGGGCTTATATAAGAAGTCAATTTATCTTTATTGGGTCTTTTTTATTCCACCATGTAATTTAATTTAAAGTAGGTCTTTTTTTAAAAAAAATCCTGTAGTGATAAATGCAAACTATTAATTGAAGTTTATTTTAAGTCTTTAATGGCCTAAAGGAAGTATAACACTCCTTTCTTTTGTAAAGCTGCGTTATTGTGCCCTTTAATTTTGAGATATGGTAGCTATACCCGATTTCTTTAATCATCATGCTTAAACAACTTGGGGAGTTATTTAGATTCAGTTATGTTCCTTGCTGTTGGTAATTATTTTCCCTATCCCAGGTAGTCTATTTGTTTATAGAAGGTAAAGCCTTTCATAAATAAAAAAAAATTTAATTGATATACTGAAATTCTCAGCTTGATTGGATCCTAGTAAGCAAATAGAACTTATTCCAACACAAAGTAAATCTAACCAGCTGACAAATCCAAAGGAAAAATATGCTAAAGGTTAATGTCTTAAAACACATAGAGGTAGCACAACATAATAAAGAATAACTAACTAGAGGAAGAAGTTTACTGTATACATAAGCTAATGAGAAAAATTCATGACAGTTTAATATAACTTATTTTAAGTAGAGGGTGTTTGTCTTTCTTAAATTTTGAAGAACTTTAAAATTAATAACATTGTTTTAAAAAATATCTTCTCTAACAACTGAAACCTACCCCTACTTAGCCTTTTTATTAAAAAGTATGCTAGATTATTCAGAAATAGTGGGAAATTCTAACTTTGAGGAAGAAAACAACCCCAGCAGGCTAAAGTCCCTGTAATACCAACAATTTTATTAAAGTCTCTACTCATGGGATGGTAAATAATTTATAAAATGAATTGTAAAGCTATTCTATTCAGGCAGAAGAGCCAGGTCCTAAGGTGTTTTATTTTGCAAGAATTCTATCCAATGTTAACAAATCCTATGACGATGACAGCATTTAATCCATTCAATATGGATCACAGAATTTGAAAGTTTACTGAGATACAGATCTTTTGTTTTTCCTTAGAAAAAAACCCTTATTTGCCTGCATTTGTCATTTTATTTGAAAGTAAACCTAGCATAAACCTTTTATATTGTTTGTCCACAAATGAGACAGCCAAACAATATTCTTTGAGCTATTCTGCTTTGAAAACTTATTAATGGAGTTGTCACAAAAGAGAAAATGGTGGTGGGTGGGATGGAATTGGCCATTAGCAATAATAGGAATAGTAGGAATAATCCTTTTGGGGGTATATCATTTTGTATTTAGGAAGTGAGAAGGGAGAACAGTATTCTTACCTTCTCTTGGAAAAGCGTTTTAGAAGGCTTTGCATTTAGTTTTGTTTCTGGACTAAGTAGTTTTGTACTTTTACTAATTCTTGATTTTTAAATGATTCTTCTCTGACCAGTATTCCCTTTTGGCTCATTTTCTGGTTTAATAAGTACCTCCGTTAGTGGATATCTATATTTTTTAGATTGCTTGGTTATTATGAGTTCTTGAGCTTATGCATGCTGTCTTAGGTGCTATGTACATTAATAAGAAAAATAACATGGAAGTATCCTCAAGGCTAAGAATTAAAGCTCTGCATAGGATTTTCTGTTTAAGATTTTATTAAAGTATTTTGCATTTACATGCCTAGCTTTCTCGGTGTAGTTATGCTCCAAGGTCTCATGTTTTCCTTCTTCTCTACACTACCAAGGTAGCAACTGTTACAAGGGGAAACACTAATATATTTTCCTCGATGGTGGGCTTTTAGCTTATAAGCAGTATGTAATCGAAAGACTGGTCTGTTCCAGAGGATAGGGCTTATAAACTAAGTAATCCAGGTACTCAGTTATCTTGACCTGCAGTGAATATTTCAAAACAAACCTTAGCACTTTTCTAATAATGGGCTGTTCCAGGATTCTAAGAAATTAGCAGATTATCTCCAAAACTAGAATGAAGATTCACCTGGAAATCTTTGGATCTGCCTAGTAAATTGGGTAGTCATCCTTTTGTTTCCTCATGACAGTTTAAGCATCTTCGTAATTCATTCCAAATTTGATTATGGTGACACTTGACCTAGACAACTTTGGTTTCATAAATAAGACATTTATCTCTCAGGCAAGACTTCAGTTCCCTGGTTATTTGCTGTAGTGTGCTGTAATCATCTTATGACTGTGTGTCTTCTTTAAGAAATATAGATTTCTAGCACATTTCCTATGTAAGCCTAGGTAACTACACGTTTCTCTTTCTTTCTTCTTCTTTTTTTTTAATGTAAGAAAAAACAGACATATTCTTCTTAGTGTCCTGACCAAGTCCTTGAATGCTGCTTAGACATTGGACTAAACTAATCCTTACTGAATAGGTTTCTGTTGACTTTTGGATTCATGCCTTTACCTAAGGGCTTTCTGTGTCAGGAGAGAAATGGAAGCGACCTTTTGTCCTATTCCAGTTAAAACAAAAAAGCCCAAGCCCAAACTGGTTTTCAGAACAGATGGATTTTTTCCTAAGGTTAATCTAAAAGATACTATAAAAACTTCAAGGATAATTAATAGATCAGATATGAAAAGGTGAAAACATGTCAACCCTACCAAAATTCTCGTCTGTGAAGCCAAAAAAAGTAGGTTTTTATACCCCCAAAGTAAATAGACTATACCTGCTAATCCTCCTCTCTTGTTTTTCCCTCTGTATATTAGCACACAGTATCCCTAATAAGAAATATTTCAGATATTGACATTCTATTGAAGTTAGTCATTCTTTTTAAAACATCACATTATAATTTAGGGCCATTTAGTTTTGCTTTATGAAGTAGTAATATAGTCCTGCTGCTAAATTGGTAGATATATTCCTTCTTTACAAAATTGCACAAACCAAGACATCTTGATACGTGGAATCTTAAGTAGTCATGGACTGGAGTGGCCTCTTTGGAACTAATATTGTTAACTGCAAATTTACTAGGCAAATGTACAGTTTCCATTCAATAAGAAGGTAGCTAATAAATGGCACAGGTGTAAACTGTTTAAAATTTTAAACCGCATACTGCTGACACAATTTCAGAACTCTAGGATATGAGACATTACAAGACAGGAGGACAAAATGTCACTTAGAGATTGTCTCCCCCGACCTTTTCTATAATTGAAACTTTCCAGAGAAGTTTTTGATCTCTCTTTATGGCTCTTGAGAAAAGCAGAAATATGAGAAATCATCTCTCAAACCTGGATTCTAAATACTTGATGATATCTAAGATACAGGAACAGCTAAATGTGTACATTATCCATAGTATTAGAACAAAAGCATTCTAGGCCATGTATATAACATAACTGTGTGGTGGGGTTTTTTTCTCCATTAATGGATGGTATCTGTGACTAATAACATTTTCTGCCTTATAGGCCTGCCTCGTCCCCTCAGCTTTCACACGATGATACTCATTCACGCATTGAACATTATGCTAGCAGGTATGAGACTAGTTGAATGCCAGGCAAATATTGATTGAAATAACTAACCAAGGAGAGCTAACCTATATTAATTTTAAACAAATCTTTTCTTTTTCCCCAATCTTGTCTGATTTCTACTAATCAGCTTGCCCTCTAACGTGCATGCCGTTCCACTGCATGTTGTTTTTGGACACCAATGAGAGCATCAGCCCACAATAGTCTCCCCTAACCCAGGCCTTTAAACATTCCTGATAGCTTTGTTATGTTTTATATACTGAGCACGTTTAATCAATTGACTTAGAAATCATCTAACCTTCTTAGAAAACTGCTAGACCAGACATAAGTATATGAAGAAATTATACTGTGTTATCTGGAGACTGTGAAAGCACTGGCTTTCCATTTCTGTGTGTATTTTACATAATACGCTGTAAAGAAGAGAATCACTCATTTTCCTAATCCCTGGACCTTTCTGTCCCACTTCCTTTGTGTTTGAGGTAACTTTTATATCTAAAAACTAAATTGCTGATTGTAAGATATGCTTGTTAAATAAATCTGTAAGAGTTTGGTTCACTTTTAAGTTGTAAAAAGACTTTATTATTGTTTGAGGTGAAGGAGGTTTTTAACGGTAAAAATTGGCAGAATGTATAGAGAGCTTACTGTGAATCTTATCTTTTATCAATAGTCTAACTGCTGAACATGTTTATCAACCGTAGGAAGTATTAACTAGCTATATATAATTCTGTCTTCAGTGGAAATCTTTAATTGTCTTAAGAAACACATGGGATAGCGTAAGGTACGGAGTGTATTTGTTGTTAGGGAAGCTTTTCTCATGAAAACAAAGGCCTCTTCTCAGTGAAAGGAAGATCAATCTGTGAAGGAAAAAAATACAACTTCTCTTGTAATTTGCAGCGTAAATGTAAAGCTACTTAACTAGCCGTGGTCCACCACTCACTGCCTCAGACGGTTAGGCCAACACACACATCCTTTAATATGAAGGATTCCTTTCTCCTCTTGACATGATTTATCCTTTAGTTTTCAGGAATGTTCGATTAGGTCTTGAATAGATTCTAAGAAGTCACATAAGTTTTAATGAGCTTTTACGTTTTTTATCAGGCTAGCAGAAATGGAAAACAGCAATGGATCTTATCTAAATGATAGCATCTCTCCTAATGAGAGCATGTAAGTATCCTGTCTCTTTTTACAAAATGTTCCTGACCATGAAATTGCTTTGAGGGATTTAGAGGTAGGGTAGCGCAGAAGATAGGAATTAGCGTTTATATTCATTTGATCTTTCAAGGAGACTTTCATTTACTTTTTTTTCTCTAACTCTTGACAACCCGACACAGAATGAGCTCATCCAAATTGTGGCATTATTGGTATTCCAGATGTTCCAAAATGTTCCAAAACATTTTGCCTTATTCTTATTTAATGCCATACTACCACAAATTGCAGGGTCCCAAATACTTAAACTCTATGAAATGTTTAATCTTTGACCAAACCTGCAGGATATTTAAAGGGATTAGGTATTAATTTTTAAAGTGATGGCTAAGTAGTGTTTTCTCCACTCGTGGGGAGTAGAACTATAATCTTGGTGTAGTTGCATTGGCATTCCCATATGGTAGGCTAGATGGGCATTTTCCTTTAGAGATCCTAACTAGTAGGTTTTTGTGATTTAGCGCCTTCAAGAGCTAAATAAAGTGAGGCTATCTTGTGAATTGTTTCAGAAGAAGAAGTACAAATTGAGGTCACGGTTTTGTAGTGGGATGATAAGCCAGGCCTGTCAAATTTAAGGTAGGCGAGAGAGCGGTGGCGGAGAACACAGCTATGGCAGGGAAACAGAGGCTTCATTACAGAGTAGGGGAAGTATTCACAGTAAGGAGCACAAAGGAATCTTGCCATGAACCAAGAGGCTGAGGTGGAGGGAGCAGACTGAGAAGCAAATATGGAGGACAAAATAAGGATCTGCTAACTGAATAGATAATTTAGGGAGATGAAATCTAGTCAAGGTACAATAATGTTTTTAGTTTGATAAGTTATGGATGTCTCACCACTTTGTCATAGAGAATCTAGGCAAAGGGAAAATGGTAAATTTATCATATGTAGTTGGTGTGTCAACCCAAAGTCACACTCAGATGAGAAACAGGCTTTATAAGGATTAGACTGAAGGAAACAGTATCCAAGTGGCATTTATACATAACTGGTTATTGAAGACGTGAGACTAAGTCATCTCATCTGGTACATAAAGGTGATCAAGGTAATAATAAAGAATAAAGTCAACACTCAGCCATTCATATATGACTTAGTTACTGAAAAGAAAACAAAACATCCTTTTCCCCCAAACACAACTATGGTGCATTCTCTTTCTTAGCTGTGGGGAAAAGTATTAATAGTATTAATATATAAACTACTTTGACAGAAAAATATGTAACCAAAGAATCAACGAAATGTAAACAACCTGAATGATTTGCTTCTTTGGGTCACCGATTTGAATATTAGAAGCTCTAGCACATTGACAGTAATTCAAGTTGTATCTGTATAATAATGGCTGCCATTCATTGACTGCCTCAGAGAACAGTAAGAGAAGTTGAATTATAACTATATGTTGTAATTAAACATGGGAAGTCCTAGCAATCAAACTGCAGAATTTGGGAAGAGAGCTAACAAATTAGGTGGTCAAAACTGCTTTTGTTTTATTTTTAAACGAAATTTAGCTTTAGCTTATTCTGAGGACATAAAATCCATTTTGACTCAATGTTGGACGGTAATATCATGATATCTTAGGGGCAGATCTGGGGAAGTGGTTTGGTAGATTGGTTGACTTCACTTAAATGTTTGTTTTTAACACCCAAAAATTATTTTAATTTTAACTTACCAACCAATTATCTGACTTGATGGACCAAGATCATTTAAATTAGGAGGATTTTTTTCCCTAAGTATCTGAAATTTTTTCAACTCAGAGGACATAGAGTTGAGAAAAGGAAATTAAAGGGGTGTGGAGAGGGAAATATTAACATATCATCTTACTGATATGTAGCCGGAAGCAAAGGGCTTTAGCCTCTCACTAAGAACAGAATGAAGTTCTTATAACTCGGAGGTAACACAGGCTTTTCAGGAGCTGGGGGCGATGCATTTAGAAAATAATTTCTTCTGTGTATGAGAGAGTTCCTAGATATGAGGAAAGATTGCAGCTTCCTCCCAACATATAAGCCTTTGGCCTCTTTGTTCCCCAAGATTAGTCTTTAAAAGCTGCTCTGAGGACTGACTTGTTCAGTCCTCTTGTATTAGTCACCTTAATGGCTTTTTTTTTTCCCCTGCCAATTTTTGTTTTTCTATCTAAACAACAATTGAATGAAATAGTCATTTTTATCTGTAGTTTCATTATTGTTACCATCCTGCCTCTGTGGGGTTAATAAGTTGAAACTGGCTTACCAAAGCAACACTTTTCAGTTGCATTGCTTTCCACTTAAGAAAATATTTACTCTATTATTTTAAGGGCTTCAGTTTTTTCCTGGTCAGTATCAACAACACAGTGCGTGAGTGAACAGATTGTCTTGACAGGCTTGGTAGCAAAAGCATTATACAGCCATTATTACGTCTCTTAATATTTACTAACGATTGGTTAAACTGTCAACGTAGAGTCCCAGTATTACTGTAATTCTACCATTCATTTACCCATGTAAATAGGCCAACCAGATTCAATGGAAAATCTGAGCAAGAAACACTTGGAATTGTCACCCACGGGATGGTAGACCACAACTTCAAGAGTATCAAAATGTCTTTAAAAGCAGGAAAAAGGGTCTAATTAATTGTTAAGAGCAAATAACTGTTTCTATTTTAAAATACACACCCAAGTCCCTGACCCCCAAGGCAAAATAAGGGGGGGAAAAAACCAAAACCTTTGATTTTATTTTCCAGAGATGATGAACATTTGTTAATCCAGCATTACTGCCAAAGTTTGAACCAGGACTCCCCCCTGAGCCAGCCTCGTAGTCCTGCCCAGATCTTGATTTCCTTAGAGAGTGAGGAAAGAGGGGAGCTAGAGAGAATCCTAGCAGATCTTGAGGAAGAAAACAGGTGAGTTTTCTTTCTAGCTTTGTCATTGGTATGCAGAGTGCATACACTTGCACACATAGAAAAGTGCCAGGAGTCTTCACTTAGAGTCATTTTATGTCTAATTGTTTTCTCCAATAATCTGTTTAGCTCCATTTACAGATTCTCTCCTTTTTTTTTGTCATCTGAAAGAAGAAAATGAATGCAATAGCATAAGTAAGAACTCATATAGTAGGTGTTAAAGGAATTAATACTGATGGTGGTATTTGATTTGTTGCATGTGTTTCAGAGGCTTTGATTTTATATTTGAGAATAGAATTTAAGAACAAAGTAGGTCATTTAATTTTATGATGATATGATTTGTACATGTGTTTGGCCATATTATCTATCTCACAGCATTTAAGAAAGTAGGCTCATTGGTCATATTTGGGAATGAATTAGTTCATCTTGGTTTCCATCATCAAATACAGCAGTCATTTATGCTCACTGTCCTAGCAGATTAGTGAGACGATTCCAGTTGTCAGTCATCACCTGAAAAAGATGTCCGTGGAAAAAGAGCAGAAATTATAAAAGTAAAAGAAAATTTCATAATGACTGCACAGAGGACAAAGATGTAAAAATCTGGCATATTGTGTGATGTCAGGATAATGCAAATCATTGGACTTTGACTTTTGTATTATATTTATTATATCACAGGTCCCTTGGTTAAGAAAGGCTTTTGCACATGATCACTTCTAACTCAGTGTGCCTTCCTTTAGGCAGATGCCACCAGGCAAGTCTTTAAAGAGCACATGCTCAAATTTGTGGGACTTGAGTACTTTCATCTCTTTGGTTTAGCCCAAGGCACAAGGACCTCTTAATCTAGGCAACACAGTATGTCTGAGAACCAGTGCCCTCAGGGAGTATGTCACCTCAAGATGAAAAGGCAAATTGCCATTCATCCATTGCTTTCTCCTGCCACTGGCCTCTTTCTAGCTCTCAGTACCTCTGACCTATGGCCAGAGCTCCTTATCTGGTCGGCTTCCCTTTGTCTCTTTCTCACCCCTCCAATAAATCCTCCATACTGACTGTAGTTGTGCATCTTTCCAGAACCAAGACCCAGCATGGCATTGTTCCTTCACTGGATTTCTGCATCTTTTAAAAGACCTAGCTTCTCAGCTGGGCATTTTAAACCTTCCACAATTTTCTCTTGACCTGCTTTTTACAACTTCATCTTCTTTTGTACCTGTATTCTGGCCGTGCTGTTGTGGCTGCTGTTTCTGAATGCATCCCGCTCTCATCCACGTTCTGGGTCGAGCGCAAGCTTGCGTCTCAGCCTAGCTACTAACCCCCATGGCTCCACTGCCATATCTGGCGAAGGAGTCCTTCCCATCCTCCATGCCCTTGCTCAGAATGATCTTCCCCACAGAGCCCTGTTAGATCCTGGCATTTGGAAGTAATCTATCATTTGTGTATATTCTCAGAATACTTTGGACCTTTCTCAGAGACCTGTGTTTCAGTTTGCTTTTTTATCAGTTATTCCCAATGCCTCCCTCTAATGGAGACAGTGAATGCCTTTGGAATAAGGACTGTGTTTTAATCCTCTTAGTGTCCCCTATGGTACGTAGCACAGTGTGACTATTTAATGGGTTCTCCAGAAATGTTTGGTAAAAGCCTGAGTTAAGAGTACAGAGGGGATGCCACACACATACCATTCAGGAGGTAATACTGAACATTCTGTGGGTTTTGAATGGTGACATTGTTTTTGGCCTTATTTTGTAAGACTGGCAGTGAACATCATGGTAGATAAAACCGTTCCCTCTACTTTATTGAGTATCATTAGCATTCATTTATGTTGTCTTTAATTATTTTAGGGGTCAAAGCCAGATAGGAAGAAAAAGTTGGTATTGGCATTATAAATAGAATTTGATGTTACCCAGGAATAAAAATATGTTTGTACTATATGATTGTCCATTGTGTAACGTATCTTTCCATTTCATTGGTCAAGAGTTCTGTCTTGGTTATTATTACTACGCTTTCCCTCCATACCATGACAACCAGGCCAAAGAGTGCTGGTGAAGAGTAGTGGAACTATCATTTGTATATCATTTCATCATTTTCAGAGCACCTTAATGCATTTTGGGTCATTTAATCTTCCTAAGAGCTCTGTGTAGAAGATGGATGAGAAAATGCAGATTCAGAGAGGTTCAAACGGCTTGACCCAAATTTCACAATCAGCCAGTGGCAGAAGCAAATCCAAATCCAGATTTTCTGACTCAAAATAGCCAACTGTACCTTGCACCAAAGCCTAAAGAAGAGTCATCCTATGTAAATATCATTTATGTAGAATTGTGCATTCCATGTAAATATCATTTATTTAGAACTGTGGCACATTCCATGGAGTGTACCTTTACTTGAAGGAATATTTTTAGGACTACACATGAATAAACCTGTCCATCTACTTGTGGTACAGTGATAACCACTTTACCCTGAAAGATATCCAGGAATGACATGGTTTATTCTCTGAAAGAAAGAAAAAATAAATTGCACCAGGGCTGCTTAGAGCTCCAAAATGAAGAATCTGGTATTGGTGCAAGTCTTTCTGTAAGTTATCTTGACCCTCAAGTAAAGGTCAGGATGAGCTTCATTCTTTCTCTCTCTACTTTGTCACATTTTCATTTCCTACCAAATCCCAAGACATGTCTCTACAGAGCTCCCCTCCTGAAGGTAGCCTCTGGTTTTCTTTGCCCTATCCTCTCCTGTCTTCTTGCAGTTCTTCTCAAAGAAATTCAGAGCCATAGCTTTGTCTTCATGATCCTTGAGTTCAGTGTTGCTTAAAGGAGCCTGTAATTCACCATTTCCTGTCCTTCCTCTGAGAGAACCCGGGAGGTCATTAGATGTCCCCTCTGTGTGCCCGCCAACCTGGCTATATTTCTCTAGTCAAATTGGCTATATAATTTGACAAATACAAGCAGACATTTAGAGCAAATGGGAAAGGATATTTAAAACTGAGAGTATCCCATGTCCTTTGGACACATGTCTATGTGTATTTTGTGTTCCTTTATCCTGTAGCAAGGGCTTATCTCCAAATGACAGTTAGCAAGGGAAAGAGGCTTGAAGATCCCCATTCCTGACTAGATATGTTTATTGAATTCTGTTATTCATGACACCTCCCCACCATCCCCTTGGAAAACAGAAATTGGCTAATTAGGAAGTGTCTCAAGGATGTCTTATCTCTGTCTTTAGAATTCCATTTCTCCCAGTTGTTGCCACATAGCATTCAATAAATATTTGTTGAATAAGTTAATGAATAAATGAATTGAAATGAAGCTGAATTTATTTTCATTGTAGCACTCATGCATGTACTTTTGGCTAAAATTCTTTTTAAGTTCTAATTTCATAGAGGAAAGCCTTTTGAAAGCTTTTTCTTCTGCTTGCTTTTCAGAATACTTTCCTTTTTCAAACTTCTTTGATGAGCACCAAGCCTTACTTTGTCATAAATTAAGAATGTTCAAAATTCATTTCCCAAATCCTAAGCCCCGTGTGTCTCCCCCCACTGGCTTTCTCTGATTCTTGGCTTATGCCACAAAGATAAGGCGAAAGCTCTGAGCAAAAGCTAAGTCTGACTCTCAATTTTCTCAATAATGTCTCTCATAAATTTGGGTGACTAGTGACTTATACGGTCTTTAATGTTTCACTTCTGCATAATGTTTCTCCCTCATACCACAGATAATTCTGATTCACCTGTTCGGTCGAGACCAGTTGGATGTTGAGAATTTGCTCTATTGTGTGTCCTTAGCATTGCAAACTCAAAGTTTGCTTTCTTCCTGCGTACATGACAGCCTGCAATCTGCTGACTTAAATCTGTAGTGACAAATTTCGATGTATTTTTCTCTGCACTGTCTAAATGAACTCAGACTTGCTCTGAAATTCTAGGTATGACCCTAGCAATGAAAAGGTAGCCTTCATGAGAGACAAAACCTCATTGTCATTCTGCTGCCTGCGCATCAAATTGATTAGATTGTTCCCAAGTCTAAAAGGAGGGTAAATACTAAGCTGATTTACTGTGAAGTCTAAAGTTAATTAAAATTGTTAGTAGATGTTTTATGACGACAGAGGATTCTGAAGTTTTAGCACCTACTCGGTACCTTTCATATGTCTTGTTGTTGGGCAACCAGTCATGATGCAGCCTGAGTTTGAGTTTTCCCTTGATCCTTTTCACTCCTCCAGTGGCTATGCAGGATTGTAAATGTTATATTCAGAAAAACTCTAGATGGGTTACTTATACCACTGAATTAAACTAACTGGCCATCCGGGTCCTGGTGCTTTCCCTTGTAACTGACGTGATGACTGGGCCCGGGGCTCATAGTTTTCAATCTTCACCGTCTCAGGATGTCTTTGTCCCACGTTCCTTCCTTAGGTCTCTGTGTGAGTCTCACGTGATGGTGAGGAGATGGCCAAGATGAAGGGAAGCCGAAGGGGGTCAGGAGTGGGCATTGCAAGCTGAGCGGGGAGCATAAACAAAGGTGTCAGGGAGGAACGGCACAGGACGTTTGGGAAACTGCAAACAGTTGCGTGACTTCTGTAACAAGGCAGGAAATGGGAGGAGATGAAGCCGGACAGGTCGGCAAGGCTGGGTGGGGAGGGGCAAGGACGCAGTGCGGTGCTGTGTTGGGGCCTCCTCATCTAGTACAGGGAGCGTCCCGGGGGTGAGCCAGGAGTGATGCTGTTAGACTTACACTTACATGTGTGACCTGGGCAGCTGGGCGGAGGTTGGGGGGACTTTGAAAAGCACAGGCCTGGAAGAAGGAAGTCAGATTGGGAGGGAGCATGGAAGCCCAGGAAAGAGATGATAAGGGCCTACAGGAGGGTAGTAGAAATGGGGAGGATGGGCTGAATCTGAGCGATATTGTAGGGGAGGGGCGGGGCTGTTTGGCTGGCTGGTGGGGTGGATCTGGGGAGGGAAGGAGTGAACCCCAGTTCTGGCAGGTGCAGGGCGAGGCCACGGTTGTTGGCAGCTGGGACTGACAGCTCAGGAGGAGCGGCGGCAGGGTCGCCCTTCAGTTCAGCAGGATTGACAGGGGGCCTTCCTCAAGGTCAGGCAGCTGGAAGATGGTGAGTGGGGTGCAGGGGACGTTGGGTTTGAGGTTCTGGTGGCACACCCACGGACAAACGTCTGATGGTGGGAAATGGAACTCTGAAGCTCGAAGGAGGGATGTGGGCCAGAGATAACAGATCTGGGAGTCACCAGCTCATAACTGGTAGTTGAAACTGAGAGTCAATTTATCTACCCAGGGAGCACGTGGCAGAAGGAGAACAATGGGCTTGGTAAAACTCTAGAAGATGTAAACATTAAAATGTCTATACAGTTCCCTTTATTGTTTAGTAGGTAATCCATGCACATTGTATGAAATCCAAAGGGTTTAAAAGGCATATAAAGATAGTGAGTCTTTCTCCAACCTTGTCCCCTGGCTGTAGTGCTCCCAGCGCTGGCGGCTGCCCCCTTTGCTGCTCTCTCGTGTAATCTTTCAAAGATATTCTCTACATATGCAAATATTTTTGTGGTTGTTGGAATTATTTCACATAGTGCCATGTAGTGTTCACTCTGGTCTTTTCGTTCTACTTAAAGATCCCTAATTACACACGCTGGAGGAATATCCCAGAAGAAGAGGGGAAAAGAGCTTGGGAATGATAGGAGCATTTTCCCAGAGAAGGCAAGAGGGAGAGGGGCACAAGGACACAGGAGGAGGCTTGGTTTTGAATGGGAGAAGGGCCACCTCTGAAAATAATGTTGTAGGTGGCGAAGCCAGGGTAAGGAATGGGGGTGGGGAAGGTAACAGTGAATGTTAACTGTCCAGGAGACATCATTGGGAATTAGTAGAGACTGATTCCCATAGCTGGTCTACACATTTTTTTTTTTGAAAGAGGATTTTTTTTATTTTTCTTTTTTTAAACATCTTTATTGAAGTATAATTGCCTTACAATGGTGTGTTAACTTCTGCTTTATAACAAAGTGAATCAGTTATACATATACAATATGTTCCCATATCTCCTCCCTCTTGCGTCTCCCTTCCACCCTCCCTATCCCACCCCTCTAGGTGGTCACAAAGCACCGAGCTGATCTCCCTGTGCTATGCGGCTGCTTCCCACTAGCTATCTATTTTACATTTGGTAGTGTATATATGTCCATGACACTCTCTCACCCTGTCACATCTCACCCCACCCCCTCCCCATATCCTCAAGTCCATTCTCTAGTAGGTCTGTGTCTTTATTCCCGTCTTGCCACTAGGTTCTTCATGACCTTTTTTTTTCCCTTAGATTCCATATATATGTGTTAGCATACTGTATTTGTTTTTCTCTTTCTGACTTACTTCACTCTGTATGACAGACTCTAACTCCATCCACCTCATTACAAATACCTCCATTTCATTTCCTTTTATGGCTGAGTAATATTCCATTGTATATATGTGCCACATCTTCTTTATCCATTCATCTGTCGATGGACATTTAGGTTGCTTCCATGTCCTGGCTATTGTAAATGGATTTTTTTTTTTTTTTAATGAAAGCTTCTTTATTTATTTATTTTTGGCTGTGTTGGGTCTTCATTTCTGTGCGAGGGCTTTCTCTAGTTGCGGCAAGCGGGGGCCACTCTTCATTGCGGTGCGCGGGCCTCTCACTATCGCGGCCTCTCTTGTTGCGGAGCACAAGCTCCAGACGCGCAGGCTCAGTAGTTGTGGCTCACGGGCCTAGCTGCTCCGCGGCATGTGGGATCTTCCCAGACCAGGGCTCGAACCCGTGTCCCCTGCATTGGCAGGCAGATTCTCAACCACTGCACCACCAGGGAAGCCCCCTACACATTTTTTTTTAAGTTGAATTGGGGGGAAAAGAGTAGTATATGAGAAAGTTAATGAATCTGGGCCCTCATGCCACTTGGCAATACAAGCCCCCAAAACAAAGGGCTACAGAGCCTTTTTAGAGAAAGGGAGCTACTTTTCTCATATAAGTCAAACCGACAAGGTCTTTCATGGCCAGAGAAGCTGCCATATGAAGAGAAGCTGCTATATGAAGAGAAGCTGAAGGGCATACCCACTGCATTTAATAAGCTGTGCAGGAGTCAACCGCCCCCGCTCTACGCAGGCAGGGAGGACAGTTACATGGGGCGGGGTCACCATGATTCCGAGGCTCAGTTTCTAACTAAGCCACCCAATAACTACATTTCCTTCAGTGTATCCTGAGTTAATCGAAGCTTGTGGGGGCCACTTCATCCTACCCAATTCATGTAAGTGGATGGATGACCCAGAATGACGATTTATTTCCTCCTTTATCCGAGTTCTCCCTCTTTTTAACTGTCTTGTTATACTAAATGTATTAATGTCGCCTTAAACCTTTTCGGGGAGCAGCATGAGGTTTTCTTTTTTAGAAGAAAATTTTATTTTTCACAGTAGAGACAGTTTTAATATTCATATTATAAATTCTCTGTAAACACACAAAATTTAACTTGGAATACAGGTAGCCATGTATAATCTTTCTTTTTTAATTGAAGTATAGTTGATTTACAATATTGTGTTTCAGGTGTACAGCACAGTGATTCGGATATATATGTGTGTGTATATTTTTTTTCAATTCTTTTCCATTATTGAATATAGTTCCCTGTGCTATACAGTAAATCCTTGTTTTTTATTCTATATATGGTAGTGTGTATCTGTTAATCCCATACTCCTAATTTTTCCCTCCCCCGCTCCCCTTTGGTAACCATAAGTTTGTTTTCTATGTGAGTCTGTTTCTGTTCTGTAAATAAGTTCATTTGTACTATTTCTTAAATTCCACATACAAGAGATATGTAATATTTGTCTTTCTCTGTCTGACTTCACTTAGTATGATAATCTCTACGTTCATCCATGTTGCTGCAAATGGCATTATTTCATTCTTTTTTATGGCTGAGTAATATTCCATTGTGTGTGTGTGTGCGCGCATGTGTGTATATATACACATGTGTGTATATATGTATATGTATATACATACATATACACACACACACACACCCCACATCTTTATCCATTCATCTGTTGATGGACAACATCATGAAGTTTTAAGTGCAACTACTCAATCTATTTAAGTGGGGAATATATGTTTTTTAAAGACTGGAGTTATCACTTGATTTTAGGGTCCTCTGTCTTAGATATCTTGGAAATCATAACAAAAACTTGTCTGGTGAGTTTAGATCTTGGCATAGGAAATTGGATAGTCTTGAGGACTGCTTCATACCACAGAAAAACTGAAGTGCCCCTCTGGTGATAACAGTATCCACAGCTTATTGGTACAGCTGCCATCTTCCTAGAGCAAGCTGGATAAAAGCTGAAGTTCTTACAATCCAATTTCCCTTTTTAGATCCTCCATGAAGACCCTCATCCTTCTTTTGGCTTTTGTTACCAGACCATCCTGCCACAGTAGAACTGACTGTAGTCTTAACTTTCTTTAGTTAGTTTCCAGGCCTGAGGATATCATTCCACTCAATTCAACAGATAGTTAGTGAATGCTTAATGTGTTTTTCAAACGGGACTACAAAAAAGGAATAAGCCTTGGTTCTTAACCCTCATGGGGCTCAAACTTTAATAAAAAGACATTAAAATATAAACAACTAATTATAACCCAGTGTTACAAGTGCTCTGAGGGCACAGAGGTAAATGACTAATTCTGTCGGAGGGCTTGGGGAGTCTTTCACAAAGGGAGGTGAACATAAAGGCTGAATAGGAGTTTTCCAGGCTGAGAGAGGGCATAAGGATGAGCTTTGCAGACTGTTGGGGCAGTGAGTTATGTGTGGCCAGAGCACAGGATGAAGAGAACAAGAGAGTAGTGAAATGGTAGGTGGAGACCACTGTTTAAAGGGCTTTACATGTCAGACAAAGGAGTTTGGATTGTATCCTATAAGCAGTTGAACAGTGAAGGCTTTGTGAGGAGGAGAAGATTTAGCAGAATAATTGTAAGCAGGGAGCTAAAGCCATGGAGATTGGTAGAAGGATGATGCAACAGTTCATTGAAACATGGCCAGGTTCTTAACTAAGGATCTCTTAGGCAAGTGAAGAAGGGATAGAGAAATGGCAAGTCGCTGGATGAATGAGGCCAGGGGAGATGGGAGAGGGAGGAATTGGGTGGTATGAAATTTTTTATCAGGGAACTGGGAAATGGTCATTAAAAAACAATATCAACAACAACATAGCACACACAAGAAAAGCTACTGATTGGCCAAGGTCAATGGATAGAGAAAAAGAACTATGTATTGCGCATACTGAGTTCTGTTTGCCCAAGGAGATTCAAGTGGAAATTTCCTATGTTGATTTTATGTATTCACTTTCCAAAAAGGACTTAAAAAAAATAGGAAGATTCCTGTAGTAGAAATAGTAAATCAATGAATATAGTGGGGATTAGCTTAGTTGATATAATTGAGCTTCAAATTTAGTTTGAGGTTCCCTGCAGGCAGGGGGAATAAGAGGAAACAATGATTTATCTATCTCTCAATATTGGATGAAAGAAGCGTGAAACTTTCTAAGGAAACAGCATAGTTTTCCTGGTTCTAAATAACAGTAACAGCAAAAACAAATAGCTGTCATTTGAGTGCTTGCTGTGGACCAAAACTGTTCTGAGTATATGTAAGATCCTATTCAATCCCCACAACAACCCTATGAAGGAGAGGCTGTTTCCCAAATAAAGACTCCATGACACAGAGTACGAAGGACACGTCACACGGCTAGCAAGGAATAGGGCCTGGATTCAAACTCAGGCATTCTTGGACTCTTAAACAGTGTTAATGCTTGGTGTGATTACTGGCTAGTCTCCTTATCAATATTTTTATAACAAAGACTGAAGGAAATTTTATGTGGCTGTTTCTAGTGGCCTTTGATAATTGTGGAAAGTTTGCCATTAAAGACCAAAGAAATGATGACAGTTCTCCATGGATAAAGGTCACTATTGCCCAAAATGTGTTCTATAGAATACCTCTAAGATACTCTAAAAAGACTGATTCTAAGGATAGATAAACTTTGGAAGTGCTTGTACTGGAAAGTGTTGATTAATTTGCGTTTGCATTGAAGAGTCCAGAAGTAAAGAAACATGATTAGCTTTGTTTAACCCAATGTTGGTTACACATACTTGACCTCAGCCCAGTTGTAGTGTTCTGTGGAACTCACTTTGGTAAGAAATACAAGTCTGTACTAATGTCTCTGAAAGTGAAACCTGGATTTTTCTCACAAAAGTAACTTCTGATTTTCTCCAGTAGTAAAGCCCTACAACCCCAGAGACCAAGATGATTTAGTCTGAAAAATTCAAAGATAGGTATTGAATCATCTTCCATAAGAATAGATAATTCTATGAGGTCTTTTTGTGGAACATCCCACTGTGAGTGACCTGGCTTTCCAATCAAACCACAAAAAAGCATTTCCACCAATAACTTGACAAAATTAATTTTCTATATGGAGCTCTTAATTGTTAACTGATTGAATTTCGATGGATGTCTACCAAAGACAGGAACTTTTGCTTCTGTAACAATTACTGTTGGATTTTGCTTCCTAAGCTGTTAGATGCGAAGGCCAGTTGTTACTTGAGGCCTCTCCTGGGTTGTGATATAGAAGTGTATTACCAACACATGGGAAGATATTAGCAGGAAGGCAGCTGTAACAGTCATCTCAGTGACAGATTAAGGTATACATTTTGAAGATGTGTAGCTAGTGTATGGTCCTGCGTAATGCTACTTGAGGAAGCTGATTCCTTTTCTGGCACTGAAATGTTAGAGGAAGGATCAGTGATGAATCTATCAACCTTGTGTGGCTTGGTACTTAGCAGGTTTAAGTTCACAGAACCCATGGCTAATGGAGACATCC
The DNA here is from genome assembly GCF_965194805.1 of Balaenoptera borealis. Classification (NCBI taxonomy): domain Eukaryota; kingdom Metazoa; phylum Chordata; class Mammalia; order Artiodactyla; family Balaenopteridae; genus Balaenoptera; species Balaenoptera borealis. The sequence continues at coordinate 27,683,254 of NC_138881.1, read as the reverse complement.
AGGAGACTGTTGAAAAGACAGGTCTGGAGTCTAGAAGAGAAGCCTTGACTGAGGAGTCATGGGTTGGGGAGGTTGGGTCATGCGTGTAGAGGAGGTGGAAGCCTAAGGAGAGGACAGGGTCCTCTTAGGAAGAGAACACATGTGGAAAGAAGACCAAGGACCTCCTGGTGTACTTGATTGTAACTGGCTATGCCCAGTTCTCCACCAGTAGCCCAGTTAGAAATGGTTTCCTGGTTTGTATTACTTATGTAAATGGATGACTTCTGCAGATGACCAAACCCTTTTTTTTTTCCTGCTATGTGGATGATTAAAGTTGACCTTTTTCTGTATCTCCAAATTCTGGGTTACCTTTTGGTACCACTCCGTCTGCTATCTACAATTTATAAGTAAACCCGTATGATCCTTTTCCTGTAATTTCCTAGTAAATCAAAGTGATTATTTCAAAGATAGAAATAACCTATATTCTTAGCTTAAACAATGAGCATAATTCCCAATCCTTTTGCATTAGTGTAAGGCTTGTCACCATGGAACTAAACAATATCCCACACACTAGAAGGTGAGCTCTTGAAGGGTAAGGGACTGTGTCTCGCATATGTTTCTCTCTCTAGTGCTGGTGTAGACTTTACATGTTGATTCAATTAATGGATAAATGTCCTTTGGAGTTCTCTTGTTCCCTGCCAGATTTCTTGGCTGGTTTTTCTACATCTGTGACTCTATTTCTGTTTTGTAAGTAAGTTCATTTGTATCATTTATTTCAGATTCTATATATAAGCGATATCATATGGTATTTGTCTTTCTCTGTCCGACTTGCTTCACTCTGCATGACAGACTCTAGGTCCATCCATGTCTCTACAAATGGCCCAATTTCATTCCTTTTTATGGCTGAGTAATATTGCATTGTATATAAGTACCACATCTTCTTTATCCATTCACCTGTCAGTGGACGTTTAGGTTGCTTCCATGTCTTGGCTATTGTAAATAGAGCTGCTATGAACATTGGGGTGCATGTATCTTTTTGAATTATGGTTTTCTCTGGATATATGCCCAGGAGAGGGATTGCTGTGGATCATATGGTAGTTCTATTTTTAGTTTTATAAGGAACCTCCATACTGTTCTCCATAATGGCTGCACCAATTAACATTCCCACCAACAATGTAGAAGGGTTCCCTTTTCTCCACGCCCTCTCCAGCATTTATTGTTTATGGAGTTTTTAATGATGGCCATTATGACTGGTGTGAGGCAGTACCTCATTGTAGTTTTGATTTGCATTTCTCTGATAATTAGTGATGTTGAGCATCTTTTCATGTGCTTTTTGGCCATCTGTATGTCTTCTTTGGAGAAATGTCTGTTTAGAACTTCTGCCCATTTTTTGATTGGGTTGTTTGTTTTTTTGACATAGAGCTGCATGAGCTGTTTGTATATTTTGGAGATTAATCCCTTGTTGGTCGCTTTGTTTGCAAATATTTTCTCCCACTCTGTGGGTTGTCTTTTATATCATTTTCCACTGGACTGAAAACACTGAAGTTGTTTGGGTTAACCCAGACTTGAACATTTCCTGGGCTTATTTTGGGGCTCTCTTTTAAATTCATTGTCTGAAAATACTGAGAGGTGTCTGCATACATAATTCTGCAGGCATATACACACTGTCTTTCTCTTACGTACACGGGTTAAACTTGATTCCTCCATAGTAGGAGAGAGCATTAGAAAATTATTGACTTCATTGGGGAAATAATCTTTTGTGCTGTGAGAAATAATATTTTGAATTTAGAACTTATTTTTTATAAGAGCTTTATCAAGATATAATTCACATACCATAAAATTAACCCATTTAAAGTGTATATGTCACTGGTTATTAGTATATTCACAGAGTTGTGCAACCATCGTCACATAAGCAATTTTAGAACAATTTCCTCACCCCAAAAAGAAACCCCATACCCATTCTCAGTCACTCTCCATTTCTTCCAAAACAACCGCACCCCAGCCCTAGACAGTCACTAATCTTCTTTGTTTATATGGATTTGCTTATTCTGGACATTTCATATAAATGGAATAACACAATACATGGTCTTTTGTAACTGGCTTCTTTCACGTAGCATAATATTTTAAAGGGACACCTATGTTGTAGCATGTATTAGTACTTCATTCTTTTTCATTACTGAATGATATTCTATCGTATAGAAATACCACATTTTAAAACATTCATTTGGCAGTCAAATTCATGGACATTTGAGTTGTTCCCACTTAATGGCTATTATGGATAATTCTGCCATGAACATTTGTGCACGAGTACTGGGACCTACTTTAAAGAAATGATTCTGTAGTTTCTGTCATTGTAATAGAGGAGACCGTAGGATCAAATATGGCAAGAGTATATAGCAGTGCATGCCAGGAAGTGAAAAATAGGCCATCAAGATAAATTTACTGGGAGAATTTAAGGCCAAGTCTTAACTACTCGTGAGGGATTCAAGCCAGGACACACAAAGCCTAAAATTATGATTCTCCTAGAGACTGTTACAGCTTTTTGCTGACCACAAACAATGAAAGTTTAATATTTTACTGTATTTGTCTGAAAATTGAAACACACTTTTCCCAATGGTACTATTCCTGGACACTAGACTTCCTCACTTCTAAAAGCTTTCCAATCCTAGTATGCTTTTTGTATGGTTAAGACTAGTCACGGTCATATTTGTCTTGGGTTTTGTTTGTCTGCTTTATTTCCAGGTATAACAGGATTTTTTTAATGAATTCTTCACTTCTTGTGTTGAACTTTTGATTAATACATTTATTCTTGGACAATACTGTGTTAGTCCTTGATCAGGAATTTGTGAAAAAATATCTCACTCATTGAAGATTAAAAAAAAAAAACTAAAGCCAATTAATACTGTCAGGTTCTGTCTCATGGAGCTCAAGCAAGATAAAGATCACTATGTCAAGGGCAAATCCTGAGAATAGAGTATATCTAAGTACATTAACCCTGTAGACTTGGTCTGAACAGTTTATTACAGCAGTAACCTATGGACAAAATTTTATAATTCTGTCACATGCCCAGCAGATTTGGTGAAATCTAAGGAAATCTCATCCTAGTGATCTTAGCTCAGTCATTTCATTTTGCCCAGATGCTCAGCTGTGATACACTTTACTATAGCACAGATGATGGAAAATATACAACAATTCCCAGATTCTGGGGTAGCTACAATCATGACTGGGGAGGGGGGGGGCAAGAATTAAAGAGAGCAAACGGTGAATCAGTTTCTAAGCGCTCACGCTCTCTCTCGCTCTCTCTCTCTCTCTCTCTCGCTCTCTCTCTCTCTCTCTCTCTCTCTCTCTCTCTATATATATATATATATATATTCTGCCAAGTTCAGTGGGTGTTACTAGATTGCTTTTATTTCAGACAATTTAAGTGCTTTCCTTTGGTAAGAAGCTTTCAGCACACCTGAGGTTCCAAATCCAAAGAGTACACAATATAGAGAAAGAAGTCATAATAATTATGAACACTTAGAATGGGCTGGGTCTGGTTCTAACAAAGTTGTACATAGAGAATGTAGACTGCACTGGCTCACTGAACCTCCTGGTGGGGTGAGTGCTTAGGTCAGTTGCCCAGCCTCAGCAGCTGGCAGAGCCTGGCTGTGAATCAAGGTCTTTCTAACTCCAGAACCATGCTCTCAAACCCTGTTCCAATTTCCGCCTCAGCCATGGGTGATAAAAGGCAGCAAAAAGGCAATGTGTCCAAAAAAAATTATCTTATTTTTCTTTACTTGCGTCAACATTGCTTTTTTAAAATAAAGTTAGTTATTTATTTATTTATTATTTTTTGGCTGCGTTGGGCCTTTGTTGCTGCGCGCGGGCTTTCTCTAGTCGCGGCGAGCAGGGGCTGCTCTTCGTTGCGGTGGCTTCTCTTGCTGTGGAGCACTGGCTCTAGGCGTGCGGGCTTCAGTAGCTGTGGCGCAACGGCTTAGTTGCTCCGCCGCACGTGGAATCTTTCCGGAGCGGGATCGAACCTGTGTCCCCTGCATTGGCAGGCGGCTTCTTAATCACTGCGCCACCAGGGAAGTCCCGCTTCAACATCGCTTTTAAATGCAGATATCACTGGAAGAAATGGTACATTATTATAAAATCCCAGTAAGGTCTATTCAGTAGGAAAGGGGTTGGAAATTAAGAGCTCTACATGCATTACAAGGGGACAATGTTAAGAGAAGAGGATTAGAAATAAGAGCCTGGGGGTTCCTGCCATTTTTACAGTTTTGCTTAAGGCAGACCTAAAATGTGCATATTTTTACTTCCCACCCTGTGAGCGGCTCCATAATTAACACTGGTAGTGCCAAGGCATATTAATGTCTCTTTCCATCTAGTTTAGGGGTATTTTTGACTTTGTGTTTGATAAAATTTTACAGTATAGCTTTAAATATTTTAATTATAATTGAAAAAGGCTCTGTGCAATTTCCAGTTTTTAAAATACCTCACGCCTGCGAAATTTGTCTTTCCCTTTTTTTTTTAGAAACTGCTAATTTGCTAGATTTATAGTTGCTGTAATAGTTCTGTGTGATTTACTACATTTGCCTGAATCCAGATTGGTGGATATGATTTAGCTGCTTTTAACACTGTATGAGGGTAAAGCTAGATTTCTCTTGGCCTAATCTTTTTAGATGCAGACCTTTGTAGTTGTCCCCACTTTATGAAATGGATCCTGTGTGTGCTCATGCTTTGATATACAGTTTAATGTATAAGACTTGTTAAGACAGTGACCACTGGAAAGTGATCTTCAAACAGTTACATAATTACACACGGTACGGAAGTTCCATTTAAAGAGTACATGACCTACATTGAAAACACTTGGTTGACATCAGTAAATTAATAGAAATTACACAAAGATTGTTGTAATGTTCTTTATTATAACTAGCATGTAGCTTGTTATGATTGCTAGAGGGACCAGGTGCTTTCATGTTTTCAGCAGGTAGAGATAAAGCCAATTTGATTTCTCTCTCTCTTTTTTTCTTTTTTGATTTGTTTCTTATATCCATTAGCTAGTTAGGAAAAAATTTTTAATGTAAATTTGTATCTGGACAACCACATTTATACACATGATGACATAAAATTAATCAGATACAGCTACATAGTTGTAGAATGGAGGGATTTTTTTAAGCTCTATGGAGAATAAGAAATTAATAATGGATGGGAGACTTTTTTTTTTTTTTTTTTTTTTAGTAAGACTGGCTGCAGGAAGAAATTGTGGTGACAGAAACCATGTGAAGTGGATTTGAATTAGTGTTCTTTAGGGAGCTACCAGAGAAATATAATTTACAAGATAATCAAGAACCTAAACAGATTCTCTGTGGAGTCATTGTCTGATCCCTGACATATATTCATCTATATTGAAATGGCTCCACAAATACCATGTAACAATTAGAGAATCAATAGGGGTAAAATGTACATGTATAACTTCAAGAAAAGCAAAATATGTATCGGTAACAAACAATATAAATTGACAGGCAACTGTTAAAATGAGCAGATTGTGTACTTGTGGTTAAGGTTTAAAATGACTCACCTTGGAACAGTGGTATCTCACTGATCGTTTATGGGAATGATATCCCCTATGTGCTTTATAAATACTGCATCCAAAAAAATCCAGCATTATGATGTACTTTAAAAGGTACTGGGCATAGAAGTTTTTAAATTTAAGAAAATGACTTAGTTCATAAGGGCTAACTGGCTTCATTTCCCAACCCCTAACACTGCTCTGTGACCATGACATTTATTAGGAAATGTTTAGTAAAAGTTATCTCTAATTCAACTCTTTTTTTGTTTAAAGCTTTTTTTAAAATTAATTTTATTTTATTTATTTTTGGCTGTGTTGGGTCTTTGTTGCTGTGCACGGGCTTTCTCTAGTTGCAGCGAGCGGGGGCTACTCTTCGTTGCGGCGCACAGGCTTCTTATTGCAATGGCTTCTCTTGTTGCGGAGCACGGGCTCTAGGTGCACGGGCTTCAGTAGTTGTGGCACATGGGCTTCAGTAGTTGTGGCTGGGGGCTCTAGAGCGCAGGCTCAGTAGTTGTGGCGCACGGGCTTAGTTGCTTTGCGGCATGGGGGATATTTCCGGACCAGGGATCGAACCTGTGTCCCCTGCAATGGCAGGTGGATTCTTAACCACTGTGTCACCAGGGAAGCCCTAATTCAACTCTTTGAACATCAATTTTTCTTGGTAATCTTCATCAAAATTTATAAATACCTGTAAAAGAGAATTTAGACTCAAGTCAAAGAACTTTGTGTTTTACTTGGTTTCTGGCCAAGATACCTCCTTTTGAGCTATTTTGGGCGCTATTTCTGGCTTTTCGAACCTTTGGCATGACAGCTTGTCCTGCCTCAGAGCTTCCGGAGAAAAAACTATTCCCTCAAAATAAGTTTGTTATTGAGCTCAATAGAAGTTTTATGTATGCCACATATTTGTTTAGGGGAAGTCACTTGTTTGGTTCACTGAACCCTGTTCTGGTTAATTTAGATTTGAACGAGTACTGTGGGAACCTTGACTGTACATTTACAAAATCAACATGTCCTGGTAGGTTTCTGATTAAGATAATGTTAGCTTTTGCTTTAAGGCATCTTCTTCTCCTACCATTTGTGCAGTGGTAGGTAATATATGGAGTGAAAAAAATTAAAAAGCCATAGCTGGGCTTGAAAACAAGATGAACATTTCTGTGGACCAGAAATGGGGAGTTGCGGGGAGGGGGAGTGCAGGACGTGGTGAGCAGTGTGTGGGGCTCACACGCTGGTCAGTGGACTTTCAAACTCCTGTTGGAATAACAGGAATTAAAATTCTCCTCACCAGGTCAGGGCTCAGAGCCAGATCTGAAATCAGGGTCCTGCCAAAACACACCTGGAGAGAGACAGACACATACTCACTTATATTTCAAAGGAAGATGAAAGAGAGAACAATTTGGACTGCAGCAGGGGACTACAGCTTACATGTAGCCATGGACCTAATGCATAGAACCTAGGGAAGAAGTGAGAAGTATGGTTGAGAAGGGGAGCATTACGGCCTTGAAGCCAGGACCTGAACCATGCTGCCTGGTGATGAAATGAGCAATAACTGCATTCATATCACTCAATGTAGGATCTTCAAACTACCAATATAAGACCTAGCCCTAGACTAGAGGCCCTGAGACCCTGCTGCCTGAGTGGAAGCAGCCATAAAACCACATGACAGAGAACAGTCAGTTCAGAAGGAGAGAGAAATAGAATGGAAAACACTCAAACACGAAATATAGCAGAAAACACACCCTATCCCTTTCAAAATGTCTCCAAACCAAAATCCAAAACACACGCAGACTTGAGATAGCCCCTGCAAACTGACCATCAAATGATGAATTAAGCCTAGATGAAAATAAAATGATAAAACAGTACAACAAAGATTGTAAGTACATTTAAGATGCTCAAAGACATAAGTAAGGAAATACCATTTATTAAAATAACAAATTAAGAAACAGAAATTGATGAAGAACAGATGGATCTGAAAAAGACATCTTTGGAAATTAAAAACTATCATCATTGAAGCTACTGATCTCAATAGACAGGGTAAATTCTAGGCTGGACCCAGTCAGAGAGGATAAGGAATTGAAAAGATGATTCTGAGGACTTTACTATACACAGCACTAAGAAAAACAGATAAATATAAACAAGCAATTAAAGAAAGGTGGGGAATTGACCACAAGACTCTAAAATATACCTAGTACAAGTTTCAGAAGAGGGAATGGAGGAAACGGCAGAGAAGCAGTATTTGAAGCAATAAGAGCCTAGAATCTTCCAAAACTGAAGAATGATGTGGGTCTTCAAGGAAATGGTCTCTCGAGAGAAATTTCAAACATCTGGGAAGGCAAGAAAGGCCTATGTAGAGCAATTGGTATTCTTTACAGCTCAGCTTTGGGAAGCCCTGGCTGATTCAAATGAGCTTTTTCTGTTTTTCAGTGGAAAGCATAAAAAACAGAAGTGCAGTGTCTTGTATGTATTAAACCATGGTTTCTGAACAAGGGCACTTATAAATAACTCAGTAAAGGAGAGCTCTGTGGAAAACTAGACCCAGAGAAAGACGTCTCTGGAAAAGGTGGTCTCCTGTCAGTAACTTTGTGAAAAGTAAGTGGGAGGATAGTAATCGTTTGTTGTACTGTCCTGAAGTCCATGTCTAAAAACAATGTTTTCAAAAAGAACATCGTGGATGACCCACTCTGGTAGAAAGAAAAGTCTTGAATAGGATTCTACATAAAAAGGTGTTATCAACTGGGACATTTCAATGAAGGTGGATTTCTTTTAGCGAACACTTCAAGGGAAAAAAATAGAAGATAATTCCTATCAAATGAAACCTTGTGAACATTGGATGCTGCTTCAGGTTCACGGAAATATTTCGATGATTGTCAATTAAGCAGCCAGAAATTGGATTTAATTAATGTGAACAACTACTTATGGTGGTTCACACCCAGAGGGCCTATGTGTAGAATCTGGCTGAGGGTAAACTTATTTTGATGAATTTCTTCTTATTACTGCTTTGTCAAAGCAGATGGCTATGAAACAAACTGCACATATAACTCTCCTTGAAGATTGATAGCAGATAGGATTTCAGTCAATACAGATAGGATACTATATTCCTGTAAATGAAAAAGATCATAGATTGATTTTCCTGTACGACTTTAAACAAATTCCTAGAAAACTTGTAACGTTAGGTACAGGGTAGAGCTTTAAACAAAAACAAACCAAAAAAAAAAAATAGATTGGATTGAAATAAAATCATCTTCGGTGCAGAGATCCAGCATTTTGAAACTAGGCATTTCGGAAGACGCGCCATCCCCTGAGGGACGGTGGGAAAACTCTTCTTGCCTGCTCACCACTTGCCTCTCACGTCTTTTCTCATAGATAGACATCTCCCACATTTGTGGGTAGGACATTCTCTAACCCAATGAAATACATCTGTGAACCGCAGAAATATGTCATCTTATTTTGGTATTCTTTGTAACTGGAAGAAAGATATCAAGAGTTCTGCTCATTTGCTGGGTATCAAATAACAGGTGTCCTCCGTTGGAATTGTATTCTCAGCAATTCTAAAGCAAGAAGGAAATCTATACCCCTATGTGTATTTATTAAAAAACATAAAAATAAGAAAAATGATTTTAAGCATTCAACCTAAAAGCTAGAGGAAAAACACAGGAAGTTACAGAACATTGTTTTGTTTTTGTTTTTGTCTTTTTTAATTCAATAATTTAATTTTGGCTGTGTTGGGTCTTCATTGCTGCGCATGGGCTTTCTCTAGTTGCGGCAAGCAGGGGCTACTCTTCGTTGCAGCGTGCAGGCTTCTCATTGCGGTGGCTTCTCGTTGCAGAGCACAGGCTCTAGGGACGCAGGCTTCAGTAGTCGTGGCACGTGGGCTCAGTAGTTGTGGCGCACGGGCTTAGTTGCTCCACGGCATGGGGGATCTTCCCGGACCAGGGCTCGAACCCGTGTCCCCTGCATTGGTAGGCAGACTCCTAACCACTGCACCACCAGGGAAGTCCCAGAACATTGTTAATGGACATAAAAGGAGACTAGAATAACTGAAGAGCTTCACCATATTCCTGGATATGAAGACTCAATAACACGAAGTCAGTTCGTCCCATTTTAATCTATACAGTCAATGTAATTCAAACCCGGAATTTCAACAAGGGTTTTCCTGAAATATGAAATCTTGACACTAAAATCATAGGGATGATCAGAGAGGTCTGAAGAGCCAAGAAAATTTTTAAGACAAAACAAAGTGGGAGTGAGATGGCCTACCAGACAACAATGTATTTAAAGCCATAGTGCGGAATCGCACAGGGACATACGGATAAACCAACAGCAGAGAATAGAGGGCTCAGAAGCACACTTGTGTATTTATGGATGCTTGATATATTATATAAATGCCATAGAAATCAGTGGACAAAAGGTGGACTATACAATGAATGGGGCTGGCTTAATAAGTTATCTATGTGGGGATAGTAAAATTAGACTTTATGTTCACACCGAACATAAAAGATTCTGGGTAAAGTCCTAACTGTGAAAAACAAAATTTTAAACTTTAAAATGTAGGTGTAAGGAAGATTTTCTTAAAACATCAAAAGCAGAAAACATGGAGGAGTGTTTTGAAATTAAAAATTGTTGTACAATAAGATGCCAAGAATAAAGTTAAAGATCAGCTATGCTAAGATATGTGTAGGAGATAATATCTGCTGTGCATATTAACTGGCAAAGGAAAAGCATCTCGAACATATCCAGAATGTGAATAAGAAAAAGACAACCCAGTAGGGAAATGGGTAAGGAAACATGAAAAGCCAACTAACATAAAAGAAGTTCAGCCTCGGGGAATTCCCTGACGGTCTAGTGGTTAGGGCTCTGCGCTTTCACTGCCAAGGGCACGGGTTCGATCCCTGGTCAGGGAACTAAGATCCCACAAGCCACGTGGTATGGCCAAAACAGACTAAGTTCAGCCTCACCAGTAGTCAGAGATGTGCTCATTAAAATATACCCATCAACCGAAACTTAAATGTTTGGTAACAAGTACTTGATGAAGATGTGACCAAATGGAAAATCTCACTCACTACTGGTGGGAGAGTAAATTGGTATAAAAACTCTTAGGAGAGCAGTTTGGTGATCTGTAGCAATGTTGAAGATGTTGCTAGAACCCAACAATTTTACATCTACATATATTCTGTAAAGAATCTCTTAAACAGGTATCCAAGGAGACAGGTAGACAGAAGTTCATTGCGTCACTGTTTGCAATAGTGACAAGTTGGAAACAACCTAAATGTTCATTGAGAGGAGAATGCTGTTGGCATATTCAAGCAGCAGAGTAAACCTTACAGCCGTTAAAATCATGAACTATTATGTATCAACATGGATAAATCTCCAAAATGGTGTTGAAGGCAAAAAGCAACTCTTAGAATGGTATGTACATGCTTAAACAAAGTTCTTAAACATAAAGTTTAAGAACATGCAAAATAATGCTATTAGATTGAATCACGTGAAATGGCCATTTATGTAGGGTAAAAAAAAGCCGAATATCAGCGAGCTAGTATTTGTGGATGCATTCGTGGTAATGATGGACGTGGAACTCAGGATGGCATTATCTCCTTGGGGGCACTGGTGAGCGGGGGACTGATATCATAGTAAGGAGAATCTGTGGGGAAGCTTCAGCTGTAACTGTCATATTTTATTTCTTCAAAGAAATTTGAAGAAAATATGGCAAATGTTAAATTTATTAAAGCGCTGTGGTGGGTACATGGGTACACTCTTACTATTATGTTCTTACACATTGCTGTTGAAAATATTTGATGATTTTTTTTAAGCAAACCAAAGTGTTGATAGAGGTATAAGAATTATAATCTCATGACAGTATAAGGAAATATTTAGAAAATGATTAACTCCTTTGCTGCTTAATTATGTAAACATAGTAGTCACAAGGCTTCGAGTATAGAAGATTGAAAAGCATCTCCCCTCACATATTCCGGGCAGACGCTTCAAATTTTATTTTGTTTTTTTAGCATCGCTAAAATCGTCGTCATAAAAACCATTCATTAAGTGCCTCCCTTTTGCTTGCTATTGTGTTTGGTGGTGGTCAGATGTATCTCTCTGCCATTTTATAAGAAATCTGGTGATGATATTCAATTTTCTTGGGTTTTTTTTTTCTTTTCCACTTCTTTGATGCCCAACAGGAATCTGCAAGCAGAATATGATCGTCTCAAGCAGCAGCATGAACATAAAGGCCTATCCCCACTGCCGTCCCCTCCTGAAATGATGCCCACCTCTCCCCCGAGTCCCCGGGATGCTGAGCTCATTGCTGAGGCCAAGCTACTGCGTCAACACAAAGGCCGCCTGGAAGCCAGGATGCAAATCCTGGAAGACCACAATAAACAGCTGGAGTCCCAGTTACATAGGCTAAGGCAGCTGCTGGAGCAAGTGAGACCCACCTCTCTCTAACATGGGATATTTACAAAAAATCATTTTCCCCTCTTCAAACTAACAACTAGAACTCCGAGTCCTTTTCAGAGCTGTAACAAGCATCGATTTGTTAATTACTTAGTATGTGCCTAGCAAAGTGCTAGATATCAAGGGATATAAGAAGAGGAGGAAAAACTAGCATGTCATTTTATAGTTGTTCCAGATTGTTTCCTGCAAAAATGTCTTTTATTTGACTGATTTAAAATTCACCTTGGGGAAAAAAAATACCGAAAGGTTTCCACTAGTTATCTCAAAGTGAAAATTTTACCTCTTGAAATGGAACTCTTTTTTTTCAATTAGTCTTATTTTCTGGTATGCCTTTGGGTTTTTTTCTTTTGATAATCCCTAAAACATAATTTTTTTGAGTCTCCATTGAAAATGTAGCAGGATATTGCATTGTGGGAGGCCCTGCCTGCACACAGTCTTGGCTTTCTGGCAATTTTAAATTTTGAGATATGTTCTCTCCATCTTGTTCCTTAATACTTCACAAAAATAAGAATTCTCCACTACATTTTTGTGGTCTCATATGATTTCACCATTCTCACATGACAGCTTCTAAATCTTTCAGTTATTTAGGCTAATGATTTTCTATATCTTATTCCACAGTAGCTGTAATGTTTTTCAAACTTAGAAGGGGGTACAATTCAGGTACACAGACAGTATCCATGGATCTTATAGCAACAGTGCAATTTCCCAAACTTAACCATCTTTGGGAGGTTTCTAAGTAGGAAAAGTCGTAATTTCTGAGTCTTGAGCGTCTGTAATAGGTATATATTTGTTTGAGTGTTTATTATGAAAAATAATTCTCTTTTCTTTTGGATGCCTCAGCCCCAGGCAGAGGCCAAGGTGAATGGTACAACGGTGTCCTCTCCTTCTACGTCTCTTCAGAGGTCAGACAGCAGCCAGCCTATGCTGCTCCGGGTGGTTGGCAGTCAAACTTCAGAATCCATGGGTAAGTGTCTGTCTTAGCTACTCCTGGATTTTGTTCTCTCGTAAGGTCTGGAAATGGTGAACTGTTTGCTCAGAGGTTTAAATCATCCGCTAAATTATCTAATATCGGTTCTGGACAAGGGATTGTCATAAATGCCTTTGGGGTATGAAGATGAAAGACATAGTCCTAGCCCGCAAAGGACTGGCTATTCAGTTAGTCAGAACAAGGCAACGTGGTATTAAAGTTTCATTCATTTCGGAGATCAGAGAAGGCTTTTCGACGAATTGATATTTGTGAAGAGTTTTGAAGGATGGAGTAGGAACTGAGCATATGTTGAAGAAGGTATAGCATAACTGAAGATGTAGCGATGAGGGCCTTGGGCCAAGGGCAGGAAGGAGCCAATGGTCCAGTTAGATGGATAGGGTCCAAGCAGGAGGTGGGGTGGGGGAGGAAGTAAGGCTGCAGAGGAAGGTTGGAGTCACATTATAGTGACATGAATATTGGGCAGAGGTGTGTGGTCAGTGTCAGGGAGCCACTGAAAATCACTTAGCAGGTGGGAAATAATAGCTAAAAAGATGTACTCCGGCAGTTTTATCTGCCCCAAAGTAAAACTTTTATAGGAGGCAATCACAAAGGCCAAGTTATGGGACTTATTTGAAAATAGAGTACCCAAGGCCAGGGGACTGACTGGAAAATATAAGGAAAGGAAATGAGGGGAGAGGATTTGGTTGGAAGAAGATGATAGTGATCCTTTTGAATGTGGAAATATACTGTGTTTGTTTTAGGAGGTGGTAAAAGGACAGTTTGGAGAGATTTGAGAGTGAACTCCACAGAATTGATAGCTGAAAGGGGTGAGATGAGAAATATATAACACAGGTGCTTGGATACAGCGCCTCGGGGAAGACCTCCATTTGGGTGATGGGGTAGTGAAGGAGTGGGGAGTAGTGTTGGAAAGGTTACTGAATAGGGATTACTGAATAATATCCTCCATTCAAAAGGAACAGCAAGACCAGAAAACGAAGCAGGCAACTCCATAAAGTACAAATATGAAGTTTACTATGGGTAGCTTACGTACAGGGTAGGATCAGGTGGACGGTGAAACATCCATGCTGAAACAAACATTTGCAGCTGCACTCCCTGCCGCCGAAAGGGGTACAGGGGGACTTAAAGGGGCCAAAGCATGTATGCACGGATGGAAACTGGGGCTTTTTCCTCCCTTCTGGGAGGGGGTGGTGGTGGTGGTCTCATGACCATTAACCATCTGTGTCAGCAAAAGGCATTCTTCCAGTTTTCGCATCAGAGGAAGGCAAGGGTAAAAGGCTGAGAGGGAACTTGTCTGGCTTGGGCACATTCCTAGTGAGTAGGCTGAAGCTCAGTCACACAGAAAGGGGAGGGAGGAGGCCTGTGTGCCCAAGATGGAGCTGACAAAATGGAGTCAGTGTGGTTCAGCCACACAGGCAGGCATAGGTTTAAGGAAGAAGATGAGTGCAACAGGTCAAAACGCTGAAAAGGGCTCAATCGAAATGAAAATAAATTACAGCTCAGTGGATCGCTGTAAGGGCATTAGCTGAAAATGCTTCCTCAGAAGTGGCTAAGAGAAGGGAAGTTGGAGATGTCTGTCTTTTCAGTGAAACAAACGGTCAGGTAATCTTGAAAATGAGTGTGGCCTGAGGAAAGTAAAGACCCTTTTGGCACATTATCAAGTAACACTGAGGGCGGAGATAAAAAAGTTTGTAGACGAAATGGTCAGCCGGGTCTGGTGGTGTTCTTCAGTAGTCTTCTCGGCCTAGGACGGGGTTCCAAGAAAACTGGAGTTAATGAGGCAAATAAAAGGTCAAAACAAGTAAAGCATTTTGCAGGGGCAATGAATCCATTGTTAAAAGGACCATGACAGGTGGTTGCCAGCCATCTGCTTACTGGTTTTTCTGGTTGTGCTAGGCTAGACAATAGGGGGTTTTATGAAGGCCACAAATACTTGCTCTATCCCCTTCCTCTCTCCAACATCTTTATTGGAGTATAATTGCTTTACAATGGTGTGTCAGTTTCTGCTTGATAACAAAGTGAATCAGTTATACATATACATATGTTCCCGTATCTCTTCCCTCTTGCATCTCCCACCCTCCCTATCCCACCCCTCTAGGTGGTCACAAAGCACAGAGCTGATCTCCCTGTGCTATGCGGCTGCTTCCCACTAGCTAGCTATTTTACGTTTGGTAGTGTGTATATGTCCATGCCACTCTCTCACTTTGTCCCAGCTTACCCTTCCCCCTCCCCATATCCTCAAGTCCATTCTCTAGTAGGTCTGTGTCTTTATTCCCATCTTGCCCCTAGGTTCTTCATGACCTTTTTTTTCCTTAGATTCCATATGTATGTGTTAGCATACGGTATTTGTTTTTCTCTTTCTGACTGACTTCACTCTGTAGGACAGACTCTAGGTCCATCCACCTCACTACAAATAACTCCATTTCGTTTCTCTTTCTTTATGGCTGAGTAATATTCCATTGTATACATGTGCCACTTCTTCTTTATCCATTCATCTGTCGATGGACACTTAGGTTGCTTCCATGTCCTGGCTATTGTAAACAGAGCTGCAATGAACATTGTGGTACATGACTCTTTTTGACCTATGGTTTTCTCAGGGTACATGCCCAGTAGTGGGATTGCTGGGTCATATATGGTAGTTCTCTTTTTAGTTTTTTAAGGAACCTCCATACTGTTCTGCATAGTGGCTGTATCAGTTTACATTCCCACCAACAGTGCAAGAGGGTTCCCTTTTCTCCACCCCCTCTCCAGCATTTGTTGTTTCTAGATTTTTTGATGATGGCCATTCTGACCGGTGTGAGATGATATCTCATTGTAGTTTTGATTCTCTAATGATGTTGAGCATTCATGTGTTTTCCTGGGTCCTAAACTGGGTTTACTTGACCCTCTTACCTCACAGAAAGGAAGAGACCTGTGACTCCTTGATTCACACTTAAAGCTCTGTTGCCTGGTACCATGGTGTGTTGAAGAATTCATTTTATACTTAGGATCTTCCGTGAGAGTAGAATATAGAGAGGTGAAGTGCCTAATCCAAATTGATGGGACAAAAAGGAAAGGTATGAGTGCATTTTATGGTGGCGGATTGGGGACCATGGTCAGGAAAATTCACAAGTTGGACATCGTGGAAAGTAAAACGAACACTTTCCAGTGACGCCTATGTCTAAGAGGTGGCCTCCCAGTGAGCCACTGCTGATTATACATGCAGATCATGGAGGGGCCAGGGTTGCTGAGAAAGGAGAAAGATTCCTCAAGATGTTGACGAAGGTGGATGAGGGCACTGAGATTAGAGAAATCAAAGCTTGTAGAAAAGCCAGGTTTCTTTTCTTTTCTGAAGGAAGAGGAAATGTTTGGAGTTGTTTTCCCGGCTTTACCACACCTCAGTGATTTAGGGCATCAGATTCTCTTTCTCCACATGAGATCTGAGTCGAGCTAATGGCCTGTTGGGACTGTACGTGACAGCGCAGCATATGACAAAATATTATATGCCTTTGTAAAGTCTATGAATTCCAAAAATAACTGAGTTCTAGTACCTCTGTTGTTAATGCCTACTGCAGGATTTTGCCTTTTTCTGAAGTAAGCAAAGCCTGTGAAACGAAGTCACATATTTTAGTGGTGAGATTCAGAGCCCTGGGTGCTTAGAAGCATTAATTATTTAGGCCTGTCAACACTGGCAAAGAGGCAGCGTGCCTATGAAAGCACCCAAATTAAAGTCCACATCAGGCCGTGGAGCTGAGAGGATCGTGGCAGAACAGAAGTGCTTTCTCCAGTGGCCGAGTTAGTTAGGCTAAGAGATGACTTGCCAATGTAAAATGGATAGGCTCTGTTGTTAATAAGTTTGTTCTCTGGATGAAAAGACTGAGTTCAAAGGTGACTTTTTTTTTCACTGTAAAGAAGAAAAAAAAAAGACCATCATCTTGCAGGATGCACACAGGTGTTGAAATAAATGCAGTGTGTATCCTCATGCTTTGAAGCTCTGAGATGTGATAATGGCTGGGATTTGCTGAACCATTTTCTGGTAGAGAGTTGCATTCTTTTAATATATAACCCCAAGACTTTTTAAAGAGAAATATGGGTGAAGTCATACTGGGTGATCTAATGAGTTGGAGTGTTTCCTCAAACCATGAAATACCACTCGTAAGTCTCTGGGTACCATGTGTGCGTTCTATACGTCTTTTAAAATGGGACGATGTCCTAATGAAGCTCACATTCTGTTAGAAATGAACAAAGTCTATCTATCTGTGTATCCTCCCAACAGCTTATCTCTGACTCTCTTAACTTCTTCTACCCAAGCAATCATTCTTTTTTAAGAACCTTTTATATTTAACTTGTTCGTTTAAACAGTGTTTAAAGGTTCCTTAGCTTCTTATGTAGAACAATTTCAAACTTAGGGCAGAACTGCAGTTAATTCAATGTTTTGCCACATTTGCTTTATTTACAGTAACATCTATTTATTTATGTTTATCTATATGTTAACAAACATCTTTATATATCCTGCATTGATATTCATGTATATTTTATGTGCCTGTATAGTTTTAATGATTATGTTGCATACTTAGTAACACTTCAACATATATCTTCCAAGGTGAAAGATATTCTCTTACATAATCACACTCAGGAAATAAACACTGAAACAGTACTATTATTATCTAATTTAAATTGAAATATCCCCCATTCTGCCAATAATATTCTTTCTAGCTTTTTGGCTTTTTTCACTCAGGAGCCAATGAAAGGTCATGCTTTAGTCTAGAACACTTCCCTAGCCTCTTCAGATTTTTTCATGAGACTGACATTTCAGAAGAGGTCAGGCCAGTTGTTTTGTAAAATGTTTCTCACTTTGCATTGCCTGCTTGTTTACTCATGATTGGATTCAGGCTAAGTATTTATGCCACATGACTGCATAGGTGATGATGTGTCCCCTCAGTGCATCGCTTCAAGGCTTTTCTCAAGATTGTCAGCCTAGACCTCTCTCCTGAGCGAGTGAGTGAGTATTTTCTGGATAAAACCAAAAAAAACCAACAATCCAAAATTTGCGATCAACCTCCAGAATTTCTAAACTGTACAAAGGCAGTCATTTTCCACACTTTTTTCCCCTTTACCTACATCAAAGCATAATTGATATACAAAGAAATGTACACATCTTGATAAGTTTGGACATATGTATACCCCATGATACCATCATCACAGCCAAGGTACTAAACATATTCATTACCTCTAAAACCACCCCTTTACTTACCTTCCTTCTTGAGCCAAGCCCCACCAACACCTCTCCGGTCATCAAGGCAACACCTCTCCAGTCATCAAGGTCAGTCTGTTTTGCATAAACAAACAAGAGAAAAACTCTTCAGTTCAGCTGCTTCTGCCCAAATTTAGCCCTCGTGATGTGATCGGCAGAACAGACAATATGAATACTCTCCTAATTGGTTTCTCTGTCTTTAGGCTCTCTTTCCGAGCCGTCTTCCACGTGTATCCAGTTATTCCCCTAACAAACAAACATTCAGATTGTATATTAACTATTCTTCTCCCTTTTTTATGGCTCCTGTTTGCCTCAAGTCCATACTCCTTAGCATGGTATTCAAATTCAAAGGTATTCTCACCTTCCTCTAGAGCCCAATTTTTCACTGTCTTCAAACATGATCCCCTGCCTCCATTTGCAGACCCCAGTGCTCCTGCAAACATATCATGCTGTTTCACTAATCCATGCTGTCAGCCATCTCTGACCCTGTGCTTAACCTGAAATGTACCATCCTTTTCACTCATTTTGTCTTTTTGGGGGAACTTCATCATACATTATTATATCCTGTAATTAATTTATTCTGTTTTAGAGTTAGTTATTAGACTTTGTTTCTTCTCCCTAGAACTTAACCTCCTTAAAGGCAAGGACTAAGTCTTGCTCACTTTCTTCCCCATTTGATCACCTTTTATGCAACAGACATTCAGTAAAATGCTTGTTGAATGATTGATTGATTGTTTTCAAAGCCAAGCACAATGTGTAACCTTGTGTACATATGGAACAGTGCACACACTTAGGAAATTTAGCCTGAGGTTCTGAATCAAGATGACAACATAAGAAGATCCTGAATTCCCCCCCCCCCCACTCACAGAAACAGGGAATCTACAACTACACCTGTAACAGTTCCCTCTCAAAGAAATTCAGGAACTACCTGAGTGACTCCTATACATTGGACAAACAGAAAAAAAGCCCCCATCAAAACGGGTAGGAGATGTAGAAAACAAACTTACGGTTACCAGGGGAGGAAATAATTGGGATTGACACATACACACTAAAATATAGATAACTAATAAGGACCTAGTGTATAGCACAGGGAACTCTACTCAATACTCTAAAATGACCTATCTGGGAAAAGAGTGGATACATGTATATCTATAACTGATTCACTTTGCTGTACACCTAACACAACATCGTAAATCAACTAGATGCCAATAAAAATTAATTTCAAAGAAAAGAAACAGGTAGGAGAGCCTGAGACACAGTCTTGCTGTAAACCCCATCCCTGGCATGGTGACACACAACCAGGAAAGAACTCTCAACTATTAGCTTCTCCCTGAGGAGTAAAGGTTTGGGCTCCACAAACACCTAACTAACTTTGAAGTCAGTGGGGCTTGCATCCGTGAGAGAGATCCACAAGGCTATGGAACTAAGAGGCAGTACTTACTTAAAGGGCTCACATGGACTCACCAAGGCTAACCCCACCTCCCCCCCCCCCCCCCCAGTGCACAGCGTAGAGGCAGCAGACTGGAATGCATCCAGTCTTTCCATGAAACAGTCCTCTTTGTTTATAACTCAAAAGCCTCAGCCTGAAGAGGCAGGCTTCTTATTCATTTAACACACATACAGGGGCTGACTTCAGTACTCTCTAGAGATCGTGCAGGCCGGCCAGTGCCATCTTCCCACTCTGCTGCCTCACTCCAGGTCATTGGTATCTCCCATAAAGGAGCTTGTGCACACATCTGGTGCTCTGGTGGCCAGCAGGGGTTATGTTCACAGGTTCAATGGAATGGTAGCATACCAAAAAAACAGTTTTTAAATAGCTATCAATCATCTCCCCAGAGCTCAGTGCAGAGGGGGCATGCAGAAACTTACATCTCCCACTTTTTCCCTGAAAGAGGTCTATTTACATCCTTTAAAAGCTATTGCCAGGGCAGGGGTAAGCCTTCCAATCGTCTTGCATCTAAGTGCTGACTGAAATCCTCCCCATTGGAACACTGACAGGTCTGGGCACACCCTCAACTAACTACTAAGAGCCGCTAAGAACAAAGAAGCCTCTGTGGACAATCACAAAAGTTTAAGAGATGGCAGAGGTAACTGTTATAGCCAACACATAGAAACCAACACAAAGCTCAAGGCAAATGAAAAAACAGAAATATATTCCAAAGAACAGAGCAAGATGAAACCTCAAAAAAGACCTTAAAGAAACTGACATAAGTATTTTGCAAATAGAGAATTCAAAATAACAGCCCTAAAGATGCTCATCAAGGTCAGGAAAACAATGCATAAATAGAGAATTCCAAGGAAGAGAGAAATATAAGAAAAGTACCAAATAGAAATCACAAAGCTAAGGATACAATAACTGAACCAATAAATACAATAGAAGGGTTGAACAGCAGACTAGATGAATTGGAAGAAAGGATGAGCGAACCCAGAAACAGGGCAGTGGAATTCATCCATCATAGGATGAAAAAGAAAAACGAAAGAAACAAACTTATGGTTGCCAAAGGGGGAACAGTGAAGGGGGGGGGAGATTATTAGTTTGGGATTAACAGATACACACTACTATATATAAAATAGATAACCAGCAAGGACTTACTTACTGTATAGCACAGGGAACTCAATATCTTGTAAATAACCTATCATGGAAGAGATGTAAAAAAATATATGTATAAATATATATATATTTATATACACACATATATATGTGTGAATCACTTTGCTATACATCTGAAACACAACATAGTAAAATCAACAATATTTCAATAAAATTTTTTAAAAGAAGAATGATAGAGAAGATAGCTTAAGGAACTTATTGGACACCATCAAGCAGACAAATATTCCTAATATAGGGTCCTAGAAGGGAAAGAGAGAGGGAAAGCAGAAAACTTTTCTTAACCTGAGGGAGGAAACATACGTCTAGATCCAGGAAGCCTGGACAGTTCCCGCACGTTATAATTAAACTGTCAAAAGTTAAAGACAATGAGAGAGAATCTTAAAAGCAGCAAGAGGAAAACAACTTGTTACATACAAGGGAATCCCCATAAATCCATCAGCAGATTTTTCAGGAGAAACTTTACAGGCCAGAAGGGAGTTTCATGATATATTCAAAGTACCAGAAGACTCTATCCAGCAAAGTTGTCCTTCAGAATTGAAGGAGAGAGGATAGATAAAAAGAGTTTTCCAGACAAGCTGAAGGAATGCAGCACCACTAGACCAGCCTTACAAGAAATGTAAAACGGACTTCTTCTTTAAACTGAAACAAAAGGGTGCTAGCTAATTAGTAACAGGAAAACATGAAAGTATGTGTCTCACAAGTAAAGGTAATAATTATATAATTAAATTCAAAATAATCAAATCATGTAACAGTGATGGGCTGATTACTTTTATGTTCAGTATGAAGGTTAAAAAACAAAAGTAATAAAAATAACTATAACCAAAGTAATTTGTTGTTAATAGACAGATAAAAATATGTAAATTGTGGCATCAAAAACATAAAACAGGGAGGAGAGTAAAAATGTAGAGCTTTTAGAATGTGTTCGAACTTAGGTATTATCAACTTAAAATAGATTGTTATAAATATGTTTTATCTAAGCCTCATGGTAACCACAAAGCAAAAACCTACACACAAACAATAGAGAGAAAGAAATCTAAGCATTACACTACAGACAATCATCAAATCACAAAGGAAGAGAGCAAGAAGAAGAAAGGTACAGAGGAGCTACAAAACAGCCAGCAAACAATTTTTTAACTGGCAGTAAGTACATACCTATCAAAAATTACTTTAAATTTAAGTGGACTAAATTTTCCAATCACAATATATGGAGTGGCTGAATGGATTAAAAAACAAGACCTACAGTCTCCCAAGGCAATAGAAATAAAAACAAACAAATGGGACCTAATCAAACTTACAAGCTTTTGCACAGCAAAGGAAACCATAAACAAAATGAAAAGACAACCCTCAGAATGGGAGAAAATGGACAGCTACATGTGAAAGAATGAAATTAGAACACTCCCTAACACCATACACAAAAATAAACTCAAAATGGATTAACAGACCTCAATGTAAGGCCAGACACTATAAAACTCTTAGAGGAAAACATAGGCAGAACACTCTATGACATAAATCACAGCAAGATCCTTTTTGACCCAGCTCCTAGAGAAATGGAAATAAAAACAAAAATAAACAAATGGGACCTAATGAAACTTAAAAGCTTTTGCACAGCAAAGGAAACCATAAACAAAATGAAAAGACAACCTACAGAATGGGAGAAAATATTTGCAAATAATGCAACCAACAAGGGCTTAATTTGCAAAATATACAAACAGCTCATACAACTCAACAACAAAAAACCAACCCCAACTGAAAAATGGGCAGAAGATTGGGATGGACACATACACACTACTATATATAAAATAGATAACTAATAAGGACCTACTGTATAGCACAGGGAACTCTACTCAGTACTCTGTAATGGCCTATATGGGAAAAGAATCTAAAACAAGAGTGGATGTATGTATATGTATAACTGACTCACTTTGCTGTACAGTAGAAACTAACACATTATAGATCAACTATACCCCAGTAAAAAATTTTTTAAAAAAGAAAAATGGACAGAAGACCTAAATAGACATTTCTCCAAAGAAATACAGACGGCCAACAGGCACATGAAAAGATGATCAACATTGCTACTAGAGAAATGTAAATCAAAACTACAATGAGATACTGCCTCACACACCAGTCAGAATGGCCATCATTAAAAATTCTACAAATAACAAATGCTGGAGAAGACATGGAGAAAAGGGAACCTGCCTACAGTGTTGGTGGGAATGTAAAGTGGTACAGCCACTATGGAGAACAGTATGGAGGTTCCTCAGAAAACTAAAAATAGAATTACCACATGATCCAGCAGTCCCACTCCTGGGCATATATCCGTGCAAAACTCATCTAAAAAGATACATGCACCCCTGTGTTCATAGCAGCACTATTCACAATAGCCAAGACATGGAAACAACCTAAATGTCCATCAACAGAGGAATGGATAAAGAAGATATGGTACATATATACAATGGAATACTACTCAGCCATAAAAAAAGAATGAAATAGTGCCATTTGCAGCAACATGGGTGCAACTAGAGATTATCATACTAAGTGAAGTAAGTCAGAAAGAGAAAGATGAGAAACAGAAACAGACTCACAGACATAGGGAACAGACTTGTGGTTGCCAAGGGGGAGGAGGTTGGGGTTAGCAGATGTAAGCTATTATACATGGACTAGATAAACAACAAGGTCCTACTGTATAGCACAGAGAACTATATTCAATATCCTATGATAAACCATAATGGAAAAGAATATTAAAAAAAGAATATATGTATAACTGAATCACTTTGCTGTACAGCAGAAATTAACACAACATTGTAAACCAACTATACTTAAAAAAAAAAAAGGAAAGGAAAGACACAAGACAAAGAAATGCAACATATGTCCCTAGGTTCTGGCAGTGGGGGAGGAATATATATATATATATATATGCACATATATGGTTATAGTTATAAAAGACATTATGAATTATTAAGGCAATTGGTAAAATTTAAATATAGGCTACAAATTAGATGATAATATAGTGCAATGTGGTTCCATAAGATAAGGGTTCAAGGACATAATGATGAAGTACTTAGGAATAAAGGGTCATGGGCCTGAACCTTATATTGAAATGGGTCAGCAATAGTAACGACAACAATAACAAATCTATGTATTTAGAAAGAGAAATAAAGCAAATATGGCAACATTAACACTTGGTGAATCAAGGTAAAGGGTATATAGGAGTCTATTTTACTACTGGAATTTTTCTGTAACTTTGAAATTTAAATAAAATTTAATGAAAATCCTTTCCAACAAAAACAAACAAAACAACAACAAAAACAAGACCTAGCCATATGCGGCCTATAAAAAACTCACTTCAGATGTAAAGATGTAAAGAAACCTGGGGTAGCTATACTTATATCAAACAAAATAGACTTTGAAACAATGACTAAAATAAGACACAAAGGCATTACACAATGATGAAGAGGTCATTCCAATAAAAGGCTATAACATTTGTTATAACATTTGTAAGTATTTATTCACCCAACATAGGGGCACCTAAATATATAAAGCAAATATTAAGAGACCTAAAGGGAAAAATAGATAGCAATACAATAATAGTAGGGGATTTAACCATACCTCACTTACATCAATGGATAGGTTATCCAGACAGAAAATCAATAAGGAAGCATGGGACCATATATTATGTCAGATGAACTTAACAGATATATACAGAACATTCCATCCAAGCACAGCAGAGTACATTCTTAAGTGTACATGGAACATTCTCTAGGATGGAACATTCTCTAGGATAGATCACATATTGGGCCACAAAACAAGTCTCAGTAAATTTAAGAAGATTGAAATCATATCGAGCATCTTTTCTGACCACAGTGTTATGAAACCAAAAATCAATTTCAAGAAGAAAACTGGAAAATTCACAAATATGGGAATATTTAATAACACACCAGTGTGTTATTGTACACACTACAAATGGATTGATGAAGAAATCAAAGGAGAAATCAAAAAATACCTTGAGACAAATGAAAATGGAAATACAACATAACAAAAGTTACGGGATGCAGCAAAGCAGTTCTGAGAGGGAAGTTCATACAGATAAATGCCTGCATCAAGAACAAGAAGGGTCTCAAACAAACAACCTAACTTTACACCTCAAGGAACTAGAAAAAGAAGAACAAACAAAGTCCAAAGTTAATGGAAGGAAAGAAAGATCACTGCAGACATAAATGAAATAGAGATGAAAAAAATAATGGAAAAGATCAATGAAACGAAGAGCTTGGTTTGTTTTTGTTTGTTTTTTGAAAAGATAAACAAAATAGACCTTTAGACAAACTCACCAAGAGAAAAAGAGAGAGGACTCAAATAAAATCAGAAATCTATGAAGAGACAAGTACAACTTATACCACAGAAATTCATAAGACTATTGAAAACAATTATATGCCAACAAATTGGATAATCTGGAAGAAATGGATAAATTCCTAGAAACATACAACCTACCAAGACTGAATCATGAAGAAACAGAAACTCTGAACAGACCAACAATGAGAAAGGAGATTGAATCTATAATCAAAAGTCCCCCCCGCCCCCCCAAAAAAGCCCAGAATCAGATGGTTTCTCTGGTGAATTCTACCAAAGATTTAAAAAAAGACACCAATCCTTCTCAAACGCTTACCAAAAAATTGAAGAGGAAATCACACCCCCAAAATTATTTTACAAGGCCAGCATTACTTTGATACCAAAGCCAGATGAGGACACTACAACAAAACTATAGACCAACATCTAATGAATACAGATGCAAAAATTCTCAACAAAATATTAGCAAACCAAATTTGACAGTACATTAAAAGGATCATACACCATGACCAAGTGGGATTTATCCCTGGGTTGCATGGGTGGTTCAACATATACAAATGAATAAATATGATATACCACATTAATGGAATGAAAGAAAAATCGTATGATCATCCCAATAGATGAAGAAAAAGCATTTGGCAAAATTCAACATCCATTCATGATAAAAACTCTCAACAGAGTGGGCATAGAGGGAACATATGTCAACATAATAAAGGCCATGTATGACGAGCCCACAGCTAACATCATATTCAATGGTGAAAAGCTGAAAGCTTTTCTGCTAAGATCAGAAGACAAGGGTGCCTACTCTTGCCACTTTTGTTCAGTATAGTACTGAAAGTCCTAGCCAGCATAATTGGGTGAGAAAAAGAATAAAAGGCACACAAATCAGAAAGAAAGTAGTAAATTTATCTCTATTTGCAAATGACCTGGAAGACTCTACCAAAAAACTGTTAGAACTCAATGAATTTAGTAAAGTTGCAGGATAAAAACTCAACAAAAATCTGTTGCATTTTTACACACTAATAACAAACTATAAGAAAGAGAAATTAAGAAAATAATTCCACTTACAATTGCATCAAAAAGAATAAAATACCTAGGAATAAATTTAAGGCAGTGAAAGACCTGTACGCTAAAAACTATAAATAGCACAGTGATGAAAGAAATTGAAGATGCAAACAAATGGAAAGCTATTTCATGCTCATGGACTGGAAGAATTAATATTGTTAAAATGTCCATACTACCCCAAGCAATCTACAGATTCAATGCAATCCCAATCAAAATTCCAATGGCATTTTTCACAGAAATAGAAGAAAAAATCCTAAAATTTGTATGGAACCACAAAAAAAAAAGACCCCGAAGAGCCAAAGGAATCTTGAGAAAGAAGAGCAAAGCAGGCGGCCTCGTGCTCCCTGATTTCAAACTGTATTACAAAGCCATAGTAGTCAAAACGGTATGGCATTGGCATAAAAACAGACACATAGATCAACAGAACAGAATAGAGGGCCCACAAATAAACCCTCACACCTGTGGTCAATTAATTTACAACAAATGAGCTAAAAGCATACAATAGGAAAAGAATAGTCTCTTCAGTAAATGGTGTTGGGAAAACTGCACAGCCACATACAAAAGAATGAAACTGGACCACTATCTTACACCATACATGAAAATCAATTCAAAATGGATTAAAGACTTGAATGTAAGACCTGAAACCATGAAACTCCTAGAAGAAAACATAGGGGGTAAGCTCCTTGATATCAGTCTTGGTGATGACTTTTTGAGTTCACACCAAAAGCAAAGGCAACAAAAGCAAAAATAATCTGACTACATCAAATAAAAAGCTTCTGTACAGCGAACAAAACCATCAAGAAATGAAAAGACAGCCTACAGAATGGGAGAAAATATTTGCAAATCATATATCTTATAAGGAGATAATATTCAGAATGTATAAAGAACTCATACAACTCAAGAGAAAAAACAATCTGATTAAAAAATGAGAAGATCAATTAATTGACATTTTACCAAAGATATACCAATGGCCAACAGGTACATGAAAAGGTGCTGAACATCACTAATCATCAGGGAAATGCAAATCAAAACCACAATTAGGTATCACCTCACATCTGTTTGAATGGCTGTTATCAAAGAGATAAGACATAAGTGTTGGTGAGAATATGAAGAAAAGGGAACCCTTGTGCACGTGCACAGTTTTAGTGCAAATGAAAAATGGTGCAGAGAACAGACTGGTGGTTGCCAGAGGTAGGGGATGGGCAAAGGTGGTCAAAAAGTACAAAATGCCAGTTATAAGTAAGTCCTGCATGGGATATAATGTACAGCATGGAGATTACAGTTAACAATACTGTACTGTATGTTTAAAAGTTGCATGGCAGCATGGATGGACCTAGAGATGATCACACTGAGTGGAGTAAGTCAGACAGAGAAAGACAAACAGCATATGATATCCCTGATACGTGGAATCTAAAAATATGATACAAATGAACTTATTTACAAAACAGAAGTAGAATCACAGACATAGAAAACAAATTTATGGTTACCAAAGGAGAAGGGGGCAGGGTAAATTAAGAGTATGGGATTAACAGATACACACTACTATATATAAAATAGATAAACAACAAGGCCTTGTGTTTATTCTTGTGATGAGAACTTTTAAGATTTGTAACTATGGTGATGAATGTTAACTTATTGTGGTAATCAATTCGCAGTATATACATATTTCAAATAATTATGTTGTACACCTAAAGTTAATACGTTACATGTCAATTATATCTCAATAAAAATTTTACAAATGAATAATAGCTACTAATTTCAATATCTTTCATCACTATTCAACACTAACCAACTAGTAATCAACATCCTCATTGTACACCGTTAATATATTAAAGAACTTAAACACAGCATTTTTATGTAAAATTGAAACCATCTACCCCAAATCATAATTTCAAAAAGTCACTGAAGGTAAATATCAGGTACTGGATAGATCTTTTTTTTCTTAAGAAAAACTAGAGAAAGGCAGGAATGACAAAGTAGTCACACATCAAGTTGGAAATTGGTTAAAAACAAAATATATGATTTAGATAAGTAATCCAAAAAAAAATAGTGGTGGGCATATTTGCTCATACACAGCCCCCTTTTTAAGACAAAATAATGTTCTAATACACAGCTTCCTTTTGTATAAAGAGAAAATAGTTTGCTTGGGTGTAAACAAAATCATAGGTGTAAGGATTCTTGTGTCTCAGCTTACATCAATTCTGGCTAAAGTCACTTTTTAAGCAAGTAAAACCATTATCATCATTTGAATTGAGGAACGAGAAGTGAGTTACATATCATCCTGTCTAGAAAGCCTAAAACCATGGTGAATTTCAGAAGACTTAAAGAATATCTGGCCTATAGCAAACCATTTCACTTCTTTTATCTCAGATTAAATTGAGTCATCTCCTTTTTCCTTCACTTCAGCAGTGTCTATCATATTATGCTGTATCAGAGTGCTATTTTAACTTTGACTATGTCTTTCCTTATTTTGAAACATTCATTTTTTTTAATGTTTCAGTCATTTCTTTGGACCAACTTCAGACAAACCATGAAAACTAGGGCCAATAATCCAAAAAGGATTTTTATGCATATCTGTGGGAATCACCTCAGAATATAATCAAATTGAAGTGTTAATGCTAAAGAATTGCCATTACTTAAGTTAGAAATCCCTGAACCATTAGCAGTGCTATTTGAGCAGGCAGTGGATCAGTGAAGTAGGGATGAGGGCTGGCCAAGTTCCTAGTGTACACAGTTGGGACTCAATAAATATTTTCTTGAGGCTTTTTTTTTTGTGGGAGGAGGCCTGTGGTCACCAGTATTGTTGTTAGAGTCAGGAACATTTTTGGGCTGCCTATAATATTATAGCTACATATCAGCATATGATTAGATAACCCATAAATATTGGTATCTTGCTAGTTCGATGCTTTAAAACAGAGTATATCAATCAGCTATTGCTGTGTAACAAAATAATCGGAAAATTCTCAAGTTACGTATTTTTCATTCATGCCATCTTGTTGGTTGATTGGAGTTGTGCTGGAGCTCAACTAGGCTGGACTCCAAGTTGTGGGTTGGGGTCAAGTCTGTTCCACATGTCTCTCATCCCCCTTGGGTCAGAAGACCACTGTACCATGTACTTCTTACGGCACATAAGCACAAGACAGCAAGCCCAACCACTTAAGGACATTACAAGCCTCTGCTTATGTCATATCTAACATTCCATCGGCCAAAGCAGGTTATGTGACCATGTCCAAATTCCTGGGCCAGAGAAGCACGTTCCCCCCAACACTCAGTCACTTTACTTTGTAGGTACTGGCCTCCTTCTTGCTCTTCTGTGAGCAAGCCAATCACACTCTCCTCTCAGAGTCTGCATTTCCTATTGCCTCTGTCTCATGCACTCTTCCTTCAAATATCTACATGGCTCCCACCCTTAAGTCCCTAACATTTTGGCTCACCTGCCCCTTATTAATGAGGGCTTCTTAGACTCCCCTTTCCGAAGAGTCTTCCTCACTGCCCCTCCCTAACCCTCTTTTCTGAGGCCTGAGTGCCTCCATAAGAATGTGAATTCCATGGAGACAGGGCTTTTTGGTTGTGTATTGCTATAATCCCAGTACTCAGAACATTGCCTGGCACATAGTTGGCTTTTGATAAGTACTTGAATATATAAATAAATCTGTTTTGAAATTTTTATGGCTTTTTTTTTTTAACATTTAAAATCTGGCTCAGTATTGAATAGTCCAGTGGCATTACTTTAATTTCAGGTGTCATTTAGTGGTTTTCACTTTTCCAGTATAATCTCACACAGAAAATATTAGGCCTTAAGCATCTTTCAGTGGTTGATTCACTTCTTACTCACGCATATATGTGATAATTCTGATTTCCACTTTTAAAGGAGATTAGTTAAACCCAAAGGAGTTTTAACTGTGAAAATCTTGAGAAAAGAAGAAGATTATACTTTACTTGTTTATTTTCTATGTACGATGTAATAGGCCCTCAAAAACTGTTTGAAGGATACATGAAACTGCCATGAAAGTTTCCATTAAAACAAAGAAGCCAAGTTTACATGTGTACTTGGACACTTACATTTGAGACTCACAGCTGATAGTTATGACTGGTTGACATAATTAGGTTTATACCGTTTTTTGATCCTTGAAGTAATTCAGGGAGAATAATGTCAGTCACTTCATTGAACTGTACCTAAACCTTAAGACAGTACAGTTGAGTTCCTAGAGCTCCGGTATGAGCTAATTAAACTGTCAGAAATATTAACATCATTGCTCATGAGTGTCTCTGTTGGTTCCAATTTATTCTATAAGGCATACTATCACTAAAGTGGACTTGACACCATTAAAAATGCCTCGTGTTCCCCAATTCGGCAAAATTTTGCATTGGTAATGGAACAGAGATGTAATCAACCCTGCAGCTGTCAGCATCCAGTTCCTTCTGGCAATATTTCATTCACTCCATCCTTTCCAGATGATGGTAGTTTAAAACCACAGGCAAGGGGCTTCCCTGGTGGCACAGTGGTTAAGAATTCGCCCGCCGGGCTTCCCTGGTGGCGCAGTGGTTAAGAATCCGCCTGCCAATGCAGGGGACACGGGTTCAAGCCCTGGTCTGGGAAGATCCCACATGCCGCGGAGCATCTAAGCCCGTGTGCCACAACTACTGAGCCTGTGCTCTAGAGCCCACGAGACCCAACTACTGAGCTTGCATGCCACAACTACTGAAGCCCGTGCACCTAGAGCCCGTGCTCTGCAACAAGAGAAGCCACTGCAATGAGAAGCCCCTGCACTGCAACGAAGAGTAGCCCCCGCTCACCGCAACTAGAGAAAGCCCGCGCGCAGCAACAAAGACCCAACGCGGTCAAAAAAAAAAAAAAAAAAAAAAGAATTCGCCCGCCAATTCAGGGGACACGGGTTCGAGCCCTGGTCCGGGAAGTTACTGCATGCAGGGGAACAACTGAGCCCGTGAGCCACAACGACTGAGCCTGCGCTCTAGAGCCCGCGAGCCACAACTACTGAGCCCGCGTGCCACAACTACTGAAGCCCACGCGCCTAGAGCCCGTGCTCACAACAAGAGAAGCCACCGCAATGAGAAGCCTGTGCACCGCAACGAAGAGTAGCCCCCGCTCGCCGCAACTAGAGAAAGCCCGCACGCAGCAACGAAGACCCAGCGCAGCCAAAAATAAATAAATTAAATAAAATAAATAAAATTTAAAAAAACCCACAGGCAAAAAGAAACTAAAGATGCTGAATTTCATTTTTTCACTTCTAAAGGCATAAATATCAGCAAGTAGCATGTGCATGTGGATGGATAGATAGATAACCTAACTTCCTTTTCACCTTATAACCTGAATAGCAATCATTTCCTGTCCTTAGTACTTCAAAGAGAGTTCCTATGGTATGTTACCAGGAGACTCACAGAATCAGAGGGGTTTTGTCTACCCCAGGTCCTTAGCCCTCCTTTCTAATAATGGTATACAGCCTCACATCCACCTAAGATATGATTTTGTCTAAATGGTGAGCAGTGCCAAGGATTCTTTTAGCTTGTGCTTTAAGAAAGAAGGATGAACACTTGGTAATAAATGCAGGATTATAATCAGAGATGAAAATCCAAGTGGCATAGACCAAAGGAAATGACAAGCATATTTAAGTCATTACATCGCTGGCTCCCCAGTCATTTTCAAGTCACATGTGAACCAGAGGTTGTCCTTAAGCGTGTATATTTTTGTTGATCTGCTGAAGCAAGGTCTTGTTTTAAATGGAAGTGGCAATGTACTCAACAAACAGAGCTTGAAAAGAAGTTATTTTCACTGTTGGAAGATTGAATGTTATGAAAAATTAGTTTCAAAGGACCTTCAAAGTTCAAAACAATTTTGTTTGCACTTAAGAAATTTCTCCCTTACTGCAAATGCTGTTTGAGGTGTATTTCTTTGACACATGAATAAACAGTCGAGACACAGATCAACAAAATCTACAAGGAGACTCCCATCCCCAGAAGAAGACCATCCATCCCTAAACTCCCTTCCTTCCAAATCATCTTTCTCTCCTCACATAAACAAATGCTCAAAAATTTTTTTAAAAAGTTCCCTTTGTAAGCATCTAAAAACATAATTATGATGAAGTAACCCCACAGAACAAATAGGAAAGGAACATAACTTCCCAGTATGTCCATATACACAGTCCTTAGAATATCAATATTTCATTTCCTATATAGGGCACATACAACTTTTATTTCTCCCTATTACATTGGACTTTAAAGGTACTTGAGTTTTCTCTGTATTTTTTGTTGAATGTCAAAGTAAAGAATGGAAAAAATACCTCAGTGTCTCCACTCCTTACCTTACTAAAGTGAATGCAAAATGTCACATGCTTCTTTTGTGTTGAAGAGACACGCTGCAAATGTGCGATAATCATCTTTTATTACAAAGAAAAACATTTCACGTTTCTTAATGGGGCGTAAGAAACTTACTGGCAACTTTAACTTCTAAGCAGATACACAGTTTTCTTTTCCAAAGATAATGACATAGATAAATCCCTGCATGAAATTCTTTTTCCCGTGAAGGAACTGTTCCCTAATTATTAAGCTTGAGGGGTCATTTTTATTTACGTTATTTATGAAGGAGTGAAAATGAATTAATAATGGATTTTTAAATGGCGTCATGAACCTTTTCTCTGGTATCTGTATTTTCTCCTTAAGTGTAATTTGCCATTGTTTGTGTTTGCTTTCATTAAGGTGAGGAAGATCTTCTCAGTCCTCCCCAGGACACAAGCACAGGATTAGAAGAAGTGATGGAGCAACTCAACAACTCCTTCCCTAGTTCGAGAGGTAAGCGCCACTACCCAGAAGTCACTCAAACTTCCTGGAAGTAGGCCACTCGTTTCCATACCCAACTAGCATGTGTAGATAAACAGGTGCTGACAGAATGCCAGTTTGGGATCATTGTGAGAAGATTTTGTTTTCGAATGTGAATTTCTGGTTTGGAGTATTTTGAATTCAAATACCTGTGTAATCAAGATGTTTCTAGAAATAAGAATACTAACTTATGTTTATAAAGTATCGATATCTTCCTTGCTTGGCACATTAGTCTGAAGAGTTATTTATGAGATAGCTTTTACTTAAGAGCAGTTATTAAGTGACTTTTACAGACGAGGAAATTAATGCCCTGATGGTGCCTTTGCCAGGGACATACAGCTACTATGTGATACAGCAAGGTCTGTGATATGCCTAGCGTACAGTGGTGGTGGGAACTCGGGCTTGCAATCTCATGCCTTTTATGTATATTTGAAAACTGTATATTACCCCATCATTTAAACATAAGTACAATTAAATCTCTATGTACTAGTTCGTTATTTTTTTCACTTCCTTAGATAGAATACAATTTTCACAAAGGAAGACACTAATATTATTTAATTTAAATGTTAATATATCTTAATATTATTGAACATTAACATTATTTTTCCCATCACTTTGACTTTGAATATTTTGCCCCTCATACCAAAAATACAGCATTTTACCGCACTGAATTTTCCTACCAGCCAGTATGAGCTTCAGATGCCTTACTTCATCCAAGGAGCTATTTTGCTGCTATTGTTAGTGTTTTGGAGTATTTCTAGTGGTTCATTGCCCTAACATAAGACAGGTCACTGACCCACCCCCTTCAGTGAATAAAAAGAATGGCAGACAGCATGGACGCTCGAGTCAATAACATTGTATTGCAAGTGTGAAAGTTGCTAAGAAAGAAAATCTTCAGAGTTCTCATCACAAGAGAAAAAATATTGTAACTTTGTATGGGGACAGATGATAAATAGACCTATGGGGTGATCATTTCACAGTGCATACAAATGTCAAATCACTAGGTTGTACACCTGACACTAATATAATGGTGTATGTCAGTTATACTTCAATTAAAAAAAAAAAACAGACTGGCAGCAGTCACCTGTGAGCAAATAGAGGGATAATCTAGAGAACCAAGGGTGGGGGCGGGGAGCACAGGCTTTGTGGCCAGTGATTGGCACCCCTAATGGGCAGCCAGGGAGGGAAGGGCGGCAGAGAATCTGGCTATTTGTTCCTCTCCATAAGGGCAATGAGGAGGGTGCTTTGAGTCCTGTGTTTTTCCTATCTTTTTGTTCAGTGTCAGTTAACAATGGCCATTTCCCAGCTAT
Organism: Balaenoptera borealis; assembly: GCF_965194805.1. Taxonomy (NCBI): domain Eukaryota; kingdom Metazoa; phylum Chordata; class Mammalia; order Artiodactyla; family Balaenopteridae; genus Balaenoptera; species Balaenoptera borealis. The sequence goes on along the minus strand of NC_138881.1, from coordinate 27,648,895 downwards.
TTCATGTGCGAGTGAACGTTGTGTGGTGCACATTAAAAGCAATAATGTTCTGATAGAGCGTTGCTAAGGAACCGTCAGGGGAAGCTAATTTTAAATGTCTGCACCAGCCATCTTTTCACCGCTGAGCGCCTCTGATGTGTTGATTTTAACAGATAAAAGTCTTCTGTCTTCCACCCACCTCCTTATCCCACACCTGCCAGCCTCTTCTCCATCCTGTCTTCACTGTCTCCTCTCCCAAAATGCCATGATTCATAATGAGAAGACCACATGCTGGTTTGACGTAAATCAAACACATTCACCTTGATCCTGCCAGCTTTTGCTAGCACCTACTATGTACCAGCGGAGGTGTCAGGGATGCAAAGTAGAAATGCCAAGTTCTTTGCCGTCAAGGTGCTTACGGTCAGTTGGGGATGCAGCCTTCCCGAGAAGTTCATATCACAGCACAGTAGTATTACTGCTGTAATGGAGACGTCTATGACATGAGAGAATCCTAGAAACCCCCTTCTAGATAAATAGGAATGGCTTAGCCTCAAGCAGAGCAAGTGTCTTCCTCAAGATCACACAGCTACTCATGGGGCCAGAACTTTGGGCCCCGCGTCTCACACACATTTCACTGACCCCAGGCTTTCCCTTGAAGGTCATAGACATGCGTCTCCTCCCTGCTCCTTGACCTGAAAAGTTGTTGACCTGCTCTGTGGGAAGTTAGTGGCTGCCCTGGGCATTTCTTTCACATCTGAACAACTAGAGTCTATCAGAGGAGAGGCTACAGCAGCGCTCATGGCTCTGCTTCCCCAGCGGCTGCTGTTTTGTACTGGGTCTCTGGGCCATCCTAACTATCTTAAGGTGAGATCTTTGCACCCTCTCCCGGCATCCCCCTTTTAGAGTCCTTGAAGCTAAATACCACATGGGTATGAAAGATCAGAAATATACCTCCTCTGATATGGTATTTGGCAGTCAGCCTCTCTGATGTTATATTTACTTGTCCGATGTTAATTTACTTATATGGAAAACCTAGGAAACTCTATTCAGGCCGCCTGGATAGTGTTTACTAAATTAGTGCTTATGGAAGCATATCATCCCCTGAGTGCGAATTTGAGTTCTCAAATAGGGGATAAGCAGGCTTTGTCTGATACCAGTTCCATTAACCAAGTTCCTACTTACTCAGTTAGTACCCTGGTGGCCTGAGAGAATTCATTCATTTTCCTGAAGAAAACAAATACACAAACAAACAAAATACACATAATGAGAGTAGATAAGGTGCTAGAAGAGCTGGCTGGTCTTTCTGTGATGCTATGACCTGGACATTTTCTTTTCTTTTTTTTTTTTTTTTTTTTGCTACTTCCTCCCAAATTATACCTTATCATAGGCCCCTTATGATTCTGCACCCAATTCCAACGTGTGGGGTTCTTTTCCCACACCACCAAACAATTCTCATATACCAGCTGGGTGTCCTACAATTTAACTCGATTCTGACTCTGTCTACCCAGAGACAGGATCCGATTCCACCGGCTAAGGTCTCAGTCCCACAAGACTGCCCCTCCCCTCCTACTTCAGAATGCCAATTTTAAGTCCAGGTTGTTAGCTGGGCTTCTGACCCACTGCCTATAGACTAGAGATTCCAACAACCCCCTCTTTTGGTTCAATTAATTTGCTAGAGCAGGGCACAGAACTCAGAGAAACATTTTACTTACTAGATCACTGGTTTATTATAAAAGGGTACAACACAGGAACAGCCAGATGGAGGAGATGCGTAGGGCAAGGCATGGGGAAAGGGTGCAGAGCTTCCATGCCCTCTCTGGGCACACCACTCTCACCACATCTCCACGTGTTCACCAACCCGGAAGCTCTCCTAACCCTGTCCTTTTGGGTTTATAAGGAGGCTTCATTACATAGGCATGATTGATTAAATCATTGGCCACTGGTGACTGAACTCAATCTCCAGCCCCTCTCCTCTCCCTGGACATCAGCGGGTAGGACTGAAAGTTCCAACCCTCTAATCACTTGGTTGGCTCCCCTGGCAAGCAGCCCCCATCCTTAGGTGCTTTCCAGAAGTCACCTTGGTAACATAACAAAAGACACCTTGCTGCTGCTCATCACAGGAAATTCCAAGGGTTTTAGGAGCGCTGTGCCTGGAAGGGGGACGAAGACTAAATATATATTTCCTGTTATAAATCACATCACACCTATTTCTCCATAAATTTAAATGGATAAAAAGTCTTGTCATTGTAAAAATAGGCTGATCGTCGATGCACTCTAAAAAGTGGTTTTTCAAGCACGTAGACCCCAGACGGGTTGGAACCAGAGGTTGATGATGCCGACTCCCAATTACCTCACCACCGACCAATCAGAAGAGTGTTCATGAGCTGATCACACACCCCACAAACCCCCTCCCTCACACTGTCTTTATAAACCTTTCCCTGAAAGCCTAAGGGGAGTTTCAGGGTCTTTTAAGCACTAGCTGCCCTGGACTCCTTGTTTGGCCCCCTGCAATAAAGCTATTCTTTTCTACTTCACCCAAAAAATAAAAAAATTTTAAAAAGTGGTTTTTTGGATGCTTTATTTCTAACTAAAGGCATTTTTTCATTGTGAAAGAATGGAGAATATATATATATATATATATATATATATATATATATATATATATATATATATGGTAGGATTTAGTGGGAATATCTTACCAATTAGTAGGTATGTTAAGTTGATATTAAGCCAAAAATCTTGAGATTCTTAACGTCTCAGGATTAGAGACTCTCCCAAATTGGAAGGGTCTTGAAAGTTCATCTTAACATCTTTGATGTTCAAAACAGTGGCTTTTGACCTTTTCTGACCATTATCCATAATAAGAGAAACATTTTACATCTTAAACCGGGGTAAAGATATAAAACAAATTATTTGCGTATGTATGTACACACAAATATGTACGTACCCACCATATATACACCACACATATATGTATATAGTCACGTATACATACAAAGATCAGAAACAAAAGTTTCATGAAACAATACTTTACTATGTATAATTCACACTGTTTCTCTGTTTTCTTTATTTAAAAATAAAATGCTGGTTGCAACGCACTATATTGATTTTCTGATCCAGTTGTTTAAAAATACTGATCTAACTGATCTCAGTTTTCCTTGCCCAGGTGGATATCTTTTTGACAAAAATTATATTTTAGAAGTTTTATTACCACGGACGTTTCTGCCAAGACCTTGCTAGTATCTTAGAGAACACTGTATTTTCAATCTAAGTCTGCATCCACGTTCCCATTGTTGTGTTACGAAAAATGAAGTTCATGCTTGCTACAGCTGTTTCGGACAGCTGTTTTAGTAACTTAAAACAGATGTTTGAGCCAGAGGTCTGACATTTAGTGGAAATGTGCTGTTAAATACCACCTCATGGTTTACTTAACCCTGCTAGATAATCTCCCACAGAGGAAAAGACGTTTTTTAATATTATGTTTTTCATAAATATAAAGCATATAGGTAGGGGAGTTCTTGTGTACTTTAAATTCACAACTTTTTTGTTACCCTTTCCCACAATTTTGACTTAGCGCTAAGTCTTCAGGTATCAGCTAATCTTCACCTTTCATTTCCACTAGAAGTACCTGGATGCCCAAAGAAGTGAAGAGCCTCGTTCATGGCTATTCAGCAGGTTCGATTAGGCTTCAGCTCTCTACCTTGATGGCCTTGCTAAACTGTTATACAAATTAATAAAGGAGGCTGCACGCTTCTCCGCTTAGTGATCAAGTGGTAGCCAGCACTGTCCTGCCTCGTAGCCACTATAAACCGCAGGGAGTTCAAGGTGTGAACGTGTGCCTGTTTAGCTTTGCGAGCCTATCATCTTTTCTGATGAATCTCTAGCTCTAGTTAGTTATTCACAACCACCTGAGGAGCTTGAGGGCCTTGGTGTATATTAAACACAGAATGTGAGCCAATTTCTATCTAACCTATTTAATCTACCTATATAATCTCTCCCTCTGTCTATAAATAGATGTAGAAGTTGAATTCCACTGTAATAAAAGGCATTATCTACCATAGGACACTTTGTAAATCTCCACCATTATCCTGTAGGGAGGCTACATGGGTAGAACGAACAACAAACATCGTTTTAAAATCAACTCTTTAAGCGATTTGTCCATACGTCTCTGAACATTTAGCAGTCTAACAAAGAGTTTGTTCGATGCATGTGCATTCCTGAAAGAAAACGCCTCGCTAGTGAGGGGCATGGTACTGGCCTCTGTAAAAATTAGGTGCCACTGTACATTGATTAATGATAGGATCCAAGATGAGCTCTCAGTGCAGTAAGACATCTCAAGAAGCAGTTAGCACTGTTGTGTGGGTATTGCTGCTGCCTGTATAATCTCTTACCTGCTGACCTGTGCCACATTATTTTTATCCCCAACAGCCCATGCCATCCTCTCCCCCTCATACTCCCCCCTCCTAAATAAGGCCACATACATTCTGTTAAATGCCTCTAAATTAGAAAGCCAACCGCTTTGCAAAACCTGCCGTCTTCTAAAATTCAAGTCTTGTCCGTGATTCTTTTATGGAAGCGCAACATAAAGAACAAAGACAGATGGAAGCATCCTGGCCCCCCTTGCAGGCTCCCTTCCCTTCCCTCTTGGCTTCCAGAAAGGATTTCAGCTGTTGCTCCTTTACACCAGGGGCCGGCAAACTGCAGTCCACGGGCCAAATCTTTATAAATAAGGTTTCATCATAACACAGCCACCCCCATTCATTTACATATTGTCTAGGGGGGCTTTCTCACTCCAAGGGCAGAGTAGTTGTGGCAGAGCTGAATAGCCGCTACGGAGACTGTGTGACTGGCAAAGCCCAAAGTATTTAACTATCTGGCCCTTTACAGAGAAAATCTGCCAACCCCGACTTTACATCATTAAATTGTTGTCCACTCTAGCTCATCACATACATACAGTCACAGATTTCGGTGCTGATCAACTTTCAGCTCAAGAAAACTGCTTTTGAATTGATTTACACGTTTATATCCGTCTTCACCAAAGATCCTGCATTTTCAATAAAGTATAGCCATTTCAATCTTCTTTCACTTGTAATGAAACAGAAATCCTAAAAAGGGACTCATTATTCCTTAACTTTTTTAAAAAGTCAGTGAAGTGAGATAAAGAAGCTCATAAAGATACCCAGAAACAGTAACGTCCTGCGATTCTGACTGTGAATAATGAATTACAGCCAATCCTCTCAAGTTCGTACTGCCTGAGGAAACGAGACTTCTCCAGACCTGACCAAGCCCTTTCTTTAGACTCAGGACTCCCCAGCACACTTCCTGTTTCTCTTGATTCATTTCCTGACAGCATACTGCATTGCCAGATGGACCCCCTAACCGAAGGTCTAAGCAAACTCATTTCCAAAGAATGTGTTTTTCACATAAAACTTTTATTTGGTACTTTATTTATCGGTAAAGAATTTGTTTTTAATGCTGCAACCAGCGAGCCTCTATTTTGTCAGTGTAGAAAGTATTTCTGATACAAGTAGAAAACATTTAACTCTTTTTAAACAAGAAGCGGACCTCGCTTCGTACTATGCTAATGAGCACATTGGAACCCAAGTGGCGAGGAAGGATTTTGAAAGAGGTCAGGGATCACATAGCTCTGGGAGGTCCATTTTACAGAAAACATGGTTTCTGAAGAAGTACCTGAAACAAAACCCAAATCATACGCTTCATCTTCAGCAGTGTCCAGTTGATACTGAGCTCTGAATAGGCCTTGTTGAAGAATTAATAAAGATGCATAACCTTTATCATTCTAGGAACCATAATTACATTCTAAAGCTAAATCACATTGCTTTCTAACAACACTGTCCTTCCTAAGGTTCTGAGGTTTTAAAAATAGACCCAAGTCAAGGACCTACTGTATAGCACAGGGAACTACACTCAATATTTTGTAATAACCTATCAGGGCAAAGACTAAGAATATATATATATATATATAACTGAATCACTTTGCTGTACACCTGAAACTAACACAACATTGTAAATCAACTATACTTCAATTTGAAAAAAAAAAGAAAAATAGGCCCAAGTTACAAGCCAGACACAGCTACGAGCCCTTGGCATCCAAGCTAAAGGATCGCAGGCAAGGCCAAGTTGCCTAAAGCATCAAAGGACTCTTGGCCATGACCTAGTGGCTACCTAATTTAGTTCAGCCAGCATTTACCAAATACCCGTAGTGTCGAGGTATAGTAGAGGTATCAGGGATAGAGAGGTAGGTGAGCAACGTGTGGACCCTGCCTTCAAGGAGCTCACAGTCTTATAGGGGAGGAGAATTAATTCTACCACCAGACAGTATAACCATGAAGTACAAGAAATTTTTAAAATTTTGCTAATGAAGTCTAAAAGAATGGATGACTAATTCACGCTGGGGTTGGTGTGCACCATCAAGGATGAAATGAGGTTCTCCCCCTTCCCTTTTCCCCATCGTCTGGTATGGGCCTACCACTGGGAACACCCACAACTGAGGAGCCAATACCCTTTGTTCTCTCTCTTTTTCCTGGTTTGAGGAGCATCATGAATACCTTGACCATGTTTATTACGTCGTCAAGCATGCAGTCTCTGTACCCCCAAGAAGCCTCTGACTCGGGACAATTCAGAAGGAAGGCAGAGGCAGGGGAGGGGCATACTTAGAAAACCTTACAATGTACACCAGAAGTTTTAAACCCTAAACTTGATAAGTTTTAAAAAGTTTCTTTTGGATTAGTAGCTCAATACCTCTTCATTCTAGACTACTACTCAAATTGTTTCGGGGGGTCGTAGGTCTTCTTGGAGTGTGTCAGGGGAAAGGGAGATGCTGCAGAAGATCTCTCACAGCTCTGCTTGTATCTGGTCTAAATACTGAATTGCAGACAAGAATGTTTTAGGAAGTGGCCCAATGCGAAAGCCAAAGTTTGAAAATCAGTATTTCACTGTGGAGACCCCGGAAATTGCAGGCCCAAGACATGCCAGGTATGGTCAGCGGTCCCTAATTTTCTGTCCGGTTATAAATATTAGCGTAGAAAAACTTTCTCATCAGAACCTGCTTTTCAAAAATAAATAACTGCATACAGATATAGGATTCTATAAAACAAACAAGGCCAGAGGGTCTTTGGCTGACCCTCAAGGCTCCTGGTATCTGTTGAATCATGAGGAGGAAGGTGAAGACTCATTCCTGAATCTGGCTCCGTGGCTTGCCCATAAGTGGGACTTATCTCCTTCCCGCTTTGTTTCAATTTTCTCCAGTGTCCCCAGTCCCATCATGGACACGCTCAGCTTCTATCAGATAGAACAACTTCCCCCAAGAGGATGGAGTCTAGCCTCTATGCAGTGTTCTACCTCGCATTTGGAGTGCAGATTTTTGACACCTGAAACCAACTACTGTTTGTTTTGGTGCGTTGGTTGTCAAGTGGAGAATAAAGGGATTCTGAGATTTTTGGACAGTAAACTTGAGATTCTACAGTTGCCCTTGAAAACAATGCTCAATTTGTCAGATTTCTATGCTGTGCCAGCTTTCATCCAGTTGAACATGTGAGCTCTATGGATTCTATAAGTGATGTCTCCTGGATCATGTTATCTGTTTACACCGATTTTAAGTGTATGTAAAGGTTATTTGACTGGATGTGTCTTTTGGGTTTTTTTGTTTCTGTTTTTATTTTTTTTCCAGAAGGGGATAAATGAATTGTCATCTCAACATTTGTTTGGTAAAAGAAGCAAATTGGTATGAAACTGTATATTTATGCATTTTTTTTTCCTTTCTGATATCTCTGCCTCTTCCTCTCTCTATTATTAAAGGAAGAAATACCCCTGGGAAGCCAATGAGAGAGGTTAGTGAGATTCAGGCTCACAGCCATGGCTTCTGTCTGTCTCATCCCGCTTTCTATGTTTGGCATTTGTGTAAGAATTGTGTGCGTGCACGCCCATGTGTGTATTACACGTGTCATCATGTAAGGATGGTAGTCACCTCTCCACTTGCAGCTTATGAGGAACATTCCTCAAATGTTCACTGTCATTGTCATCACCATGACAACAGGACCAGGGGTTGGGGGAACAGGAATCTCTCTTAAATGGCAACCCTTTGTAGTCCCTAGGTTGGAATCCTGAAGCTCATCATCTGTTGCCATTTGCAACACAAACAAAATCTTCAAAATACATTTAGCCTCGAACATAACTGATGAGTCATAAAGCTTCCTTCTACTTCCAGGACCCTAGCATTTTCTGCCAGTGCCCTTGGTTTTTATTCTTCAGGGGTGACTTCATTTTTTGTTTTCTTTTTCCTGGTGCCTACACTCTTTCTTTCCCACTTTAGCTAACATTTTTTTGAGCAGTTACTGTGTGCCAAGGACTTTTCTAAGCACTTGCCATCTTTTTCATTATGTAATCTTCAGGACAAGCCTATGAGGTAGGTACTCTTATTAACCCATTTTACAGATAAGGAAACTGAGTCAATGAAAGGGTAAGCAATGTGTCCAAGGTGACAGAGCCAGGATTTGAATCCAGGCAGTCTGGGTCCAGAGCCACACTCTTAACTGTGTGCTTTACTGCCACTTAGAAAATGGTGTGTGAAAAGCACATGTCATCTCAACTTGCCCTTTAGAGGATGCTTTTTTTCTTTACTTGGCATTTTGAGCCAGAGAGAACAATAACCAATTAGGGATAAAAAGTGAATCTTGGAGTCTTGAGGGATTTTTTTCATGCCTGTTATAGGTAGGGTACAGCATTATCACTGAATGTGGTTTGGGGGTTTTACAGTAAAAGCTGCTTCATACTTCTGTTCTACCAGAAATATTAGCTAAACATTGAGTTACCTAATGAAAGGACATTGGATGACAAAGTGTTGAGTGACAGCCCAAGTGAAACAAGATTGTCCTTACCAAGAGTTTAGTATGAAGGACGCAAGAAGGAAAGCTCTCCCATGGATGGCAATAGCGTGTACTATTGTGGGAGACAGGTTGGACGGGTGGGGAGTCCTTACATGAGAAGGTTCTGGATCCTTAGCAACAGATGGAAAGGAGTAGCCACTGATTCATTTAAACAGCATACTGGAAATTCTGCCAGTGCCATGCCACGCAGGTCTAATCAACTGAACGATCCTTCAGTGTGTCTACACCAGTGCTCGCTTCCAAGGCTTGTGGGGTCCAAGGGAGGGAGTGGTGGGCTGGGAGGAGAAACAGGAAACCTGAATCGGTGAAGCATTGAATGCTCCTGACGGTTTGCCTTCTTATGTGAGACGTCTTGGGTTCATTGTGATGGTAAGTGCCCCTTAAAATTTATTTTAACGTGTGGTAAAAAGTTGCACCATGTTTTTAACCACCCTAAATATGTGTCTCTCATAAACGAATTTTAGAAAAGGCCAGCACATATAATTGAAGTCACATAGGCATTTGGAAACCATACTACCTGAGGTGTATTGTAGTCAGATAAGTTTGCAGAAAGCCAGAGAATCAAAACAATAGTGATTTTCTTTAATGCTATGAAAATACCCCAAATGTACAGTAGACCAGATATTTTTTCAAAGATTAAATTACAGAGAAGAAAAGATAAGCACATTTCGCTGCAGTATTCTGGCTTTGCTTTGGCCAATTGAGTGCTCACCATTTCTTTGGGAACGGTATTTTTTAAAAAACAGAGTGCCAGATTGCTATTGAGGTCTTGGGTCTCTGCCAGAAAGTCTCAATTCAAATCACTGCAGCGAATAACTCCCTGAGGCAGAGGTGGCATGCGAGAGTCCACGTGTCGCACTTTGCACCAACTTGGAAAAACATACAACTACCCTAATGTTAAACGCAAAGTGCCTTTCTCTTCAACAATCCTTGCTTAAGAATGGATTAAATATGTCTACAGACGTATTTTTATGTCTACTTGTGCCTGAAGCTAATCGCAGATGCCTGCATCCTGCCTGTTTTCCAGGGCCTCTCATGCTCATAGCACGAGATTTTCATTTTGACTTTAGAAAAATCTGTCAGGTAAAGTTAATGATCTCACTAATGTTCTGCCTTACACGCATGGATAATAGAAGCAGGATACAAATCTATTTTCTGTGTCCCAATTCCCTATCTGTATGTGGTTCTATACCTCCAGCGGGTTGAGGTATATGATTCTTTGGGGCAGTATTTAGTCAAAGAGATAGAATTTTTTTTTCTGGCTCTAAGGAAAACCTCCATGGAAAACACTGGAATTGTTACTCTGATGAAGCAGGTATTTGTAAACAAAGTAATGAAAGGCATCATATAGATACGGTGAGGTGACTCAGAACGTTCATTTTTCTAGCACAGGGATGGCCATGAGGTCATTTGTGAACATTTAACCATCTGGACAGGTTAAAGGCCACCTAACATTTTGTGGGAGTAGGTATGGTGTATTAAGAATCATGAACCTGGGACTAGAATCCGCCTGCCTATGCAGGGGACACGGGTTCGAGCCCTGGTCCGGGAAGATCCCACATGCCACGGAGCAACTAAGCCCGTGCGCCACAACTACTGAGCCTGCGCTCTAGAGCCCACGAGCCACAACTACTGAGCCCGCATGCCGCAACTACTGAAGCCCGCATCCCTAGAGCCCATGCTCCGCAACAAGAGAAGCCACCGCAATGAGAAGCCCGCGCACCGCAACGAAGGGTAGCCCCTGCTCGCCGCAACTAGAGAAAGCCCGCGCACAGCAACGAAGACCCAATGCAGCTCAAAATTAATTAATTAATTAATTTTTTAAAAAATCATGAACCTCTGACCTGGTAACTTTTTAAATAGCAGATACCCCTAGAACTTATGCCTCTTAAGAGACTCAAGAATTTTCCTTCCACTTAGTAACCGAACACCATTTTGAGGAGTAGAAGCATTACTTGGCTGTATAATCTATACATGCATTCACTTGTCTTCATTACCTTTTGAACTGCAGTCTGCATCTCCTAGCACAGTCTAAAATAGGCACTTTTTGATTATTGTCAATAAGCTGATGGAGAAAAAAAAGATTTCTTCCCTGTTTTATGTTTTGTAATACATTTCCTAGCTACCAGGAGGACTATACTATAGTATAGATGTGAGAAATAGTTGGAATTATATTTAGGTATCAGGTTGTAAGAGTCTTGGGGTTTGTTTTTACTGCTTTTATTAATTGCTGTTGAGATTGCAAGCAATTTAACATTTGCAGTTAGTCCATCTATTGTCAATGACACATGAATAATTGTACAGATTTCCCAGGGTTGCTGGGCACTCGAAAGTAGATACAAGGGAAGCCCTCTAACTTGGTGGCATCAGTTAGATATTTGTGCTCTGAGGAGTAGCAAAGGACCCACTATGTCTTCCTGTGGTTTTTATGGTTTAGAAAAGCCAAAGATGATTTTTCTTCTTCACTGAGGGCTGCCAAACTACTGGCCCACTCTAGGCATAGTACATATGCTTTGTTAAAAGTTTTTATATGTGCAGCCTCAACCAAAATCCAGAGTGATTTTTTAAAGCATAATTAGTCCTCATTGAAACTTTCTGCACTAATAAAGCTCAAAGAGAGTTACAGACTTGGTCACCTTAATAAAAATGGCTGAACGGCATTAAAGTTAAGTCCTAACTTGATCTGGTGCCATCGCTGTTTAAGTGCCTGCCTATGAGTCCTCTTCAGATCCCCTCATATATTTAAAAACGATATGTCTCTTGAAATAAATATTAGAATAGAATACCTGCCCTAGTCTATCTTTAATGTTTATAGGGATTTTAACAATTATTATGGGAATCTATAAAGTTGATACATGGCAAGGTAGTAATAGCCTAGTAAAGCATTTTTAGTTTCAAAGGCACTACTTGAATAGTGGAATGATTTCCTAATGTCCAAGAATTAAAATTAGCCATATAAAAATATGGGACGTACATGACGAGGCAAGTCATAAAGTATGTCTCAAATTATCTTACTCTAGATCTGAATTTTGCCACAAAGTACCCAGGGACGTTGTGCTGCTTTTATGCTCCGTGCTGGGGGATTAATGATAGGTCATGTCATATTATTATTAGAAGGCTATTCTGATAGTTAACCCTCATTTAGTAGGAGATCAAAAATGGACTCAGAGGCTACCCAAATCCACGCTATACATGTGGGTCATCTTATAATTAGGCTCTTGAGTAATTTGGAATGAAAAGTAATTTTTTTTCCTGAAGCTTCCTAATTCAAATGTTAATAGTGTATACAAAGGTCAATTCAAGAGTATCTTTCAACTCAAGAAAAAGCAGAGAGAAAACACTCACCTCCGCCATAGCCTTAGACGTGAGCCAACAGCTTGTAACAGCCTTGAGATAAAGATTTCACACGTAGCGATGGTAGTGATGGTAGTGATGCCAACGGTGATGGCAGTAGAGTGGCGGCGGTGGTGGTGGTGATAGTTATGGTGATGGTTGTTTGACAGTAAAATAATTTTTAATTCAAGTACATAGTAAATAATCTCCCACAGCAAGGTGGAAAAGATACATCCCATCACGAATTGTTCCTGTTATGACAGGAATCTTGTGCTTATCCATGGAAGCCTTTTGATATATATTTACATGGGGAAGATGAGTGCAGTCTGACTTTTTTCCATTTATATGACACTAGGAGCCTGATCCAATATGAGGCTGATACTAACAGTGTGGAATGGCTTCATTAACAAGGCTTTGCTTCTTCCTGGAAAACTGGTGAAAAACCAAACTCTGTTGTGTATCCCCTCGACGCAGCTTCTGTGTTGTCTTCACCTAGAAACGGGGGATGATTTCCCAAATGACAAAGAGTTGGGGTCATGATAACTACACCTTGTGTCAAGTCTGTCTCTCTCTTTGTTTTCCAGGACACAATGTAGGAAGCCTTTTCCACTTGGCAGATGATTTGGGCAGAGCGATGGAGTCCTTAGTTTCAGTCATGACAGATGAAGAAGGGGCAGAATAAATGTTTTACAACTCCTGATTCCTGCATGGTTTTTATAATATTCATACAACAAAGAGGATTAGACAGTAAGAGTTTACAAGAAAAAAAAAATCTATATTTTTGTGAAGGGTAGTGGTACTATACTGTAGATTTCAGTAGTTTCTAAGTCTGTTATTGTTTTGTTAACAATGGCAGGTTTTACACGTCTATGCAATTGTACAAAAAAAGTTATAAGAAAACTACATGTAAAATCTTGATAGCTAAATAACTTGCCATTTCTTTATATGGAACGCATTTTGGGTTGTTTAAAAATTTATAACAGTTATAAAGAAAGATTGTAAACTAAAGTGTGCTTTATAAAAAAAAAGTTGTTTATAAAAACCCCTAAAAACAAACACATACACATACACACACACACACACACACACACACACACACACACACACACACACACACACACACTGAGGCAGCACATTGTTTTGCATCCTTTTAGCGTGATATCCATATGAGATTCGTGGCTTTTTTTTCTTTTCTTGCATATTTAAGATAGGACTTCCTCTAACACCACCAAATGACTACTTCATATCGCTCTTTTGGAATTGTTGACTGAGTGGGACTGGCTGTGGGTTTTCGTGTTACACATCTATATGTCTATAAGTATGTAAATACTATGGGTATATAGATAAATAGATATAAATTCAAGAGACCTTTTAAATTTCTTGTTCAAATGCTCTTGCCACTTCCTAAGGGAAAGAAATTACTTCTGGTCATCCAGGCTTACCTGCTTGGGTCTAGAATGAATTTTCCCTGGAGCCTGAAGCCAGAAGGAAACTACCACACTAAAACATTGTCTGGGGCTCCAGATGTTTCTCATTTTAAACTTTCCACTGACAACTAGAGTATGGAATTTTTTTCAGGGACATATGAATGAATACACAGGACTTATTATGTCAGAGTAATCCGCTGGTTGATGTATTCAGCTTCCTGCTGCTGGCAATGCCACGGTTTAGATTTAATGATGCTTCAGTGAAAATCAGAGCATCAGAAGGCATTTTTAACTCCCAGGCAGGAGGAGGGCTATGGTAGCGCTGGAGGGCTACGGATTCCCAGCCAATCCCTCAGAGGGAGCAGGCCACTCTTGACGTAAAGGATTGGATGAATGTTCATAACCTTACAGAGACAGCTTTATAATTACAACTGTTCTTTTCTCACAAACAGCAGTGGGTGTCCTGGTTTTCCAGTTTTTGAAGATTTTTTTTTCCCATTGCAATGAGTTTGTAAATGCCACAAGACTTAATTTAAAATAACCCTTAGTGAAAATGTGTAACACAGTAGCCCCACCACATTGTGGTACTGTTAAATATCCACCCAGAAGCCCATGAATCATGTTTCCCTCCTTGGCATTTCTCTACAAGTAACTCCAGGCAGGTTTGTAAGTGGGAACGCAAATTGATTTAAATGTTCCAAAAGGTACACCAAACCCTTTCTGGTGGATTAGGCAGGTTAAATATATTAATAAACAAATCATTCAAGCAGAGGAGAACGCTCAAGAGGACTAACTGGTAGGAAAAAGCTTTACTCTTTCATTTCATCTTCTTAGTCTTTCACTTTTTTAAATCATTCATTCAATAGAAATCACTGTGTGACCTATCATTTTGCAAATCTGTTACCTCTTACATCAAGTGTAATTAACTTTTGGAGAGTGGGTTTTGCTCCTTATTTTACTAACGATAATTAACATCAGACATGGCTTCTCATGCTATTTCTACCTCACTTTGGTTTTGGGGTGTTCCTAATAACACAGCTTCACCACCTGTCCCTTGTGAGAACATTTCCCTCCATTTTCGTTTTTGTTCATAATTTCCAAAAGAAAACCCAAAGCTCTAAGGTAACAAATTACATGAAGATTTGATTTTAGTCTTGCATTGTTTTCCTTTATGTGACGCTGTACTTTTTCTTTACCCGAGGATTTTTTTTTTAACCGCGATTTAAAACAAGGGGTTACTTTACTTCCTACTAAGAAGTTTAGGTTTCATTCTAAAATCAGAGGTAAATAGAGGGCTTAATTTTGTTTTAATCTTTTGTTTTATTTTATCTTTTAGACATTAGTTCTGGAGTCTGTCAAAATATTTGAATAAAAACTGAGAGCTTTATTGCTACGTTTTAAGCATAATTTGGACATTGTTTCGTGTTCTTTATAACCACCGAGTATTAAACTGTAAATCATAACCAATGTGACTGAAGCATAAACATCACCTGGCATGTTATGTCATTGTTTTCAGGTACTGGGTTCTTACTTGAGTATCATAATATATTGTGTTTTAACACCAACACTGTAACATTTACTAATTATTTTTTTAAACTTCAGTTTTACTGCATTTTCACAACATATCAGACTTCACCAAATATATGCCTTACTATTGTATTATATTACTGCTTTACTGTGTATCTCAATAAAGCACGCAGTTATGTTACAAAAAAGTGTTGACTGGACTGCAGTACTTTGTTTTTATTTTTTACATAGGCAAAACTTTCATATCGTTAAAAAATTAAAAAATCTAGAAAGCCCAACGGTGAAAAGAAGGACCCTGACTACCCTATTCCCACCTCATCCTCACTGCACTCTGAGTAAATATTAATAATTTCTTGTGTTTCCTTCCAAAGTGTCATTATTGTATAAGCAATTACAAACATATGTTCCTACTTTTTTTCCTTTTATTACTCAGAAGCTAACATTCTATGCATTCAGTTATATACCTTGGGTTTTTTTTAAACTTAAGAATGGACTCAAGAGATCCATCCTTAATTATATTGAAACAGATCTTTTCATTTCAATATATGAAATGCTTTCCTCATGCTTTTTTATAGCTAATAATCCAGTGTGTGTGGGGGGATATTATTTAAACAGTCCCCTTTGGTGGGGTATGTGGGTGGTTTTCCTCTTTTGCTCTGACAAACAATACCACACATCTCTCATTTCATCCTGTCACTTGTGCAAAAATATATCCATAGGACACATTCCCAGAAGGGCGATTTCTGGATCAAAGGTGGTAAGCACTTGTAGCTCGGGAGGTAATTTTATGCAGCAATGGTCATAGTGGTTTTTTTGTTTTCTGTTTTAGTAATAACAAGTATATGAATTGACCAGTTTGCAGTTGACACTTTGCTTATCACTTCTATTATTATTAATGGTACCAGACCTAAGGAGACATCTGAAGAATACAAGTCATGCCTAAAATGATGCCTCAGAACTGGTTCTGAGGAGGACACCCCTCTCGTACATAGTCATGACCACCACCAGAGGGAGATCCCCTCACCCCTGTCCTGCTCTGCTTCTGTCCTAGCTGCAAAGGAGGCCAGGAAAACGAGGAGCAACGTCAACACCTCTAGGGAGAGACCATCTATCTCTGCTTCCCACCAAGAGTCACAGAGAGGAGTCCCTCAACTCAAGGTTGAGGAACCAAGGTTCCTCAAGGTTCAGATGCTGGAGGGCCAAAGAAATTACAAAAGTCCACTAGGTACAGCCTATTCTAGTGACTTTGGAAATAACAGGAGATGGTCAAGCTGATTAAGAATGGTGTTAAATGGGTGTGGCATCTCTGATACGAATCACTAAGTTGAGGGTGGGGTGACTTCCCTTGAAATCCGCACATACGAAGACTAATTTTCATCCTATTTAAATAAATCATTTATTCCCCCGTGCCATTCCCCCAGCCTGCTTTTGTTTGAAATGCCCAGACTGGCTGTTTTGATGGCACTCAACTAGGTAACTGAGGACTCTTCAACGCTTCAACCTAGGACAAAACTGTGTATGTCTGACTCTGAGGAGGGCATTTGGCTTTCCTTTCCACACTAGGCACAGGCTGGAGGGGAGGGATTTATTTCAGCTAAAAATTAAAATGCATCAAGCTGGCGCAGGTTGTGCATCAGCAAGCAGAATGTGTGTTTGGGGGAAAGCCCCAAGACGAATGCACGTGTATGGACGTGTTCTGTGGAGCCGCGATGGGATTTCCCTGAAACTGCAATGCTCTAATGGCGGAACGAATACAAAGGCAAGCACTGGCACACTGGCAAACACTCTGCCTTCAAATTAAGTGTACGAAGGACGTGAATTGCATTCTTTCCCACAGTAGCAAAGCCACTAGGGTAGGAACCATAAACACATCCTCCACTGCTCCTTGGGCTTCAGAGTGCTGTGATCTCACCGAATTATCTGACAACACAGGAGTGGCAACACGCCAGACAGGCCATAACAAGCAATATCGTGTGAGCGTGTGACGTTTGGCGATGTTTGAGAGTGGCTTTCATATACAGAAAAGATTCTGTACAGTAACTTTAGACTTAAATTCTATATATGCGTGCTTGTGTGCGTGTGTGTGCGTGCACGCATGTGTTTGTGTTTTACATATATTCAGGATAAATTTTGAGCTCTTCTGTAACTTTTCCTTTTGAAATAATTCAAACTCACAGAAAAGTTACAAGAATAGTACAAAGAACCCCCATATTCCCTTTACCCAGATTCAATAACTGCTTACATTTTGTCCCATTTAGTTTCTCGCTCCTTCCTCACCCTCTCCTTTCTCCCTCCCCACCCCCAACAGAGTTGACCCTTGCACAACAAAAGGGTTGGGGCACCCCCCTCCCCCGCACAGTTGAAAACCCGTGTATAACTCTTATAGTTGGCCCTCCATGTATACAGTTCCTCTGTATCTGCGGTTCCTCCACATCTGTAGATTAAGCCAACCTCAGATCATGTACTCCCACAGTATTTACTATTGGAAAAAATTGGCGTGTAAGTGGACCCACGCAGTGTAAACCCATGTTGTTCGAGGGTCAACTGTAGTGTTTTCTTTCTGAACCATTTTGACAGTAAGTTTCGGACATCATACCCCTTTATGCTTAAACACTTCATGTACATTTCCTAAGAACTGACATTCTCTTGCATAACCACATTACAGTTCTCAAAATTTTTAAATTTAACATTATACAAAGCTATCACCTACTCCACAGCCCATATTCAAATACAGTCAATTGTGCCACGATTTTTTTTAATAGTTATATGCGTTTCCCCAGTCTGGTCTAGGATCTAATTCTCAATTTCATGACATTGTCATGTCTCTTTAATCTCCTTTGATCTGGAACAGTTTCTCTACCCTTCTTTGTCTTCAAAGACCTTGACATTTTTTTAAGAGTACAAGCCAGTTACTTGTAGGATGTGCCTTAATTTGGGTTTGTGTGATGTGTCCACATGATTAGATTCAGGTTATGTGTTTTTGGCAGGAATATGATATAAGTAATGATGTGTCCTCAGCACATCATAGCAGGAGGCATGAATGTAATGATGGTCTGTCCCATTCTTGATAATGTCAACTTTGATCACTTGGTGAAGGTTTCTCCACTTGCTATACATTTTTAAAACCTAATTATTCTTGGGAGAAAATATTTGCAAATGAAGCAATTGACAAAGGATTAATCTCTAAAATTCCCAAGCAGCTCATGCAGCTCAATATCAAAAAAACAAACAACCCAATCCAAAAAAGGGCAGAAGACCTAAATAGACATCTCTCCAAAGAAGATATACAGATTGCCAGCAAACACATGAAAGGATGCTCAACATCACTAATCATTAGAGAAGTGCAAATCAAAACTACAATGAGGTATCACCTCACACCAGTCAGAATGGCCATCATCAAAAAATCTACAAACAATAAATCCTGGAGAGGGTGTGGAGAAAAGGGAACCTTCTTGCACTGTTGGTGGGAATGTAAATGGATACAGCCACTATGGAGAACAGTATGGAGGTTCCTTAAAAAACTAAAAATAGAGCTACCATATGACCCAGCAATCCCACTACTGGGCATATACCCTGAGAAAACCATAATTCAAAAAGAGTCACGTACCACAATGTTCACTGCAGCACTATTTACAATAGCCAGGACATGGAAGCAACCTAAGTGTCCATCGACAGATGAATGGATAAAGAAGAAGTGGCACATGTATACAATAGAATATTACTCAGCCATAAAAAGAAACGAAATTGAGTTATCTGTAGTGAGGTGGATGGACCTAGAGTCTGTCATACAGAGTGAAGTAAGTCAGAAAGAGAAAAAGAAATACCGTATGCTAACACATATATATGGACTCTAAAAAAAAAAAAAAGGTTCTGAAGAACCTAGGGTCAGGACAGGAATAAAGACGCAGAGGTAGAGAATGGACTTGAGGACAGGGGGAGGGGGAAGGGTAAGCTGGGACGAAGTGAGAGAGTGGCATGGATATATACACACTACCAAATGTAAAATAGATAGCTAGTGGGAAGCAGCCGCGTAGCACAGGGAGATCAGCTCAGTGCTTTGTGACCACCTAGAGGGGTGGGATAGGGAGGGTGGGAGGGAGGGAGATGCAAGAGGGAGGAGATATGGGGATATATGTACACATATAGCTGATTCACTTTGTTATAAAGCAGAAACTAACACATCATTGTAAAGCAATTATACTTCAATAAAGATGTGAAAAAAAAACCTAATTATTCTTAAACCTTTAGGTTCAACTAGAAATCTTATTTTCGTATGTATACTGTAGCTGACCTATATCAAATAAAAACAGTCACTTTCTGTGAGTTCCAGTTCAATATGGCCACATACGAGTCTCCCGAACTCACTTCTTCCCACCGACACACCAAGCCTATAGCTACATATACAATACTTCCTTCTGAAAGAAACTCAGAAACTAGTTGAGTGACTCCTACGCATATCAGGCAAATGAAGAAAAAAAAAAAACCCACATGGAAACAGGTAGGATAAACTGAGACAGGATGTCGCTATAAACCCCACCCCGGGCGTGGCAACACACAGCCAGGAGGGAACTCAAAACTACCAGCTTCTCCCTGAGGAGAAAAGGTTGTGAATCCCACATTAAGAATTCTACCAGAGGGCTTCCCTGGTGGCACAGTGGTTAGGAATCCACCTGCCAGTGCAGGGGACACAGGTTCGAGCCCTGGTCCGGGAAGATCCCACATGCCGCAGAGCAACTAAGCCTGTGCGCCACAACTACTGAGGCTGCACTCTAGAACCTGCGAGCCACAACTACTAAGCCCACATGCCACAATTACTGAAGCCCGCACGCCTAGAGCCCATGCACCGCAACGAAAAGCAGCCCCCGCTTGCCGCAACTAGAGAAAGCCCGCGCACAGCAACAAAGACCCAACGCAGCCAAAAATAAATTAATTAATTAATTTTAAAAAAAAAGAATTCTACCAGACACACAGGTCTGCAAAACATCTCGCTTTGAAAGCCAACAAGCCTTGGGGACTTCCCTGGTGGTCCAGTGGGTAAGACTCCACGCTCCCAATGCAGGGGGCCCGGGTTCAACCCCTGGTCAGGGAACTAGATCTCGCATGCCGCAACTAAAGATCCCGCATGACACAACAAATATCCCGTGTGCTGCAAACTAAGACCCGGTGCAGCCAAATAAATAAATATTAAAAGAAAAAAGCCAACAAGGCTTATGTCCATGAGACCCGTACGGCTGTAGTGCACTATGAGACAGTCCTTAAGGGGTCCATGCAGACTCACCATGGCTAACTCAGAGGCAGCAGACAGAAATACCCAGTCTCCCTTGAAAGAGTCCTAATTACTTGTCATAATAACGGTGGCCTCAGGGGCAGTCTCCTAATTTAACTCACATCTAGGGACTGACTGCAATACTCCCCACAGACCCCAGATACCATATTTATGCTCTCCCTCTGCTTAGGTCCAGGTCGCTGGTATCTCCCAGAAAGGAGCTTGTGAACATGTCTGGCACCCTGGTTTTTGCAGCTACTGCCCAGGGGACACCCCTTGACCATTTTTCTTTGGTCTCCAGTGGGGCCCACACATTGTTCACGAGTCCCAAAGGATTGTAACAAACATATAAACAGTTCGATGGAATTCCCTGGCAGTCCAGTGGTTAGGGCTCTGTGCTCCCATTGCCGGTGCTCCGGATTCGATCCCTGGTCGGGGAACTACAAACTACGATCCGCATGCCATGGCAAGGCCAAAACAAAAAACAAAAAACGTATAAACAGTTCTTAACCAGCTGTCCCCTCAGGGCATGTTGCAGAGGCAGCAGATAGAAATGCCCAGTCTTTCCCTGAAGGAGGCCTACTTGCTAATCTTCATAGCTGCAGCCTGAAGGGCAGGCTTCGAATATACCACACATCAAGGGGCAGAGTGCAATGCTCTCCAGGGACCCCAGAGCCAGTGGACACTCTCTTTGTGCTCCCCCTCTGCCTTGCTCCAGGTTGCCCGTATCGCCCAGAAAGGACCTTGTGCACACATCTGGTGCCCTGGTCTGTGTGCCCAGGGAACGCCCCTTGATCGCCTGGCTCTGATGGCCAGTGGGGCTTACATTCATGAGTCCCACAGGACTGTAACAAAGAGAGAAACGGTTTTTTACCAGCCATCCCCCCAAGACACAGTGCAGAAGCAGCAGACAGAAACAACCATCTCCCAGTTATCCCCTGAAAGAGGGCTGGCTTCCAATCAGCCTGCTTCTAGATGCTGACTGAGATCTTCCCCTTTGGGACAGTGACAGATCTTACCACACCCTCAACTGCTAGGAGCCACTAACAAAGAAGTCTGCTCAGGCAATCGCAAAGGCTGGAGAGAAAACCTAGAGCGGGGCAGGGTTGAACAATGACTTTCATCTCCTACACAAACCACTCCTTCAAGACTAGGAGAGGTGGCAGCTTTATCTAATGCATAGATACCAACACAGAGAGTCAAGGAAAATTAAGAAACAGAGGAAGATATTCAAAATGAAAGAACAAGATACAGACATACCTTGTTTCATTGCGCTTCACTTTACTGCACTTTACAGATACTATGTTTTTTTACAAATTGAAGGTTTGTGGCAACCCTGCATTGTCAGATGATGGCTAACAGTTTTTAGAAATAAGGTATTTTTAAATTAAGGTATGTACATTGTGTTCTAGACATAAAGCTACTGCATGCTTAATAGACTACAGTATAGTGTAAACATAACTTCTATATGCTTCGGGACACCAAAAAATTCGTCTGACCCACTTTACTGCATTAGTCCCTTTATTGCAGTTCTGGAACTGAACCAGCAATATCTCCAAGGTATGCCTGTAAAACTTCAGCAAAGACCTTAATTAAACAGTAATAAGTGATTTACCTGATAAAGAGTTCAAAATGACCGTCATAAAGGTCAGGAAAGGTCATAACAGTCACTGAGATCAGGAAAACAATGTATGAACAAAGTGAGGATTTCAATCAACAGAAAATAAAACAAAGTACCTAACAGAAATCACAGAGCTAAAGAATACAATAACTGAACTAAAAAATTCAATAGACAGGTTCAACAACAGACTAGATGAAGTGGAAAAAGGATCCAAGAACTTGAAGACATGGCAGTGGAATTCATACAATCAAAGAAGAAAAAAAAAAAAGAATAAAAAAGAGTGAAGATAGCTTAAGGGACTTCCCTAACTTCAGGAAGGAAACAGATACTCAAATTTAGGAAGACCAGAGAGTTTCAAATAAGATGACTCCAAAGAGACCCAAACCAAGACATTATAATTAAAGTCTCAAAAGTTAAAGACAATGAGAGAATTTTAAAAGCATCAAGAGAAAAGCAACTTGTTACCTACAAGGGAACCCCCATAAGACCATCAACAGGTTTTTTAGCAGAAACGTTGCAGTTTCATGATATATTCAAAGTGCTAAAAGAAAAAAAAAATTTGCCAACCAGAATACTCTATCCAGCAAAGTTGTTCTTCAGAATTAAAGGATAAAGAGTTTTCCAGAGAAACAAAAGATGAGGAGTTCAGCACCACCAGACCAGCCTTAAAAGAAATGTTAAAGGGACTTCTTTAAGCTGAAACAAAAGGGTGCCAATTAATAACAGGAAAATATATGAAAGTATAAATCTCACTGGTACACGGAAATACATAGTTAAATTCAGAATAATCTAATGTTCTAATGGTGGTGGGTTAATCACTGAAAGATCTAGTATGAAGGTTAAAAGACAAAAGTAGTAAAAATAGCAATAACTACAGTAATTTGTTAGTGGATACAGTAAGTCCCCTACATACGAATCTTCAAGCTGCAAACTTTCAAAGGTGCAAACGTGCGTTTGCATGTCCAATCACGTTAGTTCACATGTCTGGCATACACTGTCACATGCGTACTGCCTTTACAAGTGGTTGTGCTTTTGTGTAACTTACTGTACAGTACTGTATAGAGTACAATAGTACAGTATCTTTATTTCAAGCCCAGGATGTCCAGAAGCAAGCATAAAAGCTGCAGTGATGTAGCTGGTACTGCTAAGAAGCGCCAGCTGTTGTACTGTACCACTGTACTTTTCAAGGTACTGTACTGTAAGATTAATAATGTTTTCGGACTTCCCTCATGGTGCAGCAGTTAAGAATCCGCCTGCCAATGCAGGGGACACAGGTTCGAGCCCTGGTCTGGGAAGATCCTACATGCCGTGGAGCAACTAAGCCTGTGCACCACAACTACTGAACCTGTGCTCTAGAGCCCGTGAGCCACAACTACTGAGCCTGTGTGCCACAACTACTGAAGCCCACGCGCCTAGAGCCCGTGCTCCACAACAAGAGAAGCAACCACAATGAGAAGACCCCGCACCACAACAAAGAGTAGCCCCCGATCGCCGCAACTAGAGAAAGCCCACGCGCAGCAACAAAGACCCAAAACAGCCAAAAATCAAAATAAATAAATAAATAATTTTTTAAAAAATCTGTTTAAAAATGTTTTCCTTACTTTCTGTTTGTTTGTTATGTATTATTTCTGTGAAAAGTATTATAAACCTATTACAGTACAGTACTATATAGCCGATTGTGTTAGTTGGGTACCTAGGTTAACTTTGTTGGACTTATGAACAAATTGGACTTATGAACGTGCTCTCAGAACAGAACTCGTTTGTCTGTAGGGAACTTACTGTACACAAGATAAAAAGATGGAAATTGTAACATGAAAAACATAAAACATTGGAGACTAAAAATGTAGAGCGTTAGAATGTGTTTGGACTTAGGTTGTTTCAACTTAAAAGAGACTGTTATAAGATGTTTTATGTTAGCCTCATGTATCCACAAAGCAAAACCCTAAAGTAGATACACAAAAGATAAAGGAATCTAGATGACCATAAAGCACATGAAAAGATGCTCAACATCACTAATTATCAGAGAAATGTAAGTCAAAACTACAGCGAGGTATCACCTCACACAAGTCAGAGTGGCCATCATCAAGAAGTCTATAAACAATAAATGCTGGAAAGGGTGTGGAGAAAAGGGAACCCTCCTACACTGTTGCCGGGAATGTAAATTGGTACAACCACTATGGAGAACGGTATGGAGGTTCCTTAAAAAACTTATAATAGAACTACCACATGATCCAGCGATCCCACTCCTGGGCATATATTCGGAGAAAACCATAATCCAAAAGGATACATGCACCCCAATGTTCACAGCAGCACTATTTACAATAGCCAAGACACAGAAACAACCTAAATGTCCATTGACAGAGGAATGGCTAAAGAAGATGTGGTACATATATACAATGGTATAGTACTCAGCCATAAAAGAGAACAAAATAATGCCATTTGCAGCAACATGAATGGACCTAGAGATTATCATACTAAGTGAAGTAAGTCAGACAGAGAAAGACAAATATCATACGATATCTCTCATATGTGGAATCTAGTATGTATATATGTATGTATGTATGTATGTATGTAAGTATGTATGTATGTATGTATTTATTTATTTATGGCTGCATTGGGTCTCTGTTGCTACACACGGGCTTTCTCTAGTTCTGGCGCGCGGGGGATACTCTTCATTGCAGTGCGTGGGCTTCTCACTGCAGTAGCCTCTTGTTGCGAAGCACAGGCTCTAGGCATGCGAGCTTCAGTGGTTGTGGCTCGCAGGCTCTAGAGCGCAGGCTCAGTAGTTGTGGCACATGGGCTCAGTTGCTCCACAGCATGTGGGATCTTCCCAGACCAGGGCTCGAACCCCTGTCCCCTGCATTGGCAGGTGGACTCTCAACCACTGCACCACCAGGGCAGTCCCTGGAATCTAATTTTTAAAAAGATACAAATGAACTTATTTATAAAACAGAAGCAGACTTATAGATATTGGAAACAAGCTTATGATTACCAAAGGGGAAACGTGGTGGGGAGGAATAAATCAAGAGCTTGGGATGAACACACACACACACTACTATATATAAGATAGATAACCAACAAGGACCTACTGTATAGCACAGGGAACTCTACCCAATATTCTGTGATAACCTATATAAGAATCTAAAAAAGAATGAATATGTGTATATGTATAACTGAATCACTTTGCTGTACATCTGAAACTAACACAACATTGTAAATCAAGTAAAATCCAATAAAATTAAAATATTGAAAAAAAGGAATCTAAGCAAACTACTAAAGAAAAGCATCAAATCACAAAGGGAGAGAAGTAAGGAATGAAAAGAATTACAAAAAAGCCAGAAAACAATGAACAAAATGGAAATTCATCCATACTTATCAACACTTACTTTGAATATCCATAGACTAAATTGTCTAATCAAAACACATAGAGTGGCTGCATGGATTAAAAAAACCCAAAACCCAAGTATATTCTGCTTACAAGAGACTCACTGAAATCAGTAAAGGTATCTATACTTTATTAGACAAAACAGACTTAAAGGCAAAGCTGTAACAAGAGACAAAGAAGGTCATTATATAAAAATAAAGGGGTCAATTCATGAAGAGTATATAACAATTGTAAATATATATGCATGCAGCATCAGAGCACTTAACAAAATACTAAAGGCATCAAGAGAGTAATAGGCAACAATAATAGTAGGGGACTTTAACACCCCACTCTCACAAATGGAGAGATCATCCAGACAGAAAATCAATAAGGAAACACCGGGCTTAAAGGACACGTTATTTCAGATGGACTTAACAGACATTTACAGAGCATTCCATCCAAAAGCAGCAGAGTACACATTCTTCAAGCATGCATGGAACATTCTACAGGATAGATCATATGTTAGGCCACAAAACAAGTCTTAATAAATTTAAGAATAGTGAAATCATGTCAAGCATCTTCTCTAACTACAATGGTCTGAAATTAGAAACTAGTTATAAAAAGAAAACTGGAAAATTCACATATATGCGGAGATTAAACAACATGCCACTGAACAACCAACGGATCAAAGAAGAAATCAAAAGAGAAATTACCTATCTTGAGACAAATAAAAATGGAAACACAATATACCAGAACATAGGGATACAGCAAAAGGAGTTCCACAAGGGGAGTTCATAGCAATAAATACCTACACCAAGAAACAAAGATATCAAATAAACAACCTAACTTCAAGGAACCAGAAAAAGAAGAACAAATGAAGCCCGAAGTTAGTAGAAGGAAAGAAATAACAAAGATCAGAATGGAAATAGAGATGAAAAAGACAATAGATAAAGACAACTAAGAGCTAGGCTTTTAAAAGATAAACAAAATAGACAACCCTTAAGCTAGAGTCACCAAGAAGAAAAGAGAAAGGACTCAAATAAAATTAGAAATGAAAGAGGAGATGCTCCAACTAATCCCACAGAAATACAAAGGATCATAAAAGACTACTCTGAACAATTATCCACTAACAAATTGGACAACCTAGAAGAAATGGATAAATTCCTAGAAACATACAACCCACAAAGACTGAATAATGAAGATGCAGAAAATCTGCACAGATCAATTATTAGTAAGGAGATTTATTCAGTAATCAAAAACCTCCCAACAAACAAAAGTCCACGATCTACACTTCACTGGTGAATTCTACCAAACATTTAAAGAAGAATACCAATGTTTCTCAAACTCTTCCAAGAAATAAAAGAAGAGGGAACACTTCCAAATCCAATTTTCAAAGCCAACACTAGGCTGATACCAAAACCAGACAAGGACACTACAAGAAAAAAAAATTAACAGGACAATATCCCTGATGAACATAGACACAAAAATCCTCAGCAAAATATCAGCAAACTGGATCCAACAATACATTGAAAGGATCATACACCAGGATCGAGCAGGATTTTTTTCCAGGGATGAAAGGATGGTTCAACATCTGCAAATCAATGTAATACACCACATTAACAAAATGAAAGATAGAAACCAAATGACCATCTCAATAGATTCAGAAAGAACATTTGACAAAATTCAACATCCATTTGTGATAAAAACTCTCAACAAAGTGGGTATAGAGGGATTGTACCTCAACATAATAAAGGCCATATATCACAAGCCCACAGCTAACATCATACTCAACAGTGAAAAACTGAAATCTGTTGTGTTTCTGTACACTAATAAACTATCAGAAAGAGGAATTAAGAAAATAATCCCACTTATAATTGCATCAAAAAGAATAAAATACATAGGAAAGAATTCAACCAAGGAAGTAAAAGATTGGTGCACTGAAAACTATAAGACATTGATGAAAGAAATTGACAATGACACAAATAAATGGAAAGATATTTTGTGCTCATGGAGTAGAAGTGTTAACGTTAAAATGCCCATACTCGGGAGTGGATCAAGATGGCAGAAGAGAAAGATGTGGATCTCACCTTCTCCCACAAATACATCAAAAATACACCTACACATGGAACAATTCTCACAGGACATCTACTGAATGCTGGTACAAGACCTCAGACTTCCAAAAGGGCAAGAAAATCTCCACGTAACTAAAAAAAGAAAAAAAAAAAGAATGGAATTGGGATGGGACCAGTGCCCCTGGGAGGAAGCTGTGAAAGAGGAAAGGTTTCCACATACTGGGAAGTCCCCTCACTGGTGGAGAAACCAGCCAGGACAGAGGGGGAGTACTGGAGCCTCAGAGGAGAGCACAGCAACCAGTTTGCGGAGGGCAAAGCAGAGAGAGACCTGCACACACGGTCAGTGACACCACCCAGCACTCCCCAGCCTGAGACGCTCATCCACTGGCATGGGATGGGGCTGGGTGCTGAGGCTCGGGCTTCGGAGGTCAAACCTGGGAAAGGGATTGGGGTTGGCTGCGTGGAGACAGCCTGAGGGGGGCTAGGGTGTGGCGCACCACAACAAAGGGAGTATGGGAAGAAGACTGGGACTGACAGACAGGAAAGTCGCCATTGCTAGGGGGCTCGCAAGGAGAGGGGAGGGACCGCCATAGGAGCTTCTTTCTCTGCCCACTCTCAGGCGGCAGGGCACAGCCTGCACAAACTCCGGGGGATGGGCACAAGCCGCTGCTGCCATGTCGAACTCCAGAGGTGGGTGTGGACCACTGCCACCAACAAGGGTTCAGAGACCAGGTGCCGACCACTGCCCCTGCCTCCCCAGGAGTGCGCATGGCCCACCACCACCAAGGGTGCCATGGCTGGGTGCCAACTGCTGCCCCCACCTCCCCGGGAGCATGCCCTGTGACCAGGTGCCAACCACTGCCACCGCCTCCCCAGGAACGCATGTAGCCTGCCCCCGCTGAGGGTCCTGGGACCAGGCGTCAACTGCTGCCCCCATCTTCCCAGGAGTGCATCCTGTGACCAGGCACCAACAACTGGCCCCCACCTTCCCAGGAATGTGCATGGGCTGCGCACCTGCACACCCCCTATCAACGGAATAACGGCCAGCACATGCTGAGGAAAGAGACGGCAAGCATCCAAACCAAAAACGGCCCTCGTGCCAAAACAATATTAAACCCACACAAGCTAGGCAGGGATGCTTCCACACATAAATAGCCCTCTAAGACTACAGTAGATAATTGTTTCTCCTAAATGCACAGAATAAGAGAAATGTAAGTAAAATGAAGAAGCAGAGGAACCACTCCCAGTTAAAAGACCAAGAGAATTCCCCTGAAGGAACAAACAATGAAACTGACCTCTTCAGCCTAATAGACACCAAGTTCAAAAAGGAGGTAAGGAAAATACTGAAGGAATTAAGAAAGGCTATCGACAGAAATGCAGACTACTGTAAAAAGGAACTAGAAACTATGAGGAGGAGCCAAGAAAAATTAGAAAACTCATTTGCCGAGACAAAAGCTGAGCTAAAAGCAGTGAATAGCAGATGAATAATGCAGAAGAAAGAATAAGTGATCTGGAAGGTAGAATGGAAATTACCCAATCAAAACAGCAGACAGAAAGCCAAATGAAAAAGAAAATGAAAGCAATATAAGAGACCTATGGGATAATATGAAGCATGCCAATCTACGCATAATAGGGATTCCAGAAGGAGAAGAAAAAGGGGATTAAAAATGTATTTGAAGAAATTATGGCTGAAAACTTCCCAGACCTAAAGAAGGAAACAGATATCCAGCTATAGGAAGCACAGAGGTTCTCAAACAAGATGAACCCAAACAGACCTACACCAAGACATACTGTAATAAAAATGGCAAAAGTTAAAGGAGAGGATTCTAAAGGCAGCAAGAGAAAAACAAAGAGTTAATTATAAGAGAACCCCCATAAGGCTATCAGCTGATTTCTCTACAGAAACACCGCAGGCCAGAAGAGAGTGGCAAAATATATTCAAAGTCTTGAAAGAGAAAAAATCTGCAACCTACAATACTCTACCCAGCAAGATTATCATTTAGAATAGGAGGAGAAATAAAGAATTTCTCAGACGAGCAAAAACTAAAAGAATACAGCAACACTAAACCTATCCTAAAAATAATATTGAAAGGTCTTCTCTAAATAGAAAAGAAGCAAGAAGATAAAGGAAGGAGGAAATCACAATTGGAAAGTCACTTAAGCCAGTATACAGATAAAAAAAAACTATTTGTAAAAGCAATAACAAACACAAGGAACAGCAAAAGGATAAACATGAAAATGTAAAAAAGAATATCAAAATCATAAAATGTGGGGAAGGAGAGTAAAAAATGTAGATTCTTTTTTTTTTAGAATGTGTTTGAGCCTATATGACTATCAGTCTAAAGTAAACAGACATAGGAAGGGGTTAACATACTTGAAAAACAGGGCAACCACAAATCAAAAGCATACAGTAGATTCACAAAAACCAAAAAGAAGAGAACACAAGCATAAAGTAAAAGGAAATCATCAAATCACAAAAAGAAAAACAAAAAGAACAGAACAAAGAAGAAACACAGAATTAACTGGAAAACAAGGGTTAAAATGGTAATAAACACATATGTATCAATAATTACCTTAAATGTCAATGGACTGAATGCTCCAATCAAAAGACAGGGAGTGGCAGACTGGATAAAAAACAAGAGCCTACAATATGCTGCCTACAGGAGACCCACCTTAGGGCAAAGGACACACATAGAGTGAAAGTGAGGGGATGGAAAAAGATATTTCATGCAAACGGAAATAGCAAGAAAGCAGGAGTCACAATACTCATGTCAGACAAACTAGACTTTAAAACAAAGGCCATAAAGAAAGATAAAGGAGGACACTATATAATGATAAAAGGATCAATACAAGAGGATATACGCACACGTCAACATATATGCACCAAATATAGGAGCACCCAAATACGTAAAACAAATACTAACAGACATAAATGGAGAAACTGATGGGAATACAATAATGGTAAGAGACTTTATCACTCTACTCACGTCAATGTACAGACCTTCTAGACAGAAAATAAATAAGGCAACAGAGATACTAAATGATACAATAGAGCAGTTAGACTTGATATTTTCAGGACATTACATCCAAAACAACCAGAATACACATTATTTTCAAGTGCACATGGAACATACTCTGGGACCGACCACATACTAGGGCACAAAACTAACCTCAACAAATTTAAGAGTATAGAAATTATTGCAAGCATCTTCTCTGACCACAATGTCATGAAACTAGAAATCAACCACAGGAAAAGAAATGAGAAAAAAATGATTACATGGAGACTAAACAACATGCTATTAAAAAACCAATGGGTCAATGAGGAAATCAAAAAGGAAACTAAGGGCTTCCCTGGTGGCGCAGTGGTTGAGAATCTGCCTGCCAATGCAGGGGACACGGGTTCGAGCCCTGGTCTGGGAAGATCCCACATGCCGCGGAGCAACTGGGCCCGTGAGCCACAACTACTGGGTCTGTGCGTCTGGAGCTTGTGCTCCGCAACAAGAGAGGCCGCGATAGTGAGAGGCCCGCGCACCGCGATGAAGAGTGGCCCCCACTTGCCGCAACTAGAGAAAGCCCTCGCACAGAAACGAAGACCCAACACAGCCATAAATAAATAAATTAAAAAAAAAAGGGAACTAAAAAATACCTTGAGACAAATGACAATGAAAACAAAACCACACAAAATCTATGGCAAAAGCAGTTCTTAGAGGGAAGTTCATAGTGATACAGGCCTTCCTCAATAAACAAGAAAAATCTCAAATAACAACCTAACCTACTACCTAAAAGAATTAGAAAAAGAAGAACAAACAAAACCTAAAGTCAGCAGAAGAAAGGAAATAATAAAGATCAGAGAGGAAATAAATAAAACGGAGATTTAAAAAAACAATAGAAAAAGTCAATAAAACCAAGAGCTGGTTCTCTGAAAGAGTAAACAAAATTGACAAACCTTTGGCCAGGCTCACCAAGAAGAAAAGAGAGAGAACCCAAATAAACAAAATAAGAAATCAGAAAGGAGAAATCTCAACCAATACCACAGAAATACAAAAAACCGTAAGAGAATACTATGAACAATTATATGCCAACAAATTTGACAACCTAGAAGAAATGGACAACTTTATAGAGACATAAAGCCTGCCAAAACCGAAACAAGAAGAAATAGATAACTTGAACAGACCAATAACTACAAGTGAAATAGAATCTGTAATTTTAAGAATTCCCCGCAAACAGAAGTCCATGACCAGGTGGCTTCACAGGCGAACTCTACCAAACATACAAGAAAAACTTACACCGATCCCTCTCAAACTCTTCCAAAAGACTGAAGAGAAGGGAACACTCCCAAAGACATTCTGTGAAGCCACCATCACCCTGATACCAAAACCAGACAAAGACACCACCAAAAAAGAAAATTTCAGGCCAATATCTTTGATGAATACAGATGCAAAAATTCTCAACAAAATATCAGCAAACTGAGTCCAACAACACATAAAAAAGATCATACACTATGACCAAGTGGGATTCATCCCAAGTTCACAAAGATAGTTCAACATATGCAAATCAATCAATGTAATACACCACATTAACAAAAGAAAAATATGATCATCTCAATAGATGCAGAAAAAGCATTTGACAAAATTCAACATCCATTCATGATAGAAACTCTTACCAAAGTGGTTATAGAGGGAACATATCTCAACATAATAAAAGCCATTTATGAAAAACCCACAGCCAATATAATACTCAACAATGAAAAGCTGAAAGGTTTCTCACTAAAATCTGAACCAAGACAAGGATGCCCACTCTCACCACTTCTTTTCAACATAGTATTGGAAGTCCTAGCCACATCAATCAGACAAGAAAAAGAATAAAAGGTATCCAAATTGGAAGGGAAGATGTAAAATTGTCATTATATGCAGATGACATGATACTATATATAGAAAACCCTAAGGACTATAGAAAACCCACACAAAAACTACTAGATCTGATAAATGAATTCAGAAAAGTAGCAGGATACAAGATTAACATAGATAAATTGGTTGCATTTCTTTACACTAACAATGAAATATCAGAAAGGGAATGTAAAAATAAAAAATCCCTTTTAAAATCTCACCCAAAAAAATAAAATACCTAGGAATAAACCTGACCAACGAGGTGAAAAATTTTATGCTGAGAACTATAAAACATTAATAAAGGAAATTAAAGAGGATTCAAAGAAATGGAAAGATATCCCATGCTCTTGGATTGGAAGAATTAACATAGTTAAAATGGCCATACTACCCAAAGCAATCTACAGATTTAATGTGATCCCTATCAAATTACCCATGACATTTTTCACAGAACTAGAGCAAATAATCCTAAAATTTATATGGAACCATAAAAGACCCAGAATTGCCAAAGCAATCCTGAGGAAAAAGAAACAAAGCTCGAGGCATAACTCTCCCACACTTCAAACAATACTGCAAAGCTACAGTAATCAAAACGGTGTGGTATTGGTACAAAAACAGATATACGAATCAATGGAACAGAATAGAGAGCCCAGAAATAAACCCACGCACCTACGGTCGACTAATCTTTGACAAAGGCACGAATATACAATGGGAAAAAAAACTGTCTCTTCAGCAACTGGTGCTGGGAAAGTTGGACAGCTGCATGTACATCAATGAAGTTAGAACACACCCTCACATCATGCACAAAAATAAACTCGAAATGGCTTAAAGACTTAAACATAAGACATGACACCATAAAACTCTAGAAGAGAGCATAGGCAAAACATTCTTTGACATAAATCGTACCAATGTTCTCTTAAGTAAGTCTTTCAAGGCAATAGAAATAAAAACAAAAATAAACAAGTGGGACGGAAAAAAACTTACAAGCTTTTGAACAGTAAAGGAAACCATAAAAAAAAAAAAGACAATCTACAGAATGGGAGAAAATATTTGCAAATGATGCTACTGACAAGGGCTTAATCTCCAAAATATACAAACAGCTCATACAACTCAATAACAAAAAACCAAACAACCAAATCAAAAAATGGGCAGAAGATCTAAATAGACATTTCTCCAAAGAAGACATACAGATGGCCAACAGGCACATGAAAAGATGCTCAACATCGCTAATTATTAAAGAAATGCAAATCAAAACTACAATGAGGTACCACCTCACACCAGTCAGAATGGCCATCATTAAAAAATCTACAAATAACAAATGCTGAAGAAGGTGTGGAGAAAAGGGAACTCTCCCACACTGTTGGTGGGAATGTAAGTTGGTGCAGCCAGTATGGAGGCTCCTCAGAAAACTAAAAATAGAATTACCATATGATCCAGCAATCCCACTCCTGGGCATATACCCAGACAAAACTATAATTCAAAAAGATACGGGCTTCCCTGGTGGCACAGTGGTTAAGAATCCATCTGCCAATGCAGGGGACACAGGTTCGAGCCCTGGTCTGGGAAGATCCCACATGCCGCAGAGCCACTAAGCCCATGTGCCACAACTACTGAGCCTGTGCTCTAGAACCCACAAGCCACAACTACTGAAGCCTGCACATCTAGAGCCCATGCTCCGCAACAAGAGAAGCCACCACAATGAGAAGCCCGCGCACTGCAACAAAGAGTAGCCCCTGCTCACCACAACTAGAGAAAGCCCGCATGCAGCAACGAAGACCCAATGCAGCCAAAAATAAATAAATAAATAAATAAAGATACATGCACCCTTATGTTCATAGAAGCACTATTCACACTAGCAAGAAATGGAAACAACCTAAATGTTCATCGACAGATGAATGGATAAAGAAGACGTGGTACATACACACAATGGAATACTACTCAGCCATAAAAAAGAATGGAATAGTGCCATTAGCAGCAACTTGGATGCACCTAGAGATTATCATACTAAGTGAAGTAAGTCAGAAAGAGAAAGACAGGTCCCACATGATATCACTTACATGTAGAATCTAAAATATGGCACACTGAATCTATCTACAAAACAGAAACAGACTCACAGACACAGAGAAGAGACTTGTGGTTGCCAAGGTGGAGGAGGGGGAGGGAGAAGGATGAACTGGGAGTTTGGGGTTAGTAGATGCAAACTATTACATTTAGAATGGATAGACAACAAGGTCCTTCTGTATAGCACAGGGAACTATATCCAGTCTCCTGGGATAAACCACAATGGAAAACAATATAAAAAAGAACGTATGTATGTGTGTGGCTGAGTCACTTCGCTGTACAGCAGAAATTAGCACAACATTGTAAGTCAACTCTATGTCAATTAAATAAATAAATAAATAAATAAATAAAATGCCCATTCTAACCAAAGCAATCTACAGATTCAATGCATTCCCCATCAAAATTCCAACGGCACTTTTCACAGAAACAGAATAAACAATCCTAAAATTTGTATGGAACCACAAAAGACCCTGAGTAGCTAAAGCAACCTCGAGAAGGAAGAACAAAACTGGAGGCATCATATGTCCTGATTTCAAACTGTATTACAAAGCTACAGTCATCAAAACAGTATGGTGTTGGCATAAGAGCAGACACATAGAATGGACGTCATCAAAAAGTCTACAAACAATAAATGCTGGAGAGGGTGTGGAGAAAAGGGAACCCTCCTACACTGTTGGTGGGAATGTAAATTGATACAACCATTATGAAGAACAGTACGGAGGTTCCTTAAAAAACTAAAAATAGAATTACCATATGATCCAGTAATCCCACTCCTGGGCATATATCTGGAGAAGACCATAATTCGAAAAGATACATGAACCCCAATGTTCACAGCAGCACTGCTTCCAACAGCCAAGACAAGGAAGCAACCTAAGTGCCCATCAACAAAGGAATGGATAAAGAAAATGTGGTACATATATACAGTGGAATATTACTCAGCCATAAAAAAGAATGAAATAATGCCAATTGTAACAACATAGATGGACCTAGAGATTGTCATATCGAGTGAGGTAAGTCAGAGAAAGACAAATATCGTATAATGTCACTTATATGTGGAATCTAGAAAAATGGTACAGATGAACTTATTTGCAAAGCAGAAATAGAGTCACAGATGTAGAAAACAAACTTATGGCTTACCAAGGGGGGAAGGGGGATGGGATGAATTGGGAGATTGGGATTGACATATAAACACTACTATATATAAAATAGATAACTAATAAGAACCTACTGTATAGCATGGGAAACCACTCAATACTCTGTAATGACCTATATGGGAATAAAATCTAAAAAAGAGTGGATGTATATGTATAACTGATTCA
Organism: Balaenoptera borealis; assembly: GCF_965194805.1. Taxonomy (NCBI): domain Eukaryota; kingdom Metazoa; phylum Chordata; class Mammalia; order Artiodactyla; family Balaenopteridae; genus Balaenoptera; species Balaenoptera borealis. Next base: position 27,613,137 of record NC_138881.1, on the reverse strand, counting down.
CTTTGCTATACAGCAGAAACTAACACAACACTGTAAATCAACTATACTCCAATAAAAATTAATTTAAAAATAAAACTAAAAAAATTAAAAATAAAAAAATTACACAATGAACTTATTTACAAAACAGAAACAGACTCACAGACTTCGAAAACAAATTTATGGTTACCAAAGGGGACAGGTGAGGGGCGGGATAAATTAGGAGTTTGGGATTAACAGATACATACCACTGTATATAAAGTAATCAACAAGGACCTACTGTATAGCACAGGGAACTCTACTCGATATTCTGTAATAACCTATATGGGAAAAGAATCTGTAAAAGAATGGATATAAGTATAACGAAATCACTTAGCTGTACACCTGAAACTAACACAACACTGCAAATCAACTATACTCTAATATAAAATAAAAATTAAATTAAAAGAAAACAGACACATAGATCGATGGGGAAAAATAGAGAGCCCAGAAATAAACTCATACGTATATGGTCAATTAATTTACAACAAAGGAGCCAAGAATATACCATGGGAAAAGGACAGTCTCCTTAATAAATGGTGCTGGGAAAACTGGACAAATGCATGCAGAAGAATGAAACTGGACCAATATCTTACACCATACACAAAAATCAACTCAAAATGGATTAAAGACTTGAATGCAAGACCTGAAACCATAAAACTCCCAGAAGAAAACATAGGGGGTAAGCTACTTGACATTCCTCTGGCAATGCTTTTTTGAAGTTTACACCGAAAGCAAAAGCAACAAAAGCGAAAATAAACAAATGGAACTACATCAAACTAAAAAGCTTCTGCACAGCAAGAGAAACTATCAACAAAATGAAAAAGTAACCTATAGAATGGGAGAAATATTTGCTAAATCATATAACTGACAAGTAATTAACATTCAAAATATACAAAGAACGTAAACCACTCAATAGTAAAAAAAAAAAAAAAAAAAAAAAAAAAAAAAGTCTGATTTTAAAACGGGCAGGAGATCTCAACATACATTTCTCCAAACATGACATACAGATGGCCAAAAGGTACATGAAAAGGTGCTGAACATCACTAATCATCGGGAAAACACAAATCAAAACCACAATGAGATACCATCTTACACCTGTTAGAATGGCTATTATCAAAAAGACAAACAGTTGGGCTGGGTCAGAAAGACAGCAATGCCCTGAGGCTGTTCTCCGGGGGAAGGTTTGAAGAACAGGCAGCAATGGTCTCCCAGGACGAATTCTAGACACCTTGCTGCTGCCAGGAAGACTGGGCCTCCTTTGGGAAGAGTGGTTGCAGCAGCAGCGCCTGGCGTCTGATTCTGCTGTCCTCTGCTGCTCACCGCATCCCAGCTCATCCTCTCCTGGCCCCTCTATCTGGACCTGCAGTTCCTCCCTCCAAAACAGGGGAGTGAACTGCGCACCCGTGGGCCACACGTTCTCTGAAATATTCTGATACCATATACTGTATGGACTGAGTCCAGTTTTCTGTTCATTTTGAAATCACATTTGTATAAGTATACATTTTCGATTACAACCTAAGACTCATCTCTCCAATTTGCAAATGTGTCAAATTGCCACAAACATTTTAAGCACTTTAAACAAACACAAATTATTCCTAAATTCAACAACAATAAAAAGTATTAAAACCATGAGTTAGGTTTACTTCACCATTTCTCTGTTTTCTTCTAAAGTTCCTAGGCTTTCAAAGACTTACTTGGTAAGGCAGAGCTTCTCAGTGGTGTACTCCTCAGGTGTCCCAGTAGTGTCGAGGTCTTAAACCTTGCAGTCTTGGGGATGGCCGGATAGAGCCTGGAACCTTCAGCCTCCTGCAGTCGACCAAGGATGCCCTACAATGAAAAATCAACTTCTCTGTATGCCATGATGTGAAAATAGTTGGGAAACACTGCATGGAGGGAATACTTTTACCATCATGAGAGTTGAGGTTACTGGTTCAGTTCATGTCCATACTGAAACTAAACATCCTAGGCATGTTGACAATTTAATCAGTCAGGAATTTGTGGCTAAGATGGGTAACTCTTCTTATGCCACAGGAGAGAAACATTCCATCCCTTTTTATAGTTAATATGACAACAGGGGGACTCCAAGCCACGTAGGAAGTTTTTGCATACACTCTTCACAAACTGTGTTCCTGGGTTACGCTTAGCCCTTTACCCGTGCAGGTAACTGCCAGCAGCCCCTACAGCAGGGCTCTCGTGGTCCTAGTTCACTGCCCTCACTCATGGTTTACTCTAGTCATCTTGACTTAAGTATTAATAAAACGCTTTCAATCTCAAAAACGCCCTGGTTAGTAGAATAAATTATCTGGTCATCCTACCTATCACCAGGTTGCCTTTAACTTCCTTCAACCATTTAAGTGTTTCTCTATAGAGATACTATTGGCATTTGAGTTGGGGCAATTTTGCATCGTGCACGATTCTCCCTCATTTTGTAGTTCTCCCAGTCATTGTGAAGACAAAGCCCCCTCCACACATCTCCAAAGGCCTCCTTGGGAAGCAGTAGAGAATTACTGGTTCTCTTTCCAGCCTGAATACAGGCTGTATTCTTTTCACATTCTCCCTAACTGGCATGCTCCGGCTCTAAGAAAGATCTGAATGGCATTCGTTCTTGCATACTTTTCCTATTTTGTCCAACTTTCTAGTCACTTCTCTAAAGTAATTTAATAACACCACCCCTGATGAAAACATTGACCATCTTATAAAAACCAGCAAATAAAGAGACGTTTTTCACAAGTGGAGAAAGAAGCTATCTCCATTTATGTGCATCATTTAAACGTAACATCTGACTTCTTAGTGCGTTTTCAGCTTCTAGATGCTTCTAGTGGATACTGCAGTGCACCAGCCACATCCCCTCTTGTCTTCGGGGCCAGGACACCCACACCCCAGCTTCTGAGAATATCAGCTGCTGATGGCTCACAGCTCTGGCCCTCTCTGGGCATTGCCTTCAGCTACAGGGGACTGTCTTGCCCAAGGTAACACCACCTCTTGTGGGGGAAGAGCCTGGGCCAATAACCGGCTGATGTAATGATACAGAGACTCAGTCCCCCTTACCTCAGTTTGGGACGATTCTGAAGGGCCATCCCAGCTCCAGAGCACCCTGTGGGATCCGCTGAAGCCTTAGCTGTAAGCACAACACAGCTCAGCTTCTCTGCCCCGCCTACCTTCCTGACCTCCTTCAGGGGTATCTCCCATGAGCACTCCCCAGTAAACCTTCTGCAGGTGAGCAATCCCAGTAAACCTTCTGCAGGTGAGTACTGCATCTGCAGACAATACTCCATCTCAGAGGCTGTTTCCAGGGGGCCTCGTCTAAAACGTGGCTGTTAGTTTCACTGGGAAATAGAGTTGCAAAACAAGAGGAGAGTAACCTAAGCCATTCTATCTGTCTCTCCATCCTGCTGCCTACTACAGCCAGACTGTCCCTTCATCTGCTTCCAGCCATCAGCCGAGGCTTTTTCACTCACTGCTGCCTTCTTACTCTTCCAGGTTTCATCTGTCATGTTCCACCCATCAGTATCTTTTCCTCCCTCCATACCGGGCTGAATCACCCTCCTTCTCCACTCTTGGTTACTTTCATCAAAATGCTTGTGTGGGGACTTCCTGGCGGTCCAGCGGTTAAGACTCTGCGCTTCCAATGCAGGGGGGCACGGGTTTGATCCCTTGTCTGGGAACTATGATCCCACATGCCACTCGGTGCGGCCAAGAAAAAAAAATGCTTGTGTATGATGTATGTGCTTATATTTTTACAAGTAGCCCCTCCCCCCGTGGCATGCCCCAAGGCTCACTCCTTGAGCCTCTTATCTATAATGTGGATGCTACCTTGGTGATCTCCTTCAGCCTCAGGGCTATAAATACCTTCAATAGGATGATGACTCCAGCACTTGTATCTCTAGCCAGAACTTCATCCATGAACTCCGTATGTGTACATCCAGCGGCTTCCTCAACATCTCCACTTGGAGGTCTAACAGTCTTCTCTAACTCACCACGTCTGAAACTGAGCTCCCGATCTACCCACTACCAGCACGTCCCTGCCACGGCCAAGAACATTCTCTATCCTAGCCATTAATGGCAATTCCATCCTTCCAGTGGCTCAGGCCAAAAACCTTGAAGTCATCCTTGACTCCTTTTCTTTCATACTCACATCCATTCCATGAGTAAATTCTACTGTTCCTCCCTTCAAAACATATCTAGAATCTGGCAACTTCTCCCCGTCTCTACTTCCACTGCTCTGGTTGGAGACATCGTAATGACGCTGCTGAATCATTACAATAGCTTTCAGCTGGTCTCCCAACTCCCACCCTTGCTTCCTTCACTCTATCCTCGACACAGGGTTTTCCTGTTAAGGCATAATCAGATCTGGTCCGTCCTTGCCTTAAAACACACAATGGCTCCCCATCCCAGAGTAAAACCCAACATCCTTCTAGCGGCCTACAAGGTTCTACACAACCTGACCCGAACCTCTCTGCTTTCATCCCTGCTACTCTTTCCCCTCGTTCACTCTGCTCCATCCATTTACTGCCACCTGTTTCTCAAACACACCAGCCAGTTCTGACCTCAAGGCCTTCATGCTGGCTGTTTTTTCCACCCCATATGCTCTCCTCCAGATGCCTGTTTTGCTGGCTTCCTCACCTCCGTGAGGTCCTTACTCAGAATACACCTTGTTGAAACAAATTTCTGGGAATTCCCTGGCGGTGAAGTGGTTAAGACTCCACTGTAGGGGGTGAGGGTTTGATCCCTGGTCGGGGAACTAAGATCCCACATGCCCCGCGGCGCAGTCCAAAAAAAAAAAGACAAATTTCCAGGCCCAAGATGGAACCGCTCCCACCTCAGGTGCCACGTGCCACGTCAGCCAAGCAGAACTTAGATCACTTTGTGCCATATATACACTATTGATACTATGTATAAAATAGATAACTAATGAGAACCTACTGTACAGCACAGGGAACTCTACTCAGTGCTCTATAGTGACCTAAATGGGAAGGAGATCCAAAAAAGAGGAGATATATGTATACGTATAGCTGATTCACTTTGCTGTACAGCAGAAACTAACACAATGTTGTAAACCAACTATACTCCAATGAAAATTTTTTAACAAAAAAGGATCACTTTGTGTCCCTGCAAATGTGCCGCTTAACCAGAAACGCAGTCCATCCAGTCAGCCAATCCCCAAACGCCAAGCCAACTCTGGGCTCTATACTTATTTCTTTGTTCCTTATTCTTTATCCTGTAAAAGCTTCCTGCCTTCTGCCTCATTTTGTGTTTCTCTGGGCTCTTGGGCACAGATACTGCCCGCTTCATGAAGGTTAAAATTTATTCGTATCACCTAAATTATCTTCTTTAATCATTTTTAACAACCTTCTCAAACCTATCCTAGCCACTATGAGAACTGCAACCCCAAACACTATCTTTCCCTTTCCCCGCTTTATTTGTCTGCATTACGTTTATTATCAGCTGGCATACTATGGTTCTTTACTTCTATATTTTGTGTATTATCTCTCTCCCCCAGCTAGAATGTAAAGTTTGTGAGGGATACGCATCAGTTTTGTTCACTATGATATCCCAGAGCACCTAGAACTCCTGACACATAGAATGCGCTCCGAGTGAATAAACTAACTTGGGAGGAGAGAAGGACACAGGAAAGTGACATTTAGGGATGTCACATACTAGCTTTTCTTTGCTGGTCATTTGTCATGTTCTTTTTATGGAGTGGTGTTCAGAGCTCCAGGATGAAAGAGACAGCCCAGGGACATTCCAGCAGAGTGTCAGAGACATGGATGCTTTGGAAATAAGATCCTAAAAGAAATAAATAAGGGAGCTGGAATTTGATACAAAATGGAGGAAAAAAACTAACTGGGGTGATTTAACATCTTATGTTGAAGAAGATGACCAGTTGTTCTCTAGCTCTACTGAAGAAAGAACAACAACAACAAAAAGAAAGAGTTTAAATCGTAGCTTAAAGAATTTGGGATTATATAAAAGGAAGAACTCAGTAACAACCACCCTGGCTAAATAACTACCTACTGGGCGCAGTGCATTCATCTTCCTCTGGAAGTGTTTATAGGAAAACAGATTCCCCTTCAAGGCTGGTCCTATCTGATAGCAGTGTAGGCAGGGTAAAAGCAAAAACAAGAGTGTAAAATGGCTTCAAAACCTTCCTCTCCTCTGACCCTCTGGCTTCTCATTCACTGTCTTATTTGGCTGAATGTCTAAGCCTGGACTTTGTCACATATGGTAGGATATCCCACCCCAAGTCACAAGAGAGTTAGCACCCTATTGTCCATTCTGGCTCTTTTTGCACCATTAAACAATGTTAAATTGTTCTTTAAATCTTTCCTCAACCTCCTACCCTCCCACCACGTTTCTCTTAAAAAAATTTTAGTATCCTAAAACTGTATAAAATACCCAGATATAGTTATACAAAACCTGACTTATTTATATCCATGCTACATATAACAATCAGTTAAACACTGTAACTGTAAAGTAGGTGTTTGTGTATCTTAAGGGACTTTTTCAACTCTAAAAGCACACTAGTCTAAACAATTGTATCAACACTCATAAAATAAGCATTTACTGGGTTTCTACTTCAGGCCAGGCACTTAGGATATGAAGTTAAAAGGTGGGTGGTGTGAGCCCCCTTGTCTCTAGAGGAGCCAGGTGAGAAATAATTGTCACAGGTCATGATATAAGGCTCACACAAATTAAGTGGTAGCACAGGAGGGTGTACCTCATGCACCCCAATGTTCACTGCAGCACTGTTTACAATAGCCAGGACATGGAAGCAACCTAAGTGTCCATCGACAGACGAATGGATAAAGAAGATGTGGCACATATATACAATGGAATATTACTCAGCCATAAAAAGAAACGAAATTGGGTCATTTGTAGAGATGTGGATGGATCTAGAGACTGTCATACAGAGTGAAGTAAGTCAGAAAGAGAAAAACAAATATCATATATTAACGCATATATGTGGAACCTAGAAAAATGGTACAGATGAACCTATCTGCAGGGCAGGAATAGAAAGACACATAGAGAATGGACGTGTGGACACGGGGTGGGGGTGGTGGTGAGGGGAAGGTGGGATGAACTGTGAGATTAGGTTTGACATAAATACACTGCCATGTGTAAAATAGATAGCTAGTGGGAACCTGCTGTATAGCACAGGGAGCTCAGCTCGGTGCTCTGTGATGGCCTAGTTGGGTGGGATTGGGGGGGACGGAGGTCCAAGAGGGAGGGGATATGTGTATGCGCATGACTGATCCACTTTGCTGTGCGGCAGAAACTAACACAATATTGTAAAGCAATAATACTACAATAAAAAAATTTCTTTTTAATTTAAGAAAAGGAGGGTATACCAAGCAAGTAGGGGGAATCAGGCAAAATTTCATAGAGAAAATCCCTACAATGGATCAAATCATTACATTTGCAAGCACTATGCTAATATCCTTTCATGTGTTTTGTTTGAAAAAGACCTTTTCAATTAATTTGATTTTCAGAGTAAATTAATGTTCCCTGCAGTGTATGATGGTCATGAAAAGATCCTGTATGGAGTTGGCAGCCAGATGTCTAATAGAGTAACATGCAGCCCAAGGATTATAACTGCCAATTAAAAATTCCATATTTCTGGTCACATTTAGCAAAGATTATTTACCAGACAAGCATGACTACAAGCAGCTTGAATCCACCAACTGAAAAGAGCACTGCCATACAACAAAACACACACAGTAGGTCCTAATTAATTTTTGGTTTGATTTCATCCTTATATAAATAAGTCAACAAATTAAATACATAATACATTCATGTGTCTAATAGATTTGTATGACCCCCCCTTTTATTGAAAAGGCAGTATATTTGGAGCTTTCTATTAAACACAGCAGATTTGCAAACTCAAAAAATTAAGCAGAGAAGAAATGATTCATATTAATAGTAAGAATTGTTATGCTAATTGTGAGTTATTTATGCTCTGTACTATTTTTTGCTTTCTACTGAACAGTCATTATCTTACTCCATGTTTCTCTTTCAAATCATTTGGAAAATACAAATGAAGAAGCTGAATAAGGAGATATGCTTCGACATCTGCATTCTCCAGTGTCAAATTAAAGTGACCATGTTAAGTCTTGCCCAACTCAAAAACAAGTAGAGTTACAAAAGTTTCTTTGAAAGATGATGCAGTCAGGAGAAGCTAGGTTGGGCTGAAATAACAAACAGACTCTACAATCTCAGTTGCTAAACTCAACAAAGGTTTGTTTCTAGTCTACATCACAGTTCAGGGACCAGGCTCCTTCCATCTTGCAACTCCACCATTTCAGAAGTCTTCGAGTTCAGCCACATGAACCAGAGAATGAGAATATGCAGAAGGCACATTTGTGAAAGGCACACATGATTTCTGTTCATATTTACATTGGCCAGAAGTCAGTCACAATTTCCCAACCGAACTGGAAGGACAGCTAAGAAATATAGTTTTTCTGAGTACCCAGGAAAAGGAAACGTATTGGCGAACATCTAGCCAGTATTTGACACAGAGGGAAAGAACCTAAAACACATTTTTTTATTTACGCAATACTATATATTATGATTAGGTTCCCAAATCAACCCACCCAAAATGCAACTGAAGCACACTGCTAATAGAGTAAGTCCTCAGTGACTTAAATGTCACCTCTCTGGCCATCTTGTCTACCAGGACAAAGGTTGAAAATCATTAACAGTCATAATGGAGGTTTAGCATTCTCCACATTCATTTTGCCTACTTATAGTAAGTACTGTTCTAGGCACTAAAAAAACAAAGATAAGATCTAGTTATTGCTCTCAGTGGCAATGATGAGACTAATCTTGTCAGACCAAGATAAGAGCCAAAGTGCTTTCAGGAACTACAGATAAATCAGTGTGGCCAAAACAGAGTGCAAGACTGGTGCAGCAAGGGCCAAAGACAAAGGCCCTGTGTGCCATTGCTGACAACAATTCAGGCCTTAAAGAGGAATCGTGGAAGGAATTGAAGCACGGGAGTAACACAACCAGATGAGTACTTTTGAAAGACCACTCAGATTGCCTGCTGCATAAAAAATGGACTAGCACAGCATACAGAGAGGGCTGTAGCTACTACACAGCTTTTGGCATCAAGGACATTCTGTAAACTTGAATGTTTTGACATGGGGTAATTTTGAAGCAATATAAAATGCAAATCATTAGACATTCTCTTTCCATTTTCAAAATGAAAACTGCTTCGTTGCCTTTTCCTTCTTACTGTATGCTCATTGTGAAATATTTAGACAATACAAGGAGGTATAAAGGAAAAGTAAAAACCACCCGAAATCCCGTGTCTGGTGAAAACCCCTGTTATCATATACAGTGTATACATTTCGGTAACTTTTCCCAGGCTTATTTTTTCCAATAGAAATGTGATAATACCATAAACACAGGTATAACCTGCTTTCTTTGTTTAGCAATACATTCTGAACATTTTCCCAAACCAGTAAGTATAGTTAGGTATCATGATTTTTTAATGGCCATAGAGTATTCCATTGGTTGGATGTCCCACAAGACAGTGTAGGGTAGTGACCGAGAGTGTAAACTCTACATTTAAATTGTCTGGATTCTGATCCTGGCTCTCAGGCAAGGGTTAGCAAACTTTTTCTGTAAAGGGCCAAATAAATATCTTAGGCTTTGAGGGCTGTATTAGGGTTCTCCAGAGGAAGAGAACCAACAGGATACATAGACATAGAGATCTTTCTAAATAGATTTAGATAGATGATCTCTATATTTATATCTATCTAGGTAAATCTATATATAGATATCTGTAACTATCATCTATCTATCTATCTACCTACCTACCTACCTACCTATCTACCTACCTATCTATATGAGAAAGAAAGAGGTATTTTCAAGAATTAGCTCATACGATTATGAAGACTGGCAAGTTTAGAATCTGCAGGGTGGGTCAGCAGGCTGCAGACCCACAAAAGAGTTGCAGTTCAAATCTGAAGGGAGTCGCTGGCAGAATTCCCTCTTCCTCCAGGGATGTCAGTCTTCTTCTGTGAACTCACTGGATGAGACCTACTCATACCATGGAGGGTAATCTGCTTTATTAAAGTCTACTGATTTAAATGTTAATCTCATCTAAAAAGTACCTTCCCAGAAACATCTAGAATAATCTTTCACCAAATATTTAGGCTCCATGGCCTAGTCAAGTTGACACATACAATTAACCATTACATGGGCCATATGATGACCTCTGTTGCAAACTACTCAACTCTGTCATTGTTATGTGATAGCAGAGCAATCCAGTATGCACGGAAATGGGTGTGGCTACGTTCCAATAAAACTCCATTTACAAAAACAGGTGGCAGGCTGGATTTAGTCCAGGGCTATAGTCTATTGACTCCTACTCTTAGCCACTTTCTAGCTGTGTGACTTTGAACAAGTCATTTAAATCCTTTAAACCTCAGTTTTCTCATCTGTGAGAAATGGGGATGATAAAAGTTCTGAATTCAAAGGGTTATGGTGAGAATCAAAAAGATCCAGCAATCCCACTCCTGGGCATATATCGAGAGAAAACCATAATTTGAAACAATACATGCACCCCAATGTTCATTGCAGCTCTGTTTACAATAGCCAAGACATGGAAGCAACCTAAGTGTCCATCGACAGAGGACTTGGTAACGAAGTGTGGTACACACATACAAAAGAATGAAATAATCCCATTTGCAGCAACATAGACGGCCCTAGAGATTATCATACTAAGTGAAGTCAAACAGAAAAGACAAATATCATATGATATCACTTATATGTGGAATCCAAAAAATGATACCAATGAACTTATTTACAAAACAGACTCACGGACTTCGAAAAGAAACTTATGGTTATCAAACAGGAAAGGTGGGGGGGAGGGATAAATTAGGAGGTTGGGATTAACATACACACACTACTATATATAAAACAGATAACCAACAAGGACCTACTCTATAGCACAGGGAACTCTACTCAATATAATAACCTATAAGGGAAAAGAGTATGAAAAGAATATATATATATGTATAACTAAATCACTGTGCTGTAGATCTGAAACTAACACAACATTGTAAATCAACTCTACTTCAATAAAAAAAGAGATGATATTTGTGGAACAGCTGGCACAATATCAGGTACATGTTAAATGCGTAATAAATCTTCCCCTCATTATTATAATTTATCTTTTATCTGCTGACAGAATTATTTTAAACACATTTATTAAGGTATAATTGAAATATAATAAACTGCATATATTTAAAGTATGTAATTCGAAAAGCCTTAATATATCTATATACTCGCGAAATCATCACCACACTCAAAGATGGTGAATATGTCCACCACCCCAAAAGTTTCATCCTGGCCATTTGTAATCCTGCCCTCCCATCCCTTCCACCCCTCCCTGCCCGCACTCCCACCTCCACGCAACCACTGATCTGTTTTACATCACTATCTTACTAACAAAATTTTGATTGTCTGCAAACTTGCACTACTAGAAATGATGCAGTCATGCACATCCATGGACAAAGCTCTGCGTATGTGTTCAATTACTTCCTTAGGATAAAATGCCACAAGTAGTATCACTCGTTTGTAGAGGATGTTCACTTGACATTGTTATACATGTTGACAAATTGCCTTTCAGGAAGGTACCAATTTACAATGACTGTTTCTCCCTACTTATTTTCATTTGTTATATTGACATTGTGTCTGTATGCACCCAAGGTAATTCTGTGTGCTTAAGCTAGGACTGTGAATGTGGATTGACATTTGAAATATCTTAGAGATAGTTAAGCAGCCCTAATGAGAATCAACACCTTCAGAGGAGGTAACCTAGAACTTTAATAATGAAAAGAGACGTTTTTATGGGAGAGATGAGTGGTGCTCTGGCTAGGAATGCGGTACAGGCTTTACAACTCTTTCGGGAACAAGGTATAAAAATTGCAGCCCAGGTGTCTAATTCCACTGAAGTAGCATTCCAGCTCTAGAGTCCTGTTAATGCTGCCAGATCCTGACTCATCTACAAAACCAGCCAGTCATGTTATCAGGGAGAGAGGCGCATCTACCACAGAATAAACCTTTCAACCTCTTTTGTACTTGCTAGCTAGTAAATGTTTGTATGTTTGAGAGAAATTGGAGAATTTGGTTTAATATTTAACTTCACAGTAATAAACCAGCCAGTAGCCAGGTTGGGAGGACAGGTATATATAGCCACCGCCCAGCTTTAATATGTTCACTAAAGGACCTTGACATTTGCTGGACTGCCACATCAGCTTGGGTCTGTTTGCAACTTATCCCTGCCAACCTCACAGGGAGATTATGCCTCATTGTTTTCAGTTGTATTTTTTATTAATAGTTAGGTTGAGTATCTTTTCATATGGCTGTTGACCATTTGCCTTCTTCTTTTGTGAATTATTTGTACATATCCTCTGACCATTTTTATACTGTGCTATTAAAATTTTTCTTATTGATTTGTAAGAGATCTTATTATATTTAGGACATTAGTCTTCTGTCATATGAATTGCAAATGTTTTCCCATTTGTCAAATGTTTTAACATTGTTTGTGGTGGGTTTTTTTTTTTCTGAAGTCATAAAAGTTAGCAATATTTTTCTTTATGGTTTCTGGCTTTGGTGTCATGCATAGAAATTTCTCCTGCAAAATTATATAAATAATCAGCTAAATTTTCTTCTAAGGGTAAGAATGACTGTTTTACACATTCCTTGAGGGGGAAAAAAAACATCTAACAGCTGAAAGTTTAATGGTTTGTAAAAGGTATTCAGAAGTTTAAAATTGCTTTTCTGACGGGCCAATAAAGTAGTGAAATAGTTTTTGGTGTACTTTCTGAAAGTTGGCCTTCTTGTTTTACAATCTATCTCTCTCCCATCCTTCTCCATAAGTAACTCAAAATAGAAGGGGAGATAAGTTTGTAAACCATGGGAGGCAGGAGGCACAAGAATACAGACAGAGAATAGACACAGAATGTCTTCGCCAGTGAGACATACCTAGGCCAGCCTTTGAACCAGAAGCTGGTGACCTTTTCACCAAGTGTTGGATTGCAAAATAAAAAAACACGTAAAAAATAAAAATTTAATAAAATTTTAAAACTAAAAATAAATAAATAAAAAGAAGTTGGTGACCCAAAGAAGCAGGCACTGCTCGAGTCCTTGTGACACGGGCAGCAGCAGAAACACTCAGTCTCCAGAAGCATCAACGTCAAGTTCCTAGCAGTTGTGTCCAGTGAGCCGCATCAGTGACGTGATGGGAGCTGCCTGCCCCAAGGCATGGTGGCAGCATTGTCTCCACTAGAGCAGTTCTGCTGGGAGATTGCAGCCTCTGTGGAGAGCATGTGAACTTTCTAATCTCTTTTCTAGCTTGAACTAACACGTTGTTTGCAACTAAGAAATCTGAATGATATAGAAACAGGACCAGGAGTGGCTATAGAAAATATAACCTCAATGTAATAGGTACCTGGGTTGGTCTTGCTGGCCTAGGGGGCCTGAAGGCAGCGAACATGCACCCCAGCATCAGCCCCTCTCAGGGGCCCTTATATAGTGCCTCTTATTGTGCACTGAGAGCTGAAAGAGCTAGATTGTATCTACCAAGCGGTACCTCCCATCTCCCCAATCCAACCCACACACAAATCGTCAAATGTTGTGAAACTCTGATCGGTTACACATTAGTGGAGAGGAGAAAGAACCATTCTCGGTCTGTCTTTACCGAAGCAGCAGCAGCAGCCAGAGTAACAGGAATCAAATTTCCTTGTAACCAGCTTTTTAAAAAAAAAAATTGACCCCTGTGGTGACATTATGCATTAGAATATTCTATACATACCTGAAACTGACTCAGTGTTTGTGCCCCCAAAGCCTTCTTTTGCCAGAGATCCTGGAGGACACTGGAGCTATTTGTATCCAGGGAGCTGGGATTCTAAAATAAAACTTGCTAAAACACGCACACATACATATAATTAAGACATCTGGTTACCTTACATTGAAAATATGACTGATTCTTTTAGCCTAAAAGTATTCATTTAAATATGGTATGTACCAAGGTATAATTTCTTAGCACAAAAATCATAATCCATTCTTAAAAGACAGTAAATGAAAATGTAGGAAAAATACGTGAAAAATAATGGCCTCGCCTCAGCAAGCAGACCTTTACATCAAATGGCTAGTGATAATACATATTAGATGTTGGAAAAGCTTATGAGAAGATTATTTTCTAATGGAGGTTCTGTTTAGCCCATCCTACCTCTAGGAAATTGACTTAAGGGTGAGGTAATACTTTAGGTAAACAATTTAGGAAGTCTATCCAAATTGCTCAAAGTGCTTTGCAGACATGAGTTAATTCAGCCTTGTAAATAAGTTTGTGTAATTGGATTCACGTCCGCCCATTTCCTTTGAAACTGTTTCAAGGGTGGCAGTTTGGCGAGGGAACAGGTATCTGCGAATAACACAGGCCCATCCCCAACCTCGGGGCATCTTTGGAGGTCCTGAGACAATCCTTGAGGCCAGACTTCCTGGTTATATCATAACACCTTCCTGCCTCCCTGTCTCCTTGGGCTTCGAAATGAGGAAACAGCTGTGGGGAAAAACACCTCGAGGGAAAGCAGGCTGGTGATTGTTATGCATCTTTTAAAAACATCCTGAGACCACACAAACTCGGGCTATTTCAGCCATTACCTCCTCTGAACTTCAGAGCTCCTGGGTAACAATAGGAATTCACTTGAATGGGGACGGTCACTTGGCTCTGTCCTCTTGCCACAGCTGCCCATCTATTCTGCCAGCACCCCACTCTGAGATGGCTCATACCCACCCCCCTGCACCGTGTAGGGGTCTCTGGTGTCAGCCCAGATCCCCCCCTTCAGGACTGAAGGATACATCCTCCCAGCTGCCGGCAGTGTCCACGGGTGCTGGCGCACTGCTCAGTCCCTTTCTGGGAATCACCCTCGGTTGAATGTCGCTTTCTCATCCAAAGCAGTGCCTCATTCCTGGGTGCGGTCCGCATTCAACCACTGGCCAATGAGGGGCAGGTACAAGGCCCCCACTCCCTCACCCCGTTTGAAGATAACTCTGAAGGGTCACCCCAACTCTAGAGCTCCCCATGGGCTTGGCTGAGGGGTCTGCATCCCAGTTCAACGTCTCTTCTACCCAGGCCTGCTGCCTTCGGTCCCCCACAGGTCTATCTCCCTAGAGCAAGCCTCTATGAACTTCCAGCACGTCTCTCCTGTTTCCTGGGAACCTGACCTAAGACACACCCATTTGAAGTACAAGGCTGCATTTGGAAGAGTCAGAAAGATAATTTTGCAGGTTTACCTAATTTAATTCTTTAAAATTTGTACAACCTGTAACTAAGTCATCTCTGAGGGAAGTACCGACTAGCCTTGACCTTTGACTCATGATTACAGCAGACAGGGCCTGATGCCAAAAAGAGGTTTAGTTCAGGGTTAGCAATTATCTAACTACAGCAAGGCCAGCCGGTTTAGAGTAGGACACAAAAGGGCTGATCATATATTAATTCCTTAGGGAATTAATGTCAAATGAGACTTGAACAAAGAAGAAAGGAAAGAAAGTAAAATAGATAAACAGATCGATAGATCAACAATACATATTAAGCACCTACTTATAAGCAACAGGGAGCTAACAAAGAGGAATAAAACAATATGGCCCCTCCCTTGTGGAACCTACACTCTAACTTGGGGGGAAAACACTATTAAAGGAAGTGTTCTAGGTTGTACGGGAGGAAATTTAGGGTGCTATGACAGTACATAGCAAGAACACGTAACTCTGTCAAGCATAGGGCTGGGAACAGGAGAGAGAAGAAAAGAAGCATCTATACAGAACAAAATAAACAAGTAACTGGACAGGGGAAAAGAAGACTTTAAGGAAGCCAATCCAAGGAAATCATTTACAAGGCAAAAGAAGGAATTCGCAGGAAGACATTCTATTTATAATGCTGCAACACTGGAAACAACCCAAATGCTCAACAATAGGGGAATAATAACAATAGAATATTATGAAGTAGTTCAAATAAAAATGATGATTATGTTCATTTGGGGAAATGTAATGTGAAATAATATTAAATGAGTAAAGCAGAGATGGAAAAAAAAAAAAAAGCAGAGATGGTCCACGTTCACTGGGCTGTAACTATATGAAAATATATGTCTTTATAAACAATGACTTAGAAAACTCTAGGTACCAGAGGAATTTTATGTCTCATGCTTCCTTTTCCCCCTATCTCCCTTGGTTGATTGTGTCACCTTTCTGGCCTGATTTTTTTAATGTCTTCT
Source organism: Balaenoptera borealis (assembly GCF_965194805.1). NCBI lineage: Eukaryota > Metazoa > Chordata > Mammalia > Artiodactyla > Balaenopteridae > Balaenoptera > Balaenoptera borealis. The sequence continues at coordinate 27,596,839 of NC_138881.1, read as the reverse complement.
TTTCCTTGTTACTAAAGCATTGTATATGCATGTACCTGTCTAGAAATGTTTTTTAAATCTTCCAGAAATACTCAGAAGTCCCTGATCTTTACTACAATGAGAAAAAATGGCAATATCACCCTGGGGAAAGATCAGCATCTTAGACTTTGTGAATTTTTTATTTAGAGGAAGTTGAACATTTTGAAATGACATAAAGGATATACATATTTAAATAAAGAAGAAACTTACACCCTTTTTGGAAAGTTTCCTTGACAATATATACTGATGGCTTTTTTAAAGTGCATAGACTTTGATTCAGTAATTCCGACTCTAAGGTATATCTAACGCTGTGGTGGTAAATGTTTAACAGCTGGATCTCTGGAGAAGAAGCCTTGAATTTATACAGTTTGCCAGTTTCCATAGTGTAAATACTCTGATCGTGGCCAGTTCCAACTTATCAATGTGACATCAAGAAATATGAAAACATATGTCCACACAAAGACTTGTATGAAAATGTTCATAGCATTATTCATAATAGCCAAAAACAGAAACAATGCAAATATCCATCAACTAGTGAATGGATAAAAAAAACTGTGATATATTCATAGAATACTATTCAGCAATAAAAAGGAATGAACTTTTGGTACATGTAACAATATGGATGAATGTCAAAATAATCATGTTGAATGAAAGAAACAGACAAAACAAAAGAATATACTGTATGACTCCATTTACATACAATTCTAGAAAATGAAAATTATAAAAAAAGAAAGCTGATCAGTGGTTGTTTAGGGATGGGGAGGAGCCAGAGGGAGGGATTACAAAAGGGCAGGAGAAAACTTTTGGAGGTGATGGCTATGTTCAATCTTGACTGCGGTGATAGCTTCAAGGGTATACACATATGTCAAAATTCATCAAGTAGTACACTTTAAATAGGTACAGTTTATTATATGTCAATTATACTACAATAAAACGCTGGTGTGATATCACCTCACACAGTCAGAATGGCCATCATCAAAAAGTCTACAAACAATAAATGCTGGAGAGGGTGTGGAGAAAAGGGAACCCTCTTGCACTGTTGGTGGGAAGGTAAATTGGTACAGCCACTATGGAGAACAGTATGGAGGTTCCTTAAAAAACTAAATATAGAACTAGCATATGACCCAGCAATCCCACTGCTGGGCATATACCCTGAGAAAACCATAATTCAAAAAGGGTCATGTACCACAATGTTCACTGCAGCTCTATTTACAATAGCCAGGTCATGGAAGCAACCTAAATGCCCATCAACAGATGAATGGATAAAGAAGATGTGGTATATATATATATACAATGGACTATTACTCACCATTAAAAAAAAATGAAATAATGACATTTGCAGCAACGTGGATGGACCTGGAGATTATCATACTAAGTGAAGTAAGTCAGACAGAGAAAGACAAATATCATATGATATCACATATGCAGAATCTAAAAAAATATATGATACAAATGAACTTATTTACAAAACAGAAACAGACTCACAGACATAGAAAATGAACTTATGGTTACCAGGGGGGAACAGTGGGGAGGAGGGATAATTGGGAGTTTGGGATTGACATATACACACTGCTATATTTAAAATAAATAACCAACAAGGACCTACTGTATAACACAGGAAACTCTGCTCAATATTCTGTAATAACCTAAATGGGGAAAGAATTTGAAAAAGAATAGATACATGTATATGTGTAACTGAATCACTTTCCTGTATACCTGAAACTAACACAACATTGTTCATCAACTATACCCCAATGTTAAATAAAAATTAGGGACTTCCCTGGCGGTCCAGTGATTAAGACTTCACCTTCCAATGCGGGGGGTGTAGGTTCGATCCCTGGTCAGGAGCTAAGATCCCACATGCCTCAGGGCCAAAAAACCAAAACATAAAACAGAAGCAATATTGTAACAAATTCAATAAAGACTTCTAAAAATCTAAAAATAAATAAATAAATTAAATTAAATAAAAATTAAAAAAAGAAAAAGAATAGCCATGAGCCAGTGATTGTTATAGCTGAGTGATGGGAACTTCATTAGATTCTATCTTACCAATGGAGGCTGGGATATTTAAGGAAATGAATTTTTTAAACTCATTTTGAAACAAATGGACAATAAATTCAAAGACAATATTTTGCGAGTGTTTCTTTTGCTTCTATAAAATGGCAGATAAAGTTTCAAGTTATAGATACTTGGGTTCCCAGAAAACATTAAGATGCATCCATAAGAGTATTAATGTAAACATGAGTAAATAAAACATTTCTGCCACCATATCAATCATGAGTTTACATTAAATAAATAAATAGGTACAGTTTATTATATGTCAATTATACTACAACAAAACTCATTTTTAAAAAAAGGCTAATCAGGATCTTCTGTGCTCCTATCCCCCCTGATCTTAGACTTTTCCTGTACCCAGCCTGACTTCCCATGGGTAACACCCACATCTTTGTCAGAAGCCTGCCTCAGGGTGCCAAAACTCACATTGCCCTACAAACTGGGTGGAAGCGCCTAGGAGTCAACTTTTCCCACCTCTCCTGACCCTCTGCCCTCACTCCCCTGGGCAGCCTTTAATGACTGACAGGTAGAGGGGCATGAACGCCCAGCTCCCTCTCCTCTTGGCCAGGATCATTCTGAGGTGAATTGTTAATACTGGTGGGACTAAGTTCCAGTTGCTCCTGCTGGTAGCTGGACTAATACTGGACCCACTGTGGGCTGTCTTTACTTCTCTGTATCACTTCTCCACTCCCCTACCCGTCCACGCACCCAAATAAACTATATGCACTCCAATCCTTGTGCCAAGGTCAGCTTCTAGGGGAGCCCAATTCACACAGGGTCAAAGCTCTGGTGAAGATTTTCCCCTAGAAGTTGGAAGAAGAGATTGATTTGAGGATTTGAGTTCTAAGGCACTGCCCCTCAAACCCCCTTGCATTTAAGTACAGTTCCTAAAGCTAACATCTGGCACAAAGCACGGATGGATAATAAAAAACAAAGCATTAAAGGCAGATCAGCATGATTTCTCTTACACTGTTGGAAGACAACACTGGAAGAGATGGAGAAATTGCAAAAGAAACCACTGGTTTAAAAGATCAAGATATTTGTGTAGATTGGGTTTGGAAAAAAAAAAGATAATTGGCTCTCCAATTCCTTTTCCCCTTACCAGTATCTGCAGCTAACATTTGTTCTTATCAGGCACCTCAACTCAGCCAGAAACTGTTCCATGTGTGGGCACATGGCACTGAAGATGACAAATGACAACTGTGCTCTCATAGAACACCTACTCTAACAAGGGGAGACAGACAATAAACATAATAAATAAACACAAAAATATCAGAGAGTAATCAATTATCTGCAGAGCATTACAACTGGGTGAGATGAAGGTGAGTGCTGATGGTGTGGCTGCTTTAGAATTGACAGTGTGGTAGATGACATCACTGTTCCACAAATAACTCCCTCCATGGGAGGAGGACCTTCCCTCCCCACTGATGTTTGGACCCTAGACTGAGATGCAGAGCAGGACTGCCCCAATCATCTCACGGGCCTGTGGGTATGAGATTAATGCTTGTCGGTTTAAGCCACTGAACTCTGAGGTGGTTTGTTATGAAATATTATGGCAACAGGTGACTGATCCCCGTAGTCAGGGAAGTCTCTCTGAGGGGGTGATATTTAAGCTGAGATCTAAATGATAAGAAGCCAGTCCTGTGATGATCATTCCAGGCAAAGAGAACGTCCAACATGCGAAAAAGATGCAAAGGTGGGAACAGGCTTGTCATGTTCAGGGAACTGAAAGACGGCCCGTGAGGCTGGACGATGTGAGGGGCTGAGTGGGAGAGGGATGTGAGATGAGACTGAAGGGGAATCAAGCAAAGGCCAGTATATAGAGCGTTCTGCAAACTCGAATAAGGAGTTCGCTTTTCACTCTAAGTACAGCAGAAGGCCCCAGGAGGATTTAAGCAATGTAGTGACACGATCACATTGATTTTTAAAAGATCACTCTGACTGCTGTATGGGGAAGAGATTAAATGAGGGACATGCATACTGTTCTGCTATACCAGGATGCGCTCTCAGAATCTTTCTCAACACAGAGTTCCCAAACTACTTGACAGAGTTAAAATCGATATGCCAACTTACATTTAGGTGGTGACAGACACCTGGATAAAATACATACAAAAATAGCTTAGGTACTATTTCATTCATAGGTAACAAACCACCCCAAAACTTAACGACGTAAATCAACAACGATGACTCACGTGTTCACAATTGTGGTTTGGGCAGGGCTTGATGGGGACGGCTCATCTTTGCTCCACGTGGAATCAGCTGGGGAGGCTCCACCAGGAGGACTGGAGGATCCGTTTACCAGTTAGCCTCGTTCATACAGCTGGCAAATTGGGGCCAGCTGGTGGCCAGGGGCCTTTTTTGTCCACCATGTAGGACTCTCCACATGGCTGCTTGGACTTTCTCACAGCTTGGTGGCTGGGTTCTAAGAGGGTGCATTCGAAAAGAACAAGCCCCAACGCACAAGCAATTACGAAGCTTCTGCTTGCACCACACTTGCTAATTTCCCATTAGCCAGGGCTAGTCACATGGCCAAGCCCAGAGACAAAGTGGGAGGGGACTACACAGGGCATGAATACTGGGAGGTGTAATCTGTTGGGGGTCAATGATGTAACAAAAGCCAGACAAAACCAAATGTGAAGTGAACCTTTCAAAGAAACCACTGAGTTTTTGTTTGTTTGTTTGTTTGTTTTTAACATCGTTATTGGAGTATAATTGCTTAACAATGGTGTGTTAGTTTCTGCTTTATAACAAAGTGAATCAGCTATACATATACATATATCCCCTTATCTCCTCCCTCTTGCATCTCCCTCCCTCCCACCCTCCCTATCCCACCCCTCTAGGTGGTCACAAAGCACCGAGCTGATCTCCCTGTGCTATGCGGCTGCTTCCCACTAGCTATCTATTTTACGTTTGGTAGTGTATATATGTCCATGCCACTCTCTCACTTCGTCCCAGCTTACCCTTCCCCCCTCTGTGTCCTCAAGTCCATTCTGTACATCTGCATCTTTATTCCTGTCCTGCCCCTAGGTTCTTCAGCACCATTTTTTTTTTTTAGATTCCATATATATGTGTTAGCATACGGTATTTGTTTTTCTCTTTCTGACTTACTTCACTCTGTATGACAGACTCTAGGTCCATCCACCTCACTACAAATAACTCCATTTCGTTTCTTTTTATGGCTGAGTAATATTCCATTGTATATATGTGCCACATCTTCTTTACCCATTCGTCTGTCGATGGACACTTAGGTTGCTTCCATGTCCTGGTTATTGTAAATAGAGCTGCAGTGAACCCTGTGGTACATGACTCTTTTTGAATTATGGTTTTCTCAGGGTATACACCCAGTAGTGCAATTGCTGGGTCGTATGGTAGTTCTATTTTTAGTTTTTTAAGGAACCTCCATACTGTTCTCCATAGTGGCTGTACCAATTTACCTTCCCACCAACAGTGCAAGAGGGTTCCCTTTTCTCCACACCCTCTCCAGCATTTGTTGTTTTTTTGATGATGGCCATTCTGACTGGTGTGAGGTGATACCTCATTGTAGTTTTGATTTGCACCTCTCTAATGATTAGTGATGTTGCGCATCCTTTCATGTGTTTGCTGGCAATCTGTATATCTTCTTTGGAGAAATGTCTATTTAGGTCTTCTGCCCATTTTTGGATTGGGTTGTTTGTTTTTTTGATATTGAGCTGCATGAGCTGCTTGTAAATTTCGGAGGTTAATCCTTTGTCAGTTGCTTCATTTGCAAATATTTTCTCACATTCTGAGGGTTGTCTTTTCATCTTGTTTATGGTTTCCTTTGCTGTGCAAAAGCTTTTAAGTTTCATTAGGTCCCATTTGTTTATTTGTTTTTATTTTCATTTCTCTAGGAGGTGGGTCAAAAAGGATCTTGTTGTGATTTATGTCATACAGTGTTCTGCCTATGTTTTCCTCTAAGAGTTTTATAGTGTCTGTCCTAACATTGAGGTCTTTAATCCATTTTGAGTTTATTTTTGTGTATGGTGTTAGGGAGTGTTCTAATTTCATTCTTTTACATGTAGCTGTCCAGTTTTCCCAGCACCACTTATTGAACAGGCTGTCTTTTCTCCATTGTATATTCTTGCCTCCTTTATCAAAAATACGGTGACCATATATGCATGGGTTTATCTCTGGGCTTTCTATCCTGTTCCATTGATCTATATTTCTGGTTTTGTACCAGTACCATACTGTCTTGATTACTGTAGCTTTGTAGTATAGTCTGAAGTCCACGAGCCTGATTCCTCCAGCTCCCTTTTTCTTTCTCAAGATTGCTTTGGCTATTCGGGGTCTTTTGTGTTTCCATACAAATTGCGAAATTTTTTGTTCTAGTTCTGTGAAAAATGCCATTGGCAGTTTGATAGGGATTGCATTGAATCTGTAGATTGCTTTGGGTAGTAGAGTCATTTTCACAATGTTGATTCTTCCAATCCAAGAACATGGTATATCTCTCCATCTGTTTGTATCATCTTTAATTTCTTTCATCAGTGTCTTATAGTTTTCTGCATACAGGTCTTTTGTCTCCTTAGGTAGGTTTATTCCTAGGTAGTTTGTTCTTTTTGTTGCAATGGTAAATGGGAGTGTTTCCTTAATTTCTTTTTCAGATTTTTCATCATTAGTGTATAGGAATGCAAGAGACTTCTGTGCATTAATTTTGTATCCTGCTACTTTATGAAATTCTTTGATTGGCTCTAGTAGTTTTCTGGTAGCATCTTTAGCATTCTCTATGTATAGTATCGTGTCATCTGCAAACCGTGACAGCTTTACTTCTTCTTTTCTGATTTGGATTCCTTTTATTTCTTTTTCTTCTCTGATTGCTGTGGCTAAAACTTCCAAAACTACGTTGAATAGTAGTGGTGAGAGTGAACAACCTTGTCTTGTTGCTGATCTTAGAGGAAATGGAAACCACTGATTTTAAAAGACTTGCTTCACTACCCAAGGGGAAGAAGGTCTGGGTACTCACAACAGGTTCACTTTTCAAAATTCCTTAGTTTTAAATAACTACATAGACTTCTTTTTAGCACCTATGACATCCACCTTTCAAAAAGGTATTCCATTCATAGTTATAAGTATACAAAAATATAAATACTCAACACGATATAAATGAATAACATGTCATAACAGTGGTTGTTCATTTTCAAAAAATTAGAAAGCACAGGGGACCAAATAAAAAGGAAAAAAGAAAAGCATAATCCTTAACAGCATTCCAAGGCAGAATATCAGACAATGGTGGGAATTTTCCTACTTTCCTCATGCAAGTGTCACATTTCAGTAAGTGTAGACTAGATACCAACCCAATGCCACTTCAAGCTTGTAGTGTGATCCTTTGTGGCAGTAAAAGGGAATATATTTATTTGTTACCCTTCCTTCCCCTCTGTCCTCTTTCTGCACATCTACCTCTGCAGTCACCATGGCTTTGCCCACATCTGATACAGCTTCTTTTACCTGCCAGAACCATGCTGACACATTGAAGATGAATAGCAGGTGGTCATTCCATTTTCAGCATCTGGATGACCAGGGGTTTGGCTTTAATCTTTCAGGGCATCATGTATTTCTATTGATTCTAAGTAGATGAAGAGGGAGATTTTCCGTAATTGTGCCCTGCCACTATTGTGACCACGAGCTGTTAACAGGAGATAAGCTAAGCAAAAGCTGGCCAACCCCATGTGGTGATTCAGACCCCACTGCAGCTCTTATATTCTCCCTTGAAAAGAGTAAAGTTGGGACAGATAGGATTGATATCCTCTGAATCAACTGACCACAGGAGAGGACACATTTCTTCAATATTCCCTGAGGGAAATAAGTAAGAACACCTGGGGAAAGTGTATGTTAGATCAGGGGTCTTGTAAGTCTGATACCTTGAATTTATTTTCTGTTTTTTAATCAAAGCATAATTTACATACTATAAAAGCACAGATTTTACATACACAACTTGATGAGCTTTAACACTGTTGTAACTACCATCCCAATTAAGTTATGAATATTTCCATCATCTAAAAAAGTTCCCTTGCATCCCTTTCTAGTCAATCCCCCTGCCAGAGGCAACCACTTTCTGACTTTTATGGCCACAGCTTAATTTGGCCAGTTCTTCAACTTCATATAAGTGGAAATATACAGTATTTTGTGTGTGTGTCTTAGGCTTCTTTAGCTCAATACAATATCTTTGAGATTCATACATGTTGTTGAGTGTATCAGTGGCTCAGTCCTTTTTTATTGTTGCGATTAACTGTATGAATATACCACTATTTATCCATTCACCTGTTGATGGGCATTTGGGTTATTTCCAGTGTGAGGCTCTTATGAATGAAGCTGCCACGAACATTCTTTTACAGGCCTTTTAGTGTACATGTGTTCTATTTCACATCCTATGTTATAAGTAGAATTTCTGGGTCACAGAATAGGTGCACATTTAACTTCATAAGAAACGACCATACTGTTTTCCAAAGTGGTAATACCACTCTATATCCTTACCACACGCTCCCCAAAACTTGGCATTGTGTTTTAGCCAGTCGAAAGCTAAAATGCTATCTCACTGATGATACCCTGAATCATTACCTTCAAAATCCAGGGAGCCAGGAAGTTGGAAATGAAATAAAATGTCAGCCTAAACCCTTCCCATTCAACGTGGATGTGGGTCCAGATCGGCAGCCACACTCAACTGCTGCTCACTCTGGGCCAGCATGGACTTGATATTCCAAAAACAAAGGGCTTTATGGAAAGTTCATATCATATACCATATTCAGTAGAACTGAGATACCTTCCATCTTTAACTCCCTTTTCTCCCCCAAATATCGACGCAGATGTTCAACCCAATAAATGACACATAATTGATAAATACCCAGATGGAAACTGACTGAAATCTCAGCTTCAGAATATTACCTATAACACCAAAAAACAAATTCAAATTCACGCTGAAATTAAACCCATAGGTTTATTACCACAGGAAACACTAAAGCCTAAGGTGGAAACCCCAGAAGACTGTGATCTCAAACTACAGTCATTTATTTACCTCATGACTTTAACCAAGTCTCTGAACCAGCCAGGGTTCTTAAGTCCTCATCTATAAAATGGGTGTGCCAAAGCTGAGAATCAGAGGTATTTGATGAAAATTGATTAAGTGTGAAAAAAAAATCCAAACTTCCTAGGAAACGGTTTACTACAAAACAAGATTTTTTTAAAAATTTTACAACTATCCTTTAATTTACATTTAAAGAAGAGGAAAACGTAATAAAAAATCAAAGGCAAGAGCCCACTGCTTTGGTCTTTCCTCCTTATTTTATAGTTTGTCCTTTTTGTCCAGTTATCTCTGGAGCCCCCAGCTAATTATAAATAACGCCCATTGACTAGTTTTCTTTACTTCCCCCAAGTGACAAAGAACAACTCTATTTAGGATAACATCTCCTTTGCAGAACATATCCCAAAGCTTCCTGGAGTTGCATAATAAGTAATGGAAAAGAGATAGCCTGAAAGAAATTAAGAGGTGGAGAAAGAGGAGCAGGGCTCTTTCTCCAGCTGAGATTTGACAAGCGTTAGTAACCAGAGCCGCTGCACGCAGCACACTGGGAAGAGAAGAGCCTCACTTCAGGGATGGGTCTGTCCTAGCACATTACAAAAGCCTTCCTCGGCTGAGCGGGTGGCGCTAAGGAGCACAGCCCAGCAGCCTAACGGGCCTCCCCGTGCACACACAAGCAGTCACGATCCACCAGGTACCCATCCCCAGAATTCCCTCTACTTCCAGGTTGCAAGTTGTGAGAGATACGGGCACAGCGGCTGTGGGCTCAGTGTGCCAGTGACCTCTGTGCTAGAGAACTTAGGAAATATAACTATGGAAATCATTCAGAGTGTGCCCCGAATACTTCCAGCTCTCTATTTTCCAGGTATGGGGTGAGGTGGCATTTCTCTGTCCTCTTTGAAGTCAGAGCAGGTGATTTTCTTTGGCCAATGAAATGTAAGCAGAAGTGACATATGTCACTTCCTGGTGGAAGCTTTAAGAGCCAGTGTGCAATTTGCCATGTTTTTGTCCCACTGCTCCAGTGATCACGGAAGTATGTGTTGAGATGAGGCCTCTGTCAATCTCATCCTGGTGAGGCAACAATGAACAGGGCCTTCTGTCGATGCATGGCGGACGGCTAGTATAAGCAAGACCCTGTGCTTTCATGACCCTGAGAGTAGGAGCCTCCTTAAAGTTTGTGCCCTGGGCACTAGCTAGCCTCACTGGCCCGGAGGAAGAATTAAGCTCTCATTGTGTTAAGACACTGAGATTTGGGGGAGGGGCTTATCTGTTACTGAAGCACTCAGTAGCCTATTCTGACTGATAAAACACCCCTGCATTGGACTGGAAAGAGAAGCGTAGATAAGACTCCGGTATTGGGCCTGAGCTTTCCATGACCTGGAGACTCCAGCTCTGAAATCACTTCTGTTTTTATTCATAAGGAAGCCATGACATTTAGGAAAATAAAATCATATTAAGTAATCAAATTAAGTGAACTTACAGATATTCCTGTATGTGATAGGCATGGCCAGAATCAAAAAAAAAAAAAATGAGCAAGCTAACAACACAATTGTCCCAGGGTAGGGTGATTGTACATAAATAGAAAGTAAGAGGGTAAATAGGCTGGTCAAGATTCAGATCAAATGCCTACTCTGCTCTTCTCAGGGCCCATTAAAAGTAGTTAAATTTCATTTATAACAGGCACGCAATATCTGCCACAGATTACCTGCTGGGGTCAAATCAAGCTCTCCATGTACATGGTAATGGGTATAAGCAGCTCTGTCAACATAACCCAGAAAGCCCGTCATACTCCTTATCTCAGTGCTTTAGATACCTGCCTAAAAGTATTCCATTTGCCTTCAAAATAATCACCTAGTTAAGTACCTTGTGGTCTAAAGTTGGATTCTTTGGAATCAGAGAACCGTGATGAGCTCTCAGACGTTTTCTAGGAAATCGAAGTAATTTCCCCTTGCTGCAAACCTTTAGCTATCTCATGTAACTAGGATGATTGGCGTATCATGCAGCCTTATGCTGGGACTTCGCCAGGTGCTTGCAGAGTAGGCCTAATAAAGCCAAGACTGAGCTGAAACCCAGGTGGGTCAGTGAGTTTCACACAGAGAAAAACCCTTCACAGCCACAAACTACACCCACAATTGTGGTCTCAAGACAAATTCTGTCAAATTAGCCACAAAGGAGCCTGGATAAGCGTGTCTATAGCTCTCCACAACCCATCACTGCTAATGGAAAAATGAGTCCTAACACTCCTCTTCCTGGTTACATCATCTCTCTGGGGTTCTGCCTGCTCACACGCCGTCTTTCAGATACACTCTTCCCTAAACCATCACTACTTTAGAACAGAAGAAATACCTACTAAAGAGCTTCAGGTCCTGGACGCTTTTTATCAAAATTATCATGTTAACTGAGCCCTTTCCCCTGAGCTCTGAATCCAGTAGTCACTGTCTGACAGGGCCTCTTCTCCTGATGTCCCAGAACTCCCAGGGCTCAATTAAAACCCAGGTCATCACCTTCTTCCCCTATCTGCTTGGCCTCCTGCATGGCCAGGCTTGAGAATGGTGAATCAAAGCCTGAAATCTGGGAGTCCTAGATTCCTCTCTTTCCCTCATTACCCACATCCAGCTTCAAATTCTAGTGCTCTTCCACCTCGATGACATTTGCCCCCCATCCTTCCTGCCCATTTCCCTTGCCACTGCCCTCCTCTGCCCAGAAGTTTCTTGGCTGTTTGTTCTCCTTCTCTGCAATCTCATGCCCTTCCGCAATCTACCTCTCACCCATGCCAGAGAAACCTGTCTAAGACAAAAATCTGATTTTGACAGTCCTCTGTTTTGAAGTCTCAAGTATCCCATTAGGTAGAGAATAAATCCCAGAGCCGGGCTCCTGGATTTCCAGATTTCTCTCAAAATACTTGTGGCTCTCCCCCTTGCATTCCCACATCATCCATCACAAACTGCTAGGAGTTGTCTGTACATGTCACATACTTTCACACCTCCATGCTTTTCCTCCTGTGGGGTCACTAACTGGAAAGCCCTTCCCTTCAAGTCCTACCTGGGGAATTTCTACTCATCAGCTCGAATGTCAACTCTCTGAGGGCATTCCTCAGCTTCCTTCATCCTTTTCCTTCCTCTGTGGACCCACTGTTCTGGTAAAACTTTCTGACCCTGTGTTTCAGTTACCTTTTGCTGCAAATCAACCCCCTCCCCCTGCAAAACATAGTGGATTAAAACAACCACCATTTTCTCACGGTTCATAATCCTCAGTGTGAACTGGCTCAGCTCAATAGTTACTCTGTTCTTTGTGATGTCAGCTAGGCTGCGATCATCTAGAATATTTAAAACGGCTCACTCACATGACCTGAAACTAATACAACATCGTAACTCTACTATATTCCAATATAAAATAAAAAATAAAATAAAATGGCTCACTCACATGGCTTCCACTTGGTGTTGGCTGTTGTCTGGGAACTCAGCCTCTTTTCCCCTCCTTCATGTGCTTCCATCTTCTCACAGCATGCTGGCTAAATTCAGAGGGAAGGGAGTGTCCCAAGAGCGAAACTTCCAAATGAAAGGAAGAAAAATCTGCCCATCCTCTTTGAAGTCCCAGAATGCCACTTCCATCACGTTGGTCAAGGCAGTCACTGGGTGGGAAAAATAAGTGCCAACTCTTTAAATGAGGAGCAGCGTGCTCCAACAGGGAGGGGAGGAATTGTTGGGGCCGTCTCTGGAGACTAGCTACCACACCCTGCTGGTGTGTATTCAGACTATCCTGAAAATTCTAAATGCCTCTTGAGGATAAGCACTGCGTTTTAATCATCTCTTTACCCGCAGCTCTTAGCAGAGATCCTAGAACATGGTACTCAGATACGTGATAATGTGTTTGCTGCCTCTATCAATCCAATTAAATCAGATTAAATCAGCCTATCGTTTCTGAGCTCCTCTTCTGTGCTATTCTGTCTTGTTGGGTGTTGTGGAGTCGAAGAAAGGGTGTTTGCCCTCCAGAAGCTTATGAGTCGGGGACAACGTTGCACCAAAGAGACATAACAGAAAAGGAGATGATTAATAGTTCGAGGCAATTACAAACAAGCCATCACTGGACAATCCATGATTGATTTCCAAGCTAATGGTGTGGGCACTAATCCCTGTAGACCTTCGAGGCGGCTGTGTTCACTTCATAGAGAAGAGGTTTTAGGTAAGAGATGGGGTTGGATCTGAATCTGAATGTCAAGCTAGGACTGGGATGGGAAAGAAATATGACCATGGTGGAATACTAGAAGCAATTACGTGGAGATGGGACCACACAAGTTGCATTACTTAGCATGCTTACACACACACACACACACACACACACACACACAATTGTAAATTTTTTTCAATAGGATCCTTGCCATAAGCACACTCTAATAAGTAAGAAAGTAAATAACAGTGGTCAAAAACGTGAGTTCTAAATAATTTTAAAATATAACTAGGAGAAACAGATAAAACATGCATGGCATAGATTAGATTGCTCACTAAATATCACGTTTTCCCAGCCTCTTCTGAAGTTGGTTTGGGCTGAAGTGAATATGACTTCTGGTCCAAGGCAAGAAAGAGCTCGTGGGAGGTCTCCATGCATCCTGTTTCCCTTCTGTGTAGTTGGAAGTAAAGAATTCTGAGATGGTGGAACTGCAGGATGGAATTTAGCCTGCATCTGTAAGTCAACCATCCTTGGAGAGCCATGAAAGAGAGTCACTTCACCTGTCTCAGACTGCGATGTGGCCAAGAAATAAATATTGTCTTCAGCCATTGAGAAATTTCAGTTTTATTTGTTACTGCAGCATAGCTTCCCCTATTCTATTATACCTAGTGTTCTCTATGAAGGAATTGCAATATCACATAATAAAAATTATTCATCCTCTATTTAGAAAAAGACAGCAAGCAAAGAAAACTTTTAAAATCTACTTTTGGCTATCTGCAATAGAGAGGTATGCCTTCCTGCCTAGGAGCAAGTGATTAAGAGGTATCTAATTAAACAGTCAGCATCTACACCCCTTGTGTACATTGATTGGACTCACTTATGCACTGCTGTGCAGAACATTCTGCAATAGCTCTAATCAGTGGCAGTAGAAGGTGAGCAAGGGAAGACAAAGGTTATTTGAAATAAACAGATAATTCTCAAACCTTATTAAGTCAACATCTTCCCCAACCAGACTTTTTAACATGGCTACTAACAAGTAGAAAATGACTCTCCTGCTTCCTCTTCCCTGTTCCTCATCTAATTACATGAGCGATAACCAAAGGACCAATCACCTAAGAAGGGAGCCAGAGGCCAGAGAAATCCACAAGCTAGAAAACTGGAGCCAGAATCTTGGGTGGCAGCTCCACCTGGACCATTATTTTATTGCCTGAGACTGTCCTAGATGAGACACTTTATTTTTTCTATCAGCTCCATTTATTCTCTGGCTTGAAGGAACGTCCAGCTGCATACTGGTTTCTGGGTCCTCATGAGTTTCTTAGGCTGTGCATTAAACTTGAGACAAAGAACACTTGTTTTTTTGGAATAAACTCCTCTGAAGTGAGCAGTGTTCGCAAAAGGCCCATTCTGAGAATGGTCTTACTTGATCCAGGGAGCAAGAGATATAAAAGAGTAATAGATTTGCCTCTTAATTGTTTGCCCTGAAGAGAGGAAGCCAAGAGAATAAATATCCCAACCTCACTCTCCTCTTGCCCTCACATCTCCTGCCAGTGCCTCCCATTGGCTGAACCCAATCAGAAGCCAGAGGGCAGAGGGGCCCATGGATGCAGTCCACACAAGTCACCCTCCCAGGAATCAGAGTAAGATGGAGAAGGCCAGAGAACAGTCCTGGAAAGGCAAATGGAGAATATCCAGCACAATGACTAAAACCGAAAGGTTACAACCTTAGAGAAAAGTCACATTTAGCTGAATTAGTATCAGTCATCAACTTACACACACCAGTATATACAATGGGCATGTTTAAATTTAGAGGACTTTCCTTTGCCCAATGTAGCGATTCTCCTTTCTTTCCCCCAAGGCAGAACAGTGAGGAAGTGGAGACTGGAAAGAGCTTTCTTCTCTTCAGACTATAATTGATGTGGGTGTCCGACATGCCTCATTAGCACCCAACCAAATAGGAGCCACTACACAACTTTCTTATGGCCTTTGTGCTAAAAAGATGCCCTTTAGTGGAGCCAACCCGGATGCATTAGAACGTCCCTGTCTCTGATCACCAGCTGGAAGAGCCTTCCCTGGAAGATGGAGCCCATGGCCCAGTCCTGAATACTCCACACCCTCAGTATCTGGGGGTCCCAACACCCCTTTCAGGAGTATGACTCAGCACAAAAGTGCTGATGAAGGAAGCCTTTCTCCTGGCTCCAAAGGTTCATGTTTCTACCTCATTCCAGGGTTAATTTTACCCAGATCATGCATCTCAGCCTGTCAGAATCCCATGCGAGTCAGTCAACCATCCACTCCTCAAATCTCTGCTGACTGCTTTCCATGCCTGGAAGCTCTCACCAATGCCCTGGTTCTTAGCTGCTCCTGGTTCTCCATGGGTCTTTACTGGCCATGGCTACTTCCCTGCCATCCCTAGCACGCACTGAGCCAGCCTCACCCCACAGTGTACAGTGTCCTGCTAATGAGGTCCCTCCTGTGACTTACTCTCTAAATGCCTCCTTCCTCCCCTGGTTTGCATTGGTTCCCTGCTTCCCCAGAGTACCCGCTGCCTCCTTCTCCTCAGAGATGCTATCCTTCCAGTCTACATCCCCGTCAGGAATTCTATGCCTTTAGATCCCCAAACTTTTCTGGAATCATATATCTGATGAGCAACCCATAAAAGTGCTTAATGTACTAAGCCAACTCCTGTGAGCTTTGACTGTGTTCTTAGTGGGGGTAGGGATGAGAATAAGAAAGGTTTTAACATTTAAAAAAAATAAAATAAAATCATGGCTCTCATGTAAATATAAAATAAAAACGTGTCGAAGATTTTATTTAACTCATTAATTAATGAGGAAACCAGTAAGATGTTACACATCATTCAAAGGAAAACTCATAGAGCCATACATATACAGGCAGGCAATAAGTAATGTTGGGATGAATGCACAAACAGATGCAAAATTAGTCCAAAATAAGTTGCATTCCACCAGACACAATTCATTTGCATTTCTGTGGACAAGAATAATCTGCATTATTATTAGTTTTCTATAATTTAGAGTTATAAAATAGCTCAAAATCAATGAAAGGTGGAGATAACCACGAAGGGTACTCTAAAAAGGACACCCAGTAAACCTTTTCTTTGCCAATTTAAAAATCTTTCACAATTTTCCCTGATAGGAGAAAGGCCTCTCCCCTTTCCCAGAGGAACCCACATCTAACATAACTATCGGAAGCACTGTCTGTGAGTGGGAACGGGCATTTCTGCTTGTGGAGACCAATATATGTGTCTTCAAATCCAAACCTCAATAAGTGCTATAGACTGAATGTTTGTGTTCCCCACCCAAAATCTGTATGTTGAAATCCTAACCCCCCAGTGTGATGGTATTAGGCGGTGGGGCCTTTGGGAGGTGAGTACATCGTGAGACTGGGGCCCTCATAAATGGAATTAGTACCCTTATAAAAGAGACCCTGGAGAGCTCCCTCGCAGAACCTGACCACACTGGCATCCTGACCTTGGACTTCCAGCCTCCAGGTACTTTGTTACAGCAGCCTGAATAGACTAAGACAACAAAGCATGGCAGCTTCCTCCCTTTTAAAGCATTGTTATTAAGAGTGTGGTCCGGCATTACCTAAAAAGCTGGTTTAGAAATTCAAATTTTGGGACTTCCCTGGTGGCGCAGTGGTTAAGAATCCACCTGCCAATGCAGGAGACACGGATTTGGGCCCTGGTTCAGGAAGATCCCACATGCCGTGGAGCAACTAAGCCCGTGCACCACAACTACTGAGCCTGTGCTCTAGAGCCCACGTGCCACAACTACTGAAGCCTGCATGCCTAGAGCCTGTGCTCCCTAACAAGAGAAGCCACTGCAATGAGAAGCCCACGCACCGCAATGAAGAGTAGCCCTCGCTCGCCACAACTAGAGAAAGCCCGCGTGCAGCGATGAAGACCCAACGCAGCCAAAAACAAAATATTAATTAATTTTTAAAAAAAGAAATTCAAATTTTGGCTTCAGTCTAAATCAGAATCTATATTTTAAAAGGTCCCAGACCTAAATAAATGGAAAGATATCCCACGTTTATGGATCAGAAGACTTAATATTGTTAAGATATCAATACTCCCCCAAATTATCTACAGATTCAACACAATCCCTATCAATATCCCAGCAAGCTATTTTGGGGAAAAAACTGTCAAGCTTATCCTAAAATTCATATGGAAATACAAGGGACCCAGAACAGCCAAAACAATCTTGAAAAAGAAGAATAAAGTTGGATGACTCATACTTTCCTACTTCAAAACTTATTACAAAGCTACAGTAGTCAAGGCAGTGTTGTACTATCATAAGTTTAGATATACAGATTTACAGAATAGAACTGGGAGTCCAGGAATAGGCCCATATATTTATGGCCAATTGATTTTCAACAAGTATGCCAAGACTACCCAATAGGGAAAGAATAGTCTTCTCAGCAAATGGTACTGGGATAACTGAAGACCCTCATACAATAGAATGAAGTTAGATTCCCTACCTCACATCATATACAAAAATTAATTCAAAATGGATCAGAGACCTAAATGTACCTAAATCTAAGAACTAAAACTATAAAATTCTTAAAAGAAAACCTAGGTGTAAATCTTTGTGACCTTAAAGTAGGCAATGGTTTCTTGATATGACACCAAAAGCACAAGTGACAAAAGAAAAATAGATAAGTTGTACTTCATCATAATTAAGAACTTTTGTGCTTCAAAGGAATCACCATTAAGAAAGTGAAAAGACAACCCACAGAATGGAAGAAAATATTTGTGAATCATGTATCTGATAAGGGACTTATATCCAGAACAGATGCAGAACTCTTACAACACGACAATAAAAAGACAAACGATTCTATTTTTCAATGGGCAAGAGATTCGAATAGACATTTCTCTAAAGAAGACATGCAAATGGCCAATATGTACATACAAAGGTGCTAAACATCATTAGTCATTAGGGAAATGCAAATCAAAACCACAATGTGATACCACTTACTATCCACTAAGATGATTAAAATTTTAAAACAAACAGACAATAACAGTGTTAGAACCTTCACATATTGCTGGTAGGAATGTAAAAATGGTGCTTTGGAAAACATTCTGGGAGTTCCTCAAAATATTAAACATAGAGCTACGATATAACCCAGCAATTCCATGCTTATGTATATTCCCAAGATAATCAAAAACATGTATACACAAAAACCTGTACAAGAAGGTTCATAGCAACATTATTCATAATAGCCACAAAATGGAAACAACTCAAATGTCCATCAACTGATGAAAGGATAAATAAAATGTGATATATCCACATAATGGAATATGATTTAGCGATAAAAAGGATAAAAGATTTAAAACATTATGCTAAGTAAAAGAAGGCAGATACAAAAGGCCACATACTGTATGACTGCATTTGAAAAGTCCAGAACAGGCAAATCTACAGAGATAGAAAGCTGATTAGTGGTGGCCACTCCTGGGGGGAGGCGGGATGGGGAGTGCCTGCTAACGGGTAGGGAATTTCATTTTGGAGTGATGAAAATACTCTGAGATGCGGTAATGGTTGCACAATTCCATGAACATACAAAAAAACAGGTAAATGTTCACTTTCCAAAGGTGAATTTTATAGTATATGAATTATATCTCAATAGTGTTATTATTTTTTTTTAATGGTCTCAAGACAGTGCAGAGTTGCCCTGGGTTTCCGGCCTCACCCAGGTTCCTAGGGAACCTAGAGCACGGTGCCCCACCCCCTTCCGGCCACCGTCACCCCCTTCCGGTAATGGACCCGCCCCCCCCGCTCTCTGTCCCCCTCCCCTTCCCCGTTCTATAACGGACTATAACGTTCCGTCCCAGAGAGGGTGCCCAGCGCCTCCGGCCGCCATCTTCGACAACATGGGGATGCTCCGAGGCCGCTACCGCAGGTCCCACGGCTTCGCCTTCACCTTGGCCTTCACGCCCACCAGGCTGCCCGCGCCGCCCGCCATGCTGCCCGCGCCGCCCTCACAAGTGCGCCAGAACTACCACCCCGACTGCGAGGCCGCCGTCAACAGCCATTTCACCCTGGAGCTCCACGCCTCCTTCGTGTGCCTGGCCGTGGCCTTTTACCTCGACCGCGACGACGTCGCCTTGAAGCACTTCACCGGGTTCTTCCTGCGCCGCTCCCACGAGCACAGCGAGCGGGCCCAGGGCCTGATGCGCCTGCAGAACCAGCGCGGGGGCCGCCTCCACTTCCAAGACATCAGGAAGCCAGCCAGTGACGAGTGGAAGAGCGGCCTCAAGGCCATGAAGTGCGCCTTGTGCCTGGAGAAGCGCGTGAACCGGAGCCTGCTCGACCTGCACCAGCTGGCCACCGACAAGAGCGACCCCCACCTGCGTCTCTTCCTGGCAACTCACTACCTCGGCCAGCAGGTGGCGTTCATCAGAGAGCTGGAGGGTCATGTCACCACCCTGAGCATGATGGGGGCCCCGGACGCCGACCTGGCAGGGTACCTCTTTGACAAGCTCACCCTGGGCGACAGCAACAAGAAGAACTGAGCCTGGACTTCCCCAGAGCCACGGGGTGACCAGAGCCCTGGTCACCGTGCCTGCCATGCAGACGGCAATAGTGCCCTTGCAGAAGAAGTTCACTTAAGTTTTTTTCTTCCAGTTCTGCCACTTCTTCCAATAAAGTTATTGGTTCATAAATAAGTAAAGGTCTCTGGTTGATTCATGTGGGCAAATCGCTCACTTTTTAAAACAGGTATCCAGGAGGCTCTCCCCCCACCCATGCCCCACCCATAGGCAGCTCAGGATCTCCACAGAGGGAGGGAGAAGGCGTTCCATGGGGCCCTGGAAAACACAGAATCCATCTTCCCCTTTTAAACAGTGTGTGTGGGGTGGGGTGAGATGGGTGGTCTGGGGCCCTAATGGGTGGGTGGGTGGTGTCTACGGGTGCCTATATATGGTAAAGATATAAAAGAATATGGTCTAGAATTCATCACAGTAGTTGCCTCTGGGGAAGAAGTGAAGGGAATGGGCAGGGATTAAAAGAAAGGGGATCTTCAGCATTATCTGATGTATCTTAGTTCAATGAATTATGCAAATGTTAATGGTTGTTGATTCTCAGTAGCAAGCTGGGGGCCCTGGAAGCCAACATGTCAGAGTCTGCTGTTGATAAGCTCACCCTGGGCTACAGTGATAATGGGGAAGGAGCCTTGGGCTGTCTTCCCCATAGCCAGGGGTTGACCAACTAAAATAATAATAATGGCACTTTGCAAGTCCAAGTCTTCTTATTTACATTCTTGTATTTTATTTGTATAAGAACCTGAAGAAGTAAGAAGGATAGGTGTTATCAGTGAGAAAAAGGTAGGCCACACAGGTAAGAAGTAGCAACGTGGAATGTGGACATGAACATAGATCTTCTGATGCCATATTTGTGTGTGTGTGTGTGTGTGTGTGTGTGTGTGTGTGTGTGTGTGTGTTACCCCACAGGTTAACAATGGGTTAAGAAAGATTGTGTGGGTAGACTGGGAATCCAGCCAGATAACCAGCCCCAGAAGGGAGGGAAATCCCCGACACTCTTAAAAGACAGCCCTGATCACTGCAGTCTCTCCTCTAATTACAGGTGTGCCTTCCGGCCTAGGGTGGGAATGGCTGCTAAACCTCAGCCAAAATCCTTCTCATAGGAAAGAAGTCTTCAGAATCGGCCACCGAATGCATAAGAGGTAGCAGGGCACCTCACAGGAAGGCAGTCACCACCTATACACATGAATTCCTCTGTTCAGGCTCTCTCCCTCACACAGGCAGCGACACTGCTACCGGAGTTGGCCCCGAATACCCGGAAAGACCTTGGGACTGGAAATCCCCAGAGAGTGCATCTTTGCCTGTGCTGGCTTCTCTTCAGGCACAAAAGGTGAGGGGAGTGGCTGCAAAACACACATGTTCTGCCTGCAAATTCACCTCATCTGGACTGAGAAACCCTGTATTTTTGCTATGCGTGGGGTACTGTAATCTATATACCAAAGCACTGCCTGTCATGGGCTCTTCACCTGGATTCTAAAGCTGACTCCAGTCTTGGGCGCCGGGCCCCCCTTTTTATCCCATCTTTTCCTTTTGTGTGATTCAGAGGGACTCCCCGGGATAATGCAGAGAAGTCTACTTAGAGCTACATCCTCTTATTTTACCTGGAAAAGAAGGATTTCCTCACCTGCAAGACTCAAAGAGACTTGTGATTATAACACTCCAGTGCCTATTACAAGCCACTACTTGTAGTGTCACATTTCACAGCTTTTCTTTAAGAATCCCTGGCAGGGAAGTTTAAGTGTGGTGGCAGCTCAATTGTTTCTCTCCTTGTTCTTCTACAAGACAAAAGTGAACATTCTAAATCCCCCTTTTCCTAGTTCAGTTTTGGGGTCCACAGTCTTTTGAACATGTGTGGCAGTGACGGAAAGAAGTAAGAAACATTCAGACTAATGGAGTTTGCCCCGTTGTACTTTACAACATCTTGACTTTGTCCATCACTGTAAGTCTCCTTATTTTCCCACCCTCCCCTGCCTGCCGTATACCTCTCAAAAGGGGTGAGCAAACTTCTGGTGGGTGTGTCACCTTCCTGCATACTCACAGCCTTCCCGACTCCTTGATAACCTGACTTTCAAGACATGGGAGTGAGTTGTGACTTGGTCTTCCAGCCCTGGAAAATACCACCCTGAGATGCACAGCTGGATGGTTGTCAGTCACTGGCCGTGCTCTGTTGCTTGGGGGAATAATGTCTGAAATAGTGGCTGTTGCTATGGGTACCAGAGTCTCAGGCAATGATAATATCAGGACAGACTGAGGGAAAATGATAATAAAATTGATAACTTCATCTCAGGCTCAAACACGGATTCAGATTAACTGTGTTGAATAATTTACCTCTGGGGGAAAAAATCCTCACTCTATCACAAAAGGAAATTTCTTAATAGATGGTTGTCACTGACAAATTGTACTTCATTTTCCAGAAAAAGGAAAAGTATTTTTTTCCCTCAGAAATGTGTGACAAGCAGTACAAAGCACCCATTAATTTCTCCTGAATCATCTCTACTCTTGAAATTTGTTCTACATTTCTGATTTTTAAATTCTCCTTTAATTTTTTTTCATTTGCCAGCAATTCCAGTTTCTTTTCACAAGCCCAAGAGACATATCTAATCAAGTATTCAGGAGAGGAAGGCATTACCACTAATCTTGGAAGTGATACCATGCTTCAGGTTTTAAAATAAAAATTTTTATTACAGATTTTTTTTTTGCAGTCCTGAGTTCATCTTCAGAGGGATATTGATGGAGAATATGCTTCAGGAAAGCTGAAGTGAAGGGTGAAATGAGGGTGATTAGAAAAGCATTAGGACACCTAAAAAGTAAAGAAATGTATGCCTTGATTCATTTAGTCAAGAAGGATGTAAGAGTGGAATAAGTTACAGTGAGAAAGCAAAGTAGTAAGGGCTAACATAATAATCGTGTATCAGTTTGGATTGGGTTTGGTTATGAGTAACTGAGATCAGAAAAGCAGTGGCTTTAAGAAAAAAAAAAGAAAAACAAAAAAAGCATTTCCTCTCCCATATGTAAAACAAGTATGGAGGAAAACAGTTCTGGCTGCTGAGGAAATTCCTTCCATTTCATTTCACTCATTCCAAGAGGTGCATTTTTTTTTCACATTTTCACATCTTTAAAATTGGGATACATCTTACAGTCACTGTTGGCTACAGCTGTCATTGCCTGAGCAAGCACATCAAGACTCAATGGAGTAGTCTCACTAGCTAGGAACAAACTTCTAGCGACATTAGAAGAGTACTCAAAAAATTCTGCATCACCAACACTCTTGATGGTACAGAGGACAATATTAAGAGATACCAATATTATTAAGAGATACTGAGTACAAAAGTGATTAGAAGAGTTGAAATTTGTTTTATTTAAATCATTTGTTTATCTATTCCAGCTCTACTGAGATATAATTGACATATAACATTGTGTAAGTTTAAGGTGTACAACATGATGACTTGATACACATATATATTGTGAAATGATTACCATAGTGAAGTTAGTTAACACATCCTTCACCTCACATAATTACCTTTTTGGGGGGTGGTGAGAACATTTAAGATTTACTTGAAACCATCGACAAAACAGAAAGACAACCTATTGAATGGGAGAAAATATTTGCAAATGATATGACCAAAAGGGGTTAATATCCAAAATATATAAACAGCTCATACAACTCAATATAAAAAAAAAACATAAAACCTGATTCTAAAATGCGTAGAAGACCTGAATAGACATTTTTCCAAAGAAGACATACAGATGGCTGACAGGCACATGAAAAGATGCTCAGCATCACTAATTAGAGAAATGCAAATCAAAACCACAATGATCTCAAAGCCACAATGATCACCTCACACCTATCAGAATGGCTCTTATCAAAAAGTCTACAAATAGCAAACGTTGGCAAGGATGTAGAGAAAAGGGAACCCTCATACACTGTTGGCAGGAATGTAAATTGGTGCAGCCACTATGGAAAGCAGTAGGCAGGTTCCTCAAAAAACTAAAAATAGAACTACTATATGATCCAGCAATTCCACTCCTGGGTATATATCCAGACAACAACACAAACACTAATTTGAAAAGATACATGCACCCCCAATGTTCATAGCAGCGTTATTTACAATAGCCAAGATATGGAAGCAACCCAAATGCCTATCACCAGATCAATGGATAAAGAAGATGTGAGATATAAATATATATATATGGAATATTACTCAGCCATAAAAAAGAATGAAATTTTGCATGTGCAACAACATGGATGGACTTGGAGGGCATTATGCTTAGAGACAGAAGTCAGAGAAAGACAAATACTGTATGTTATCACTTATATGTGGAATCTAAAAATATAAAACAAATGTATATAACAATAGAAACAAACTCACAGATACAGAGAAGAAACTAGTGGTTACCAGTGGGGAGAGGGAAACGGGGAGGGGCAAGATAAGGGTAGGGGATGAAGAGATACAAACTACTATGGATACAACAGACAAGCAACAAGGATATATTAAACAACACAGGGAACTACAGCCATTATTTTATAATAACTTTAAATGGAGTATAAGCTCTAAAAATATTGATCACTATGTTGTACACCTGAAACTTATATAATATTGTAAATCGACTATACTTCAATAAAAGAAACATTTTTTAAAAGATTTACTCTCTTAGCAACTTTCAAGTATATAATACAATATTATTAACTATAGTCACCATGCTGTAGATTAGATCCCCAGAACTTATCTTATGACTGAACATTTGTACCCTTTGACCAATATCTCCCCATTTCCCCCAACCCCCAGCCCTGGGCAACCACCATTCTACTCTCTATTTCTATGAGTATGGCTTTTTTAGATTCCACATATAAGTGAGATCACATAGAATTTATCTTTTCTGTCTGACTTATTTCACTTAGCATAATGTCTTCAAGGTCCATCCTTGTTGCAAATGGCATGATTCCCTTCCTTTTTTCCACTGCACATATACCACATTTTCTTTATCCATGCATCTGTCAATGGACGTTCAGTTTGTTTCTATGCCTTGGCTATTGTGAATAATGCTATAAACACGGGGGTGCAGATATCTTAGAAGAGTTGAAATTTGAATCTAGAGAAGTTCTATCAGTGCCTTAAACAATTAATTTAGTGCATAGTTTCCTTTTCTTGTGTATGCACAAGAGTGATCTAATGACAAAAAAATTCGGTCTAAATAAGTGTAAAAGAGATCTTTTAATAAGTATAAATTGAAAAATCTATGAAAAATCCAATGGATAAGAAAAGGTTGTGTCTTACTTTAATTGGTAGCATTTTCTTTGTTTCTTTGTGGTTCATAAAATAATGGTGAGCCTTAAAATTGACATGTTTGATTTGATAAAATACATTATTTTGTTGTTCCACTGTACAGGGGCTTCTGGTCTTAAGCTGTATTTTCCAATATGGCTACTGGAGCTCCAACTACTTACACCAGCATACCAGGAAGAAGAAAGAATAGATAGATAGATAGATAGAATATAGATAGGAGTGGGGGAAGATAGGGACCTTTACTAGGAGGAGGGAAAAGATAATAAATCTGGGTGCCATGAATGGAGGGTTGATCTTTGAGTTAAAGGGTGGCAGCTTACTGTGATTTCCGATTCAGGGGAACACTGTCATGGGAACATTTATTTTCCTTCAAAATCAGAGGATCCAATAGAAAGGACCAGGCCACATTCACCTGCAGATGCGTTTTGTTTGAACTAATAATTTTTTAAATAATTTTTCAATGTTGGAATAAGTTTAGATTTACATAAATGTTGCAAAGATAGCACAGACAGTTTCTGTATATCCTTCACCCAGTTTCCTCTGTTAACGTCTTACATAACCATGGTGCATTTGTTAAAAATAAGAAATTAAAACTAGCACATTACAATTAACTAAACTCCACAGTATATTCAGACTTCACCAATTTTTCCACTGAAGTCCCTTTTCTGTTCTGGGTTCCAATCCAGGATACCACATTGCATTTAATGTCATGCCTCCTTGGCCTCCCCTGTCTCAGTCTTTCCTTGTTTTTCACGACCTTGAGAGTTTTGAAGAGTACTGGGCAAGTATTTTATAGAACGTTTACCAACCTGGGTTTGTCTGAAGTTTTCTCCTGATTAGACTGGGTTATGGGTTTGGGCTAAGAATACCACAAAGATGATGTGCTCTTCTCATCACATCATATCAGGAGGTACATGCTATACACATGACTTATCACTGGTGATGTTGACCTTGATCACTTGGTTGAGGTGGGGTCTGCCAGCTTTCTCCCCTGAAAAGTTAATATTTTTCCCTTTCTATTCTCTACTCTTTAGAAGCCAGTCACTAAGTCCAGTTCAACCTCAAGGGATGGGGAGGAGAAATTAAGTACCACCTCCTGGATGGTGAGAATATCTACCTGTAATATTTGAAATTCTTCTGAAAAGAAAACTTGTAGCTTCTCTGCCATTTATGTATTTATTCAGTCATTTATTGTATTTATACCAGTATGAACTCAGACATATTTACTTCCTACTTTGGGTTATAATCCAATACTACTTTATCTATTTAGTTGCTCAAGTTCTTCCAGATTTGGTCATTGGGAACTCTTTCAGTTGGTTCTTGCGTCCCTTTGACATTCTCCCATCACTCTGTGCGTGTGTGTGTGTGTGTGTACGTGTGTGTGTGTGCGTGTGTGTGTGTGCGTGTGTGTATGTGTGTGTAGTACTTCCTTTCTGGCACTACAAGATGCTCCAAGCTCATGATGTATTTTCTCTGCCCCAGCCCTAGAATCAGCCACTTCTCCAAGGAGTCCCAGTTCCTTTAATTGGATAAATCGTATTTAGAAACTAAGATCTTGGCAAACTAGTGAGTTTTTAACTGGAAGAATTCTCATAAAATTCTATATTTCTGGCTTCTCTTAAAAATATTAACTGTCTGGCCACACTGGGCCCTGTCCCATGGGAACGTTCATATGGAACTGAGTTTCAGTGGCCATCTTAATGTAATTACATTCTCCAATTCACCACAGAAAATGCCATCCAAGCATTGTAATTTGGGTACCCAAATGCACCTCTTCATTAATTTAAATTACCCACTGGGCCCTGCTGGTACTCACTTTTGTACTGTTGTTCTTAGATTCTGTCTCAAGCACCATGGAGAGTGCAGGAGTCAGTAACTTGAAATGGATCTTCTGCCCTAGAAAAAGGATGGTCCCTGTCCCTTTGGTTGATGTGCCCCTGTGTCTCTGGGCCTCTAATGGTATTTGGGAGATGAAACTTGGATCACTGGGTTGTCTGTTTCCTTGCTGCTTAGAAGTCAAAAGAGCTCAGCTTACAGCTTCATCTACAGGTGTCTCTGTCAGTTTCTTGTCCCCTTGTTGGCCAAAGCACTCAACTGCTTTTACCTTCCGTTATCACTTTATATCATGATGAGAAATTACCTTGATGCTTGTGTAGCCTTCAACTGCATCACCAGGCAGGATATACGAAATGTCACAGACCAAAAGGCTCACAGATCAAACTAAGATGGCTTGGATCACACTGTTTACTGAATGATTAAGAACAGTGAGAATCAAGGGGGTGGGGAGAGAGGGAGAGAGGGAAAGAGGGAGGGGGAGAGAGGAGGGGCAGGGAGAGGGGGGGGAAGGAGGGAGGGAGGGAGGGCACGAGCGAGCCCAATGGAAGGACCATACAGCCTGAATCCTATATCATGCAATGTTCACATGTCCATTCTCTGCTGCTTTAGCTTTCCCCACTTCATATGATTATAAAGACCAGGGATGAAGATATGTAGAGCCAATATACACCAGTTCTGTCAGAGACACCAAGGTGCAAGTACTCCTAGTGTATAGGGCAGAGGACATATGGGACCAAAATTGGTGTCCCCAATGGGCGGCTGATCTAAGGATGTGACAACTGTCATGAATACTTGGTGTCTACTTGGTCCTTCCATCCCTTCCTATTCAGAACACATATATTCTGCTGACTTTATCCATGTCTAATATATCTCACAAGAATTATCTATACTTAGTTTTGTCTAACCTCCTTATTTGTTTTTCTTCTCTATTGCACAGTATTCTTAATTCTTAAATTCTTGCTTAAATAAACAGTGAACAAACATGTCCCTACACAAGCAACTTCTAATCTGTTCTTCAGAGATGAACTGGCCCAGAGAGGTGTCATGAATGTTTTGCTGGGTACTGTTAGGTTGGTTCCTGTCCTGGCTCTGTTGACTGGAATCTTTGTTGCCCACCTTGATGATCATCTGGAACCCTCTCAGGAGCATATCCAGCTCACAATAAAGGGACTCATGACCCCATTTTCTTTAAGGATCTTGATTCCATATCCCCTTAGCCTCCAATGCCCTGAAGAAATCATTCTCTTCAGCAATCTGGAAAGGAGAGGAAAAAAAAGTCTTCCTAAAAAAAAGATATCCCTGCCTAATTGCCCCACCTCTGTACAGGTCTGATATCTGTAGTGGACTAGGTCCAGGAGGCTCTTGGAAGAAGAAAGATGGGGGCAGAAAGTTGATTTCCTAAGCTAAGAGTAAATGGAAAGGAAAGGAAAATATAGGAGAGGGAGGAACACTCCCAAACTCATTCTATGAGGCCACCATCACCCTGATACCAAAACCAGACAAAGATGTCACAAAGAAAGAAAACTACAGGCCAATATCACTGATGAACATAGATGCAAAAATCCTCAACAAAATACTAGCAAACAGAATCCAACAGCACATTAAAAGGATCATACACCATGACCAAGTGGGGTTTATCCCAGAAATGCAAGGATTCTTCAATAAATGCAAATCAATCAATGCAATAAACCATATTAACAAACTGAAGGAGAAAAACCATATGATCATCTCAACAGATGCAGAAAAAGCTTTCGACAAAATTCAACACCCATTTATGATAAAAACCCTCCAGAAAATAGGCATAGAGGGAACTTTCCTCAACATAATAAAGGCCATGTATGACAAACCCACAGCCAACATTGTTCCCAATGGTGAAAAACTGAAACCATGTCCTCTAAGATCAGGAATAAGACAAGGTTGTCCACTCTCACCACTACTATTCAACGTAGTTTTGGAAGTTTTAGCCACAGCAATCGGAGAAGAAAAAGAAATAAAAGGAATGCAAATCAGAAAAGAAGTAAAGCTGTCACTGTCTGCAGATGACATGATACCATACATAGAGAATCCTAAAGATGCTACCAGAAAACTACTAGGGCTAATCAATGAATTAGGTAAAGTAGCAGGATATAAAATTAATGCACAGAAATCTCTTGCATTCCTATACACTAATGATGAAAAATCTGAAAGAGAAATTAAGGAAACACTCCCATTTACCACTGCAACAAAAAGAATAAAATACCTAGGAATAAACCTACCTAAGGAGACAAAAGACCTGTATGCAGAAAACTATAAGACAGTGATGAAAGAAATTAAAGATGATACAAACAGATGGAGAGATATATCATGTTCTTGGATTGGAAGAATCAACACTGTGAAAATAACTATACTACTTAAAGCAATCTACAGATTCAATACAATCCCTATCAAACTACCAATGGCATTTTTCACGGAACTAGAACAATAAATTTCACAATTTGTATGGAAACACAAAAGACCCCTGAATAGCCAAAGCAATCTTGAGAAAGAAAAACTGAGCTGGAGGAATCAGACTCCCAGACTTCAGACTATACTACAAAGCTACAGTAATCAAGACAGTATGGTACTGGCACAAAAACAGAAATATAGATCAGTGGAACAGTATAGAAAGCCCAGACATAAACCCATGCACATATGGTCACCTTATCTTTGATAAAGGAGGCAAGAATATACAAGGGAGAAAAGACAGCCTCTTCAGTAAGTGGTGCTGGGAAAACTGGACAGCTACATGTAAAAGAATGAAATTAGAACACTCCCTAACACCATACACAAAAATAAACTCAAAATGGATTACAGACCTCAATGTAAGGCTAGACACTATAAAACTCTTAGAGGAAAACATAGGCAGAACACTCTATGACATAAATCACAGCAAGATCCTTTTTGACCCACCTCCTAGAGAAATGGAAATAAAAACAAAAATAAACAAATGGGACCTAATGAAACTTAAAAGCTTTTGCACAGCAAAGGAAACTGTAAACAAGACATAAAGACAACCCTCAGAATGGGAGAAAATATTTGCAAACAAATCAATGGACAAAGGATTAATCTCCAAAATTTACAAGCAGCTCATGCAGCTCAATATCAAAAAAACAAACAACCCAATCCAAAATTGGGCAGAAGACCTAAATAGACATTTCTCCAAAGAAGATATACAGATTGCCAGCAAACACATGAAAGGATGTTCAACATCACTAATCATTAGAGAAATGCAAATCAAAACTACAATGAGGTATCACCTCACACCAGTCAGGATGGCCATCATCAAAAAATCTACAAACAATAAATG
Organism: Balaenoptera borealis; assembly: GCF_965194805.1. Taxonomy (NCBI): domain Eukaryota; kingdom Metazoa; phylum Chordata; class Mammalia; order Artiodactyla; family Balaenopteridae; genus Balaenoptera; species Balaenoptera borealis. Next base: position 27,566,567 of record NC_138881.1, on the reverse strand, counting down.
CTGGAGAGGGTGTGGAGAAAAGGGAACCCTCTTGCACTGTTGGTGGGAAGGTAAATTGGTACAGCCACTATGGAGAACAGTATGGAGGTTGTGTAAAAAACTAAAAATAGAACTACCATACGACCCAGCAATCCCACTACTGGGCATATACCCTGAGAAAACCATAATTCAAAAAGAGTCATGTACCACAATGTTCACTGCAGCTCTATTTACAATAACCAGGACATGGAAGCAACCTAAGTGTCCATCGACAGACGAATGGGTAAAGAAGATGTGGCACATATATACAATGGAATATTACTCAGCCATAAAAAGAAACGAAGTTGAGTTATTTGTAGTGAGGTGGATGGACCTAGAGTCTGTCCTAGAGTGAAGTAAGTCAGAAAGAGAAAAACAAATACCGCATGCTAACACATATATATGGAATCTAAAAAAAAAAATGGTTCTGAAGAACCTAGGGGCAGGACAGGAATAAAGACGCAGACCTACTAGAGAATGGCCTTGAGGACACGGGGAGGGGGCAGGGTAAGCTGGGACGAAGTGAGAGAGTGGCATGGATATATATACACTACCAAATGTAAAATAGATAGCTAGTGGGAAGCAGCCGTGTAGCACAGGGAGATCAGCTCGGTGCTTTGCGACCACCTAGAGGGGTGGGATAGGGAGGGTGGGAGGGGGACGCAAGAGGGAGGGGATATGGGGATATATGTATATGTATAGCTGATTCACTTTGTTATAAAGCAGAAACTAACACACCATTTTAAAGCAATTATACTCCAATAAAGATTTTAAAAAAAAAGAGTAAATGGAAAGGGAAGCTATGGCTACATGGGGTGCAGACATGGATGCAGGGAGTTTCAAGAAGCCATTGGACGTTCGCTGAAGAGCTATTTATGAGAACAAAGAAAGAAGGCAACATGGGACTGGTTAACTGTAGTCCTGAATATGCAGTATTAAGCCGTCACTAAAATTACATTTTCTCAGGCAACTTTGGTCTTGCCCATTAGGAGAGGAGATTAGGAGATTAGGAGAGTGGCTTAAGGCCAATAAATCCAGAGACCAATGAAGAGCAAAAAAACTCATCCGAGCTCTCAGAAATGGAAATAACCAGAAATGTATCTTTCTGGTACTCTGGTGAAGACATGCTGTGGGCTTCACAACCAGGCAGCTGAGCTACCTTCTCTAACAATTTGTTCTGGAAGGATCTTTTCTTTATAAACAGAATTACCTCTGTGATCAGAGAGAACCTCCACTTTGTCATCTGAATGCTCCCAAGACGGACCTACTAAAAAAGGTAAAAAAGAAGACTGGGGGCCTGAAGTGTTTGGGATCTGTCCCCACTCTGGAGAGTCCTTTGGCAAGCCTCCTTGCTTAGAAACAATCCAAGATACAGCAGACCTTAAATGCAGAATTGCTGCTAGCATAGGGGAGCTCAGCGATGCCAGGGCAGGACTCCTGGTGACACAGTTAACAACAGACCCAGGGGCCTTGGGAAAGGGCTGCTATGGCACTGGATTAACTGGATTCCAGGGAGCCTCTGATATTTGCAGGGACACCCACACTAGGGTTTCACTGTTACCTGTCAACCTACATCTTATTGGAAATAACGATGTTACAAGAAGGGGGTTTGTGGAAGGAGATGAAGGGGTGCTTTCCCCTCAACAAATCAAGAAAATCCACTTCACCTATCTGATCTGTTCATGGCAGCAAAAGAGAGTAGCCTTTAGGAAAAGAAGTTTGGGAGAAAAGGAAAATACCCAACTTGTCTAAGACATTAGGAAGAGAAGTGGAGGCCTGAGGTATTAAGGTTGGCAGAGACGCATGCTCTGTCTGGGAGGATTTCACATTGAACAAAGCAACTTTAATACCAAAAAAAATTGTTCACTTTTTTTCCTCCATTCGTTCTTAAAGGATGTGAACGTATATGGAAAGCAGAGGTTAAAGAAGTGAAGGAAAGAGTATCCATTGATTGAAAAGCTGTGATCTGGATCATTCTCTGGAAGATGGTTAGCTTGAAGATGAACCCTGTGAGAGGAAGAAGAGCTCGCCCGACAGATGTGAAGGTGAAAACGACACGAGGCAGACCCAAATCAGGGTCTGCGGGACCTGAGGACAAAGGCCAGAGAGAGAGCTCATGTGGTGTGAAGGCAAGAAGTGTAACTCGAGGTGAGATGATAAAAGATGAAGTGTGAAGGGCAGCCTAAGGTCAGGCATGTGGTTTTTATGTTTAAGTAAAAGGCAATTTGGAGGAAACAGTCAATTTGGATCTGGGCTTCAGGAGTGGGTTGGTAAATCCCTTCCTGGAGAAATCCTGGGATGCTAAGGGTGCCCAGTGACAGACACCTGGCATGAATAATAAAATGTGAAACTAATGATCGTGTGTTTGAAGAGGCAGAGAGACCATTCTCTCTAATCAGGCGAGTGGCATCACAAAGTTCTGTATAAGGTCTTGCTGTCCTTTTTCTTTTTATACCAGAGTTTGACTATTGTTTCAATTTGCTGCTTCAGAAGAGTACAAGTCCAGATGTCAGAACGTCAGAAGCGCTAGAAGAACATCAAAGCCCCTGGTGGTGCCGGCACAAGTGTTTTAGAGCAGCATCAAAGAAATGCAGGGCTTACACCTTTCTGCCCAGAGAAAGAACATCAGACTCAGCTCTGGCACTTTCTGCCTCTCTTCAAAAACCGTTCACCGTTTTTGTCAGACATTTGGAAGAAGGAAGTTGATCAGCAAGCCCTGGAGCTTAAAAGATGCCAGGGTACCTCATCCAGCCAATCATCCCAGGGAATGCATGTGTATCAGGACAGAATCAAGGCACAATGGTGAGGTTATGCGATATGGCATTTACCCACTGGACTATTCGACTAAAAACACAACCACCCTCCCCAGACCTCTACATTTCCACAGGCAGACGTGAAGAGGGGTCCCCTGGAAATTCCCCACCCTCTAAAGCTGACATCACTGTCTGCCTTGCATCCCCAGGGTCTAACCTCAAATGGCCTTTTATCTCTGCTCGTGTTCATTACCACGAGAGCCGCCCCACCCAGCTCCCACCCCCAGTTTTCCAGGACAAACCTCATCCTTCACACTCTAATTCTCAAAAGGCTGGGCACTTTCCCTTCCGGTCCCCTTCTCCCACTCTTCCACAACTTTTGAAATCCTTCCCTTGTGCTGTCCGGAACTCGTGGATCGTTATCAGCACGATCTCCTATGTTGTCAACCTCTTTCCTGAACATTCTCTTCACCTTCTTGCTCTAACTGCAATCTGGAATTCCCCGAAGGACGCTGCTGCCGGCGCAGCCCTCTCAAGTCACGGTCATGTGTTCCCCACGCACGATACTACCGGGCCTGAGAGTAAGGCAGGCCTCCTCCTTCTTCCTTGTTGACACTTCCAGGCCATCCTTCCTCGGGTCCCTCCTCCCTTTCCGCCCCAGTTCAGAATTTAATGTCATCACATTATGCCCACTCTCCCCTCTCTTGTTATAGTTATCTTGGGACCCCCCCACACACTGCTAGGTTACCTTAGCTCCTGGCTGATGGCAATCTACCCGTGTTAGCCCTGTCCTAATTCCTGGCGATTCTAGTATCTGCAGAGATGATCCTTCTGCAGCCTGGCCTCTTATTTTCTTGTTTCTTCTCCTCCCCTGATCTTGTCCTCCAATCTATTCAGCCACTCGTTGCTACAGTCATATCACAGACCTTGCCATATGCGATAACTGTTCTCTTTCCATAATCTCTAATTCATGTTATCAGACTCCCTGACCACCACCTCCTCTTTTTCTAATTCATCCTCCCTAGTGTCCTGATGCCAAAAATCCTTGAACCCCTCTGAGAAATCCAATCGATTGGTCCAACAACGTTTTCATTGCATTTCAACTTCGTGATCTCCTCTATTTTCTGAAGTTAAATGCCATGGTAAACGATGATAATCATTCCCTTGGATGCATTTCCCTCTTACCTGACTCACTGACTTTGTTGTATTTGCTTGGCAGAAGTCCCTACCCTGGGACTTCCCTGGTGGCGCAGTGGTTAAGAATCTGCCTGCCAAGGCAGGGGACAAGGGTTCAATCCCTGGTCCGGGAAGATCCCACATGCCGCAGAGCAACTAAGCCCGTGCGCCACTACTACTTGAGCCTGTGCTCTAGAGCCCGTGAGCCTCAACTACTGAGCCCGCGTGCTGCAACTACTGAAGCCCACACACCTAGAGCCTGTGCTCCGCAACAAGAGAAGCCGCTGCAATGAGAAGCCCGCGCACTGCAACGAAGAGTAGCCCCCGCTCGCTGCAACTAGAGAAAGCCGTGCGCAGCAACAAAGACCCAACGCGGCCAAAAAAAAAAAAAAAATTTTGAAAAACAAAGTCCCTAACCTGACTAAATCCATTTTTCCCCTACACCACACCAGCAACCATGCAACTGACATGTGGCCAGAGAAAAACCCAACCATACTGACTGAATGTACTGAAACTTAAGAACTGTGACTCTTAAGTGGGCCCTCGGTACTGCCAGCAATCATACTATACACATTTTCCCTATTCTACTTTCTCTCCTACTCTCCCTGTCCATCATACATACATTCTCCTCTGTATCTGTCAGCCTTAGCTACGTATCAAGCCATCCCAATAAATAGTGGCTTAAAGCTGTAACTATTTTATTTGCTCATGATTTTGTGGGTCAGCAATTTGGGTCAGGATCAGTTGGGTACTTCTTCTGCTGGACTTGCTTGGTGTCACTCATGTGCCTGTGGTCATCTGGTGACTCAAACGGGGCTGTTTGGTCTCAGATGGCAGTTGGTGCTTGCTATTGAAAGGGCCACCTGTCTCCAGCAGGCTAGCTTGAGCTCCTTCAAGTGGTGGTGGAAGTGTTCCCAGAAACAAGCATTTTTTAAGCCACTGCATGTATCATATTTGCCAATGTCCTGTTAGCTAGAGAAAATCATATGGCCAAGCCCAGAATCAGTGTGGGAGAGGAATAGCAAGGGGCTGATGCACTGGGAGTTATTACTGGGACAATCTACCACTTCCACAGACTTCCATCTACCACCATACCTCCCACCCACCAGCATCTGGGTGCATATACTCTACCCCCTCTTCTGTTACTAGAAGAACCCTCCATGCCTCTAAGGCTAACCCCTCCATTTTGGCCCTACAGCCCATCCCTTCTCGTCCACTCAAGGCCCTGGCTTCTGTTTCTCCTCTGGAGTCACTCAAGCCCATGCAGTAATCTGGTGGCTTGAATGGGCTGCATCGTCTAAGGAGGCCTCACTCTCTTTCCTGCATCATCATTTTCCCTCTCTTTATTGGATTATTCTCTTCACAATAAAACCATGATATCTTTTATCTTACTCTAAAACGTCCCTCTAATGACCCTCTGGTAACTGATCCGTTACCGATCCATTTCTCTGTTCTCCTGCACAGCTAACTGCCTTGAAAGTGCTCTCCTTACTCACAGTCTCCATTTCCTCTCCTCCCAACTTCTCTTCACCCCATGCCTATTGGGCTTTCATGTCCCTAACTCCACCAAAGCTGATTCTGTCACAGTCTCCAACCTCCTCCACACTGATAAGTCCAAGGGTTAATTCTCAGTTTTTGTCTTACTTGAACACTTTCTTGAGCTGACCTTCAGGATACTGCACTCTCTTGGTTTTCTTTATATCTCTCTGGCCTCTCCTTCTCAGGCTCCTGCCCCTTTACTGTTCCTCAATTCCTCTTCATCATCTCCCTGACAGCTTAGTGTTGGAATGCCCCAAGGCTCATTTCTTTTGTGTGTGTGTGTGTGTGTGTGTAGTTTTTACACCTGTACACCTCAATTTGGACTAGTCACATTTCAAGTGCATATGTGGCTAGTGGCTGTTCTTTTTTTTTTTTTTAATGCTGTTTAGTCTCTAAGCACATTCTTTTTTTCGGGGGGGGGGGTGTTATTTATTTATTTATTTATTCATTCATTCATTCATTCATTCATTCATTTATTTATTTATGGCTGTGTTGGGTCTTCCTTTCTGTGCGAGGGCTTTCTCTAGTTGCGGCAAGCGGGGGCCACTCTTCATCGCGGTGCGCGGGCCTCTCATTATCGCGGCCTCTCTTGTTGCGGAGCACGGGCTACAGATGCGCAGGCTCAGTAATTGTGGCTCACAGGCCTAGTTGCTCCGCGGCATGTGGGATCTTCCCAGACCAGGGCTCGAACCCGTGTCCCCTGCATTGGCAGGCAGATTCTCAACCACTGCACCACCAGGGAAGCCCAAGGCTCATTTCTTAAGGCTTTTCTCTGGGCTGTGTATATGCACTCCCTTGGCAATCTCATCAATCTCGTGGATTTCAAATGCCCTCTATGTGCTGATGATTCCAAATTGGTACCTCCAGGCTAATCCTCTTCTCTGAACTCCAGACCCATGTATACAAATACCTACTCAAATGCCCAACAGACATCTTATACTTAATGTGCCACATAGAACTCCCCATATTTTCCCCAAAACCTTTTCTACCCATAGTCTCCTCCAACTCAAATTAATGGCAATTTCCAATTTTTCAAGACAAAAACCATTAAGTCATCTTTAATTACCTTCTTTCTTATATACCCCATATCCAAATTATGAGTGCATCTTATCTAAAATATCCCCAAATTCAGATCCTTTCTCACAACCTCCATTGCTCCCACCCATATCCAACCTCCCACCAGGGTTATCTCAATGGACTCTTAACTCATCTCCCTGTTTCTGCCCTTGTAGTCTAGGGTCTGTTTTCAACATAGCAGCTAGACTGAGCTTTTAAAAATGTAAGTGACAGAGCATGTCACTCCTCTGCTACAATGGGCCTCACAGCTCTTACAATCTGCCTGTCCCACCCCTTCTATCTTGCTGATTCTGCACTTACTTCCTATGACTCTACTCCTTGTCCATCTGGCTCCAGCAACATTGCTCTATTTCTAATTCCTAGAGTATCCCAAGCATACTCCCTTGTCAGGATGTTTGTATCTGGTTTCTTCTGTCTGGAACACTGTAGCAGTTAGCTTATGTGTGTAACAAGTCAATCCAAAACATAAAGCCTTAAAATAACAATTATCATTTCTCATGGTTCTCTGAGTTGACTGGACAGTTCTTGTCTACACCAGCTTGACTGAGGCTGTACGGTCTAGGATAGGAGTTGGCAAGCTACAGGCTGCTGGCCAAATCTGATCTGCCACCTCTTTTTGCAAATAAACTTTTATTGGCACACACGACCGTACCTACGTGTTTATGTATTATCTATGACCGCTTTCATACTACAAGAGCAGTGGCTTGATATTGATGGGTCAGTGGGGATTGCTTAGCCACGTGTTTCTCATCATCTATCAGGGTAGCTCAGGCTCGTTTACATATGGTGGTCACAAGAGTTTCTGAGGTCAAAAAGCTAGGTCACACTTGATATCGTCCCATTTTTCAAAGCAGGTCACATGGCTAAGCCTAGAACCAGTGTGGAAGGGGCTACCCAAAGACGTGGCTATAAGGATAGGAATTTTGTGGCCATTTTTGCAAACAATCTACCATAAACCTTACTCCTCCTTCATGACTTGTTGCCTCACCTCGTACAACTCTATGCCCAAATATCACTTTTTTAGTGAACCTTCCTTGATGAGCTCCCTCTCCCTACTCCCTGTGCCTCTTTCCTGCTTAATATCCCTCTGTAACATCTATCACTTTCTTACCTAACTTACTTATTTTGTTCACTGTCTTCTCCTTCTAGAATATAAACTCCACGAGGACAGGGATTTTTGTCTGTGTTGTCCACTGTTTTATCTCAAATGCCTAGAACACTGCCTAGAACAGAGTAGGAAATTAAAACATAGTTTTGAATGAATTGATGGTCTGATGGTGTTTATGATTCGAAGCAGGAGCACTCCTTGCTGGCTATAACAGTGCTATTGATGTTTGGGTCTAGAGCCCACCATTTATCCTTCTTGGTGTAACACTGCTACATTATGATGGAATAATACATATTAAGCACTTTGAAAATACTAAGAATTTAAAAACAGAATTACTATTGCTTTGCTTTTTATACCTTAGATAAGTTTGGTCTTAACTCACTCAATAGGTAACAGTCACCAATTACATTTAATCCTCTTAAATGGACCAGAGCATTGCAATTATCTATTTTGGCATAGTAATCTCTTGGAGGAGGGGCTATTTCTAAAACAATGCTCTGAACACATTGAACATAACCCCACCCACCATCTTGGGATTTTTTTCTGCCTACAGAATAAAGTCCTCCCAAATTAGCATCCATTTTGCCTTTCAGGAATTATGCATTCTTTATTGGTTTAGCTAGGCTTGAAGAAAGGGCATGACTTAGAAAAGGGTGAAATGAGGGGTGGGGGAATTCAGACAGGAGCCAGAATGTGAGATCTTTTCAGAAATAAGTTGTGGAGCAATTTGGCTGGGATAGAGGAGCCATATGACACAATATAATATAGCAGGAGTATGGCAAATGCATGGGAAGTGCCATGTTTTGAATTATCATAAAATAAGGCCAGGCCCTAGGTCCACCAGATGTCCAAAAGAATACATGAAACCAGACTAAGTCTGACAACATGATGAGCTGTTCTTAAGCCTTTTGGTTCTTGTATTTACTCCTCTTACTGAATTACATCTATTTTCTTTTTCATTCTAAATTCTGTATGAATTTAAGAAAGTGAAGCCACTGAGCCAACAGATTTTTCTAGTTTCATCAAGAGCAGAATTCTGGTTGTTGGATTGTTGATCTGCTATTATGTCTCTATCACACCACTTTCTCAGTGGTTATTTATACCTCATCTATAGCTCCCAGACATTAAAATGAAAGGTCTTGAAACTTATGGGAGAAGTTTAGAAAGAGAGCTCTCTATATCTTATGAAACAGACAAGGTCACTGCTTAGTCAACCTTTCTTACAAAAGAGTTCAATGATAACAGCCAAATTAGAGCCCTGGTCAACCGCAGCTGATGATGGGCTCTGTTGATGGGTGCCCTTGGCTAGACCTGAAAGTGATGTCCTGAGAAATGATTACACTTCTGCTCAATAAGCCAAAGATGTATCCATTAAAGGCTGAGCAGGAGGAATAAAGGTGGAAATGCATCCTCTTGATCAGTCCACATATTTGACCTCTTACTCTCAGTCATGGTCTCCAGTGTATCTATCACACTCCATCATGTGTATGGATTATTCTAGTGCAGTTTTAGACACACAGAATCCTTGATTGTTGAGCTCCTTATAATCTTAGAAAGATATACTCAGGTATGTAAACCAATGAATAATTCTAAAAAAGCCATATGGAGAAATTAGGACTACGTGCTATTCACTCATTCAATAATTATTTATGAGGACTGTGTTAGATGCTAGGTGTTCTATCCTCAAGATGAACATACTTTAGTTGGAGAGACCAACATGAAGGGTGATAGGTAAGTGCTGTGATAGAATGAAGTACACACAGAGAAATGGAGTGTTATCTTGACTTGGGAGTTGTGGGCGTCCTGGAAGCTTCCTCAGGTGTGATAGCTGAAAAGAATTCTGAAGACTGAACAGGAGATGTTAAGGACAATAAACATTGCAGGTAGAGAGTGGTGTGGGCGACAGTGGACCTTTCCATGTTCAGAGTTAAAGTGGAGGAGGATAGGGCAGAGTAAGGAAAGAGAAAAGATGCTGGTATAGAAGCAGGACAGATCAGAGAGAACCTGGCAGTTCAACTACAAAGTTTTAATTGGATGTGAAAAACAATGTAATGCCACTGCTGAATTTTTCTGAGTGATCAGATTTTCCCTTTGGAACACAGACAAATGTGGAAGATGAATAAAGCATCGGAGTATGGATGAGGCTAGAGGCCTGAGATCTATTAGGGGACTGCTGGAGAAAATCTGGAGGGACATGATGAAGGCTCAGCTAAGACAGAGCAGTGAAGAAGACGGGAGTGATGTTGAGAGATATGACCAGAAATTAGAGTTCTTGGTGACCAGATGGGCAGCAAAGGAAAGAATTTTGAAGGGTAATGTTTGCATTTCTAGCTTTGGGCATCTGGGTAGACAGTGACATCATTGTCAGAGAGAGAGAACACAAGAAGATAAATGGGGACTCTGGGAAAAAGTAGTGACTCTTCTCAAGTTCAAGACGCCGTGGAACATCTAGGTGGAGCTGGAAATGGAATGAAATGTGGCAATTCAGACTACATGGAATTAAAAGTGAAGGGTAAACTTTCCCACACCTAATCCCCTTTTGTGTTTGTATATCCTGGCTCCTTTCTTGTAGAAAAGGCCTCCATCTGAATGATAGGAAGGTAAAGAAAGAGGGCCTCATGGATGGCGTGGAGGGTGGGTGGGGGCTGGAGGAAAGGCAGGGATTTGAATAGGCAGAGGGGAAAAGAAAAGGCCGTTCAGGGAGGGAACAGAGAACCAACAAACGTAGGACACTATTACCAAGCAAGGCAAGAGCAGAGGGTTCAAGATGCGGAAAAGAGGAAAATAAGCATTACCAAGAGGATGGTGCTGGATTTCTGAATGAATTTATTCTCTGGATGGATGCTGGGAAGTTTAGACTTTAAACAACCAGCAGTAAGAAGCCATGGAAAGTTTCTGAACAGAGGAGGAGCATTATAAGATTCATATTTTACGAATATGGTCTGGAAACAGCATCCAGGAGAAGAAGTAGGCCTAAGGGGAGGCAGCGATCTGTTTAACAGGTGATTGGAATCTGCCCACACCTCCAGTGCTGTGTCAGGGAGAGAAGAGCTTCCAGGGGTTCTGCGGGCACAACTCTCCCGTCAGGAATATGGCAGCACTTGGGCAACTGGGATTGAAAAAAGTCATGCTATATATTCCTTCAAAGGGGACCTGGCCATGGCCCTCTTGAAGAAGCAAGGAGACAGCCATGAGTACTTTTTCCTTTAGAGAAATACAGAAGCAAATAAAAATAAAGCTTGCGGTCATGACTATTTTTTAACCCAATTACACATGCATTACTAAGTGTCTTCCATGAGCTGGAAGGTGTGATTTTTCTGAGTCGGCTGCTGAGTTGAGATGAGAGGAATTGCTCAGTGTTGATAACACTTGGATGTCGCTAATGTAATTACAGTCTCCCAAACCAGTCTCAAAAATGAAGGCTCTGGGTTCTGCGGCCGGGCGCTGTTGCGGAGGGGAGACCACTCGTTACTGCTGCCGCCGTCTCTGCCGCTTCACGGCGGCCAGCGGGGTTCACCTGCACATCCGTCTATAAGGATGGCCAGGCTGATGTGGATGCCAGTGGTGCAGGTGACAGAGTCACTCCAGCTGTTTTTGTTTACTCAGAAAGTGAAGAGGTTGTTGGACTGGCAACAAAACAAAGTGGAATAAGGAATATTTCAAATCCAGTGATGAAAGGAAAGCAGATCCTTGGCAGAAGCCAGAAATGCGGTCCTTGGACCTGGCTTCTCAGCAATTAGCCCTGAGCGAGAAGAATCGGCTGGCTCCTGGAGATAGACCGGGGCACACAGAGCCTCCCCACACCTTCAGATCGGCACCTTGCTGCCCAGGAGCCTCCTCCAGCTGGCCTTCCTTCCCACTCCGATACGGCCACTTCTAATCGCAGGGCGGGCATCCGGTGGTCCAGACAGGAGACACGGAAGCTTCTCTCCATACTAGGTGAGGCAGAGTATATTCAGCGGCTCCAGACCGTGCATCACAATGCAGATGCCTACCAGACTGCGTCTAAGCGGATGCAGCAGGAAGGCTTCCGCCCCACCAAGCGTCAGTGCCGCTCCAAGTTCAAGGTCCTGAAGGCATTATATTTAAAGGCCTATGTGGCCCACGCCACAAGTATGGGTGATCCACCACACTGTCCCTTTTATGATACGTTGGATCAGCTTCTCCGAAATCAGATAGTGACTGACGCAGACAAGTTAACAGAGGAGGCTGCGTGGGCCCAGCACTGTGATCAGAACTTGCGGCCCCCAACACCCCAGGGGAAGAGGGAGCCGGCGTTCTGGGAGCAGAATGGACTCAGGCAGCAGATCACCAGCCCACCTTGAAAACAGTTAAGGAATCAGATGAGGATTGTCAACTGAGGATCAGTGACCAGATGAGAGAAACCAGTGACCCTGAGGACTCCTGGGGTGAATCCTCGGGTGCAGGGTGCTCTCAAGGGACCCCCAGCTACAGCAGCTCCCACCACTTTTTCAGAGGTGCAGCTGCTCCCTGTCAGAGCAGCCCCGTGACCAGACTGGGAGTGTCTGGTGAGCCCAGCCCCTGCACCAGCTCCGGCCGAAACACTCCCGGGGTGGCCTCGGCACAGCGGCCTCCAGTCTCCTCCTCCAGAGTTCCTTTTGTTTCTGGTGGGGATGGGCCTTTGACCAGTGAGGCCCCTCCCAGGTGGGCGAGGCGAAGAAGGCAGTCAGTGGCCAGGACTATCGCAGCTGAGTTGGCAGAAAACAGGAGATTGGCACGAGAACTTTCAAAGCGGGAGGAAGAAAAATTGGACCGGCTGATTGCCATTGGCGAGGAGGCCAGCGCTCAGCAGGACCCCGCCAACGAGCTGCGCAGGGATGCCGTGGTCGTGGTCAGACGCTCGGCCACAGCGGTAGAAGAGGCAACCGGTGCTTTTCAGCTAGGGCTTGAAAAGTTGCTTCAGAGGTTAATTCCAAACACCAAAAGTTATCTGATCACACAAGGGTGTATTTCCTTCTCTGGCAGAGGCCCGGGTCCAACAGCTGCCTTCTGGTACCCTGGCTCCTTTTCCGTGTCCTCAGAAAAAGAGTGGATGGACCATTAATGTGCAGAAGGGTAGGAATACACTTGCTTCTCCCAAGCGTCTCCACTAGTTGAAAGACCTTTCAGAAACATGAGAGGTAGCCTAGTAGACAACGGAAGCAGCCAAGTCCAGAGAGCTAGTTAGCCCTGGTTTCATCACTGATGTGTGACAATTTAGTTTACCTCTCAACACCATTTTCCTTGGCTGTTAAAAGGGGGCAACCTGCCTACCTCACAGGGTTGTCGTGAGGATCAGATGGCTTAAATAGATGTGAAAGGGTTTAAAAGTTTAAAAGCACTATGCACATGTAAGTTATTAAAGCATATGACCTTGGCCAAGGTCAGACTAGGGTGAGGCACAGTAGCTGAGAAGATAGATACAGAATTAGGGTTGTATACCGAGACCTCATTGCTTGAATCTACTAGTTTAACTTGACTGTTTCCTGGAGCTTACAATCTTCATTTCTTTAAATCTCTCTATAGCTCATTAGGCTAATATAGACACAACACGTATTGGTACCTTTATCTCTTATATTTTCACTGTTGTGTCTGTGACATACCCACTAGCAAACACTCAATAGTCAAACCATCTTTCCCCCCATTTTACTAGTCCTTAGTCTCTTATCACTATGGATATATTTCAGAACTGACAGGGAGCCACAATCGTGCGTTTTAGTTCATATTGATAATCTTTGATATAATGAGAAATTGGCTGTCGTATAAAATATTACACGTAGGGCTTCCCTGGTGGCGCAGTGGTTGAGAGTCTGCCTGCCAATGCAGGGGACACGGGTTCGAGCCCTGGTCTGGGAAGATCCCACATGCCGCGGAGCAACTAGGCCCGAGAGCTACAATTACTGAGCCTGCGCGTCTGGAGCCTGTGCTCCGCAACAAGAGAGGCCGTGATAGTGAGAGGCCCGCGCACCGCGATGAAGAGTGGCCCCCGCTTGCCGCAACTAGAGAAAGCCCTCGCACAGAAACGAAGACACAACACAGCCATAAATTAAATAAATAAATAAATAAATAAATACAAATGAAAAAAAAATATTTCTTACAGCATTATAGTTGTTTAAAAAAATATTACATGTAAGTAAATTCTTTGCATTCCATATTTTTTAGGTTCCTTGATTATGCATAATTATATATCTTTAGCTTTGGTTTGCCATTTGGACATTGTGGAAACAATTCAGATTATATCAGTTTCCCAAATGCTTTTAGCTAATTTTGTTCTTCTCTGTTAGCCTTTTTTCTGTCTGGTATGTTACAGAAGGCAAGCCCTAGAAAACTTTTCTTCTAGGGAACTTTCCAAAGTCACTCTTTCTCACAAGATATAGACAAAAGTTCACCTCGTTAATGGCATATGATGGGACAGAACAGCTTTGTGAACAGTTGGGTGGTATGGATAAGGACGGCCTGCAATAGGTAACTCTTTTTAAGCACCAACCCTCCACAAATCCATCCCCTTTCCCCTCCAAAACACACACACTTCCTAGAGGAGACATGATGGTGTTGAGCCATGCTTCCAATTTACTCTAGAAGGGAAGCCATTACCAGCCATTGTTAACCTCACTTAAAGCTCTTAGTGGCTATTTAGTACTTTCAGAAAGTACAAAAAGGAGACTTGGAATTTAAAAAGCTTTCCTCTAATCAAGAGGCTGAAAAAAAAGTGCAGGCATGTTGGGAGAGGTTTTATTTTCTATTTTGCCAGCTTGGTTGCTTACCTAGATGCTGGAAATACCAATAGGTGGAGAAATGGTCCAAACCACAGTGGGAACACAGTGGAAGCAGGAATAGATGGCAGGCCTCTCTGGGGAATGGGCGATTACGTAGGAAGCAGCGTGAGGTAGAACACACTGGAATCTAGTCAGAACCCCCAGATTCTAATGCTGCCACACTTCGTTACACTGAGCAGATCACTTGCCCTTTTCGTGCCTCAGTTTCTCTCTAAAGTGAGAGGTTTGTACTAGATGACTTTTCTCGTACCTTCCAGTTCTAAAAGATTAGATGAATAGCATAACAAAAGAAAAAGTGAAATTCTGATTGCGATATTTTCAGTCACAGCAGCATATTAATGGATGTGAAATCCTGGTAACAATTGTGTTTTAAGGAAGCATTCTATGGCATTAATATTTATGAATGTACTCGTGAACTTCTATAAGCACCACACCCAGACACAGATTCCTTGCTTTAAAGGAGCATACGTTTAAGGCACGGAAATTGAGATATACAATTTTTTTTCTCAGTTGTTTTAGGCCCTTACATTGAGGGGTCCATGTCAGTTACAACTGGATAACATTACTGTAGATAGGTAGACTTTCTGGAAAAACAGGGAAGTACTTGAAAGAGTTAGACCTGTACTATATTAATCTATTAATGGTAGCAAAGTACACAGGCAGGGATTTATCTGAGATAAGAGAAGTGCTAAAGAGCAGAAGTCAAGGTGAACTTGGGAGGTAGTAGTGTGCAGATCTAATGGGCAAGAGCAACTTTAAGGTTGGGAATAAAACTAAAGGGAAAAATCTTTAAAAAGTAAACAGAAAAAACAGGCCAAATCTTGTGAAGAGGAGGGAAGTCGTAATAAGGGGAGGCTGTAGAGAAACAGGCCCAGAGATCCTGTCTGAGCCCCAGGCCCAGCCGTGACCCCGTCAGTCTGCAGGCAGGTCACTTGACCATTCTGTACCTCAGGCCCCTCACCTATCCAGTGGGAGGCCATCCCAGCTACCTCGCAGGAGCTGTGTGAGGGCCCAGTGGACAGATGAATGTAAAGACAGGCGTTTCCAGACCTGGTGGGCTCTGTACTGGGACAGCAGGGTAGCTGCTGATATCCAGATTTAAGCTTGTGAACATATGACTTTAAACATACAATTAAAGCTATTCATAATCTGCTATTCTACCAACATTAAATTACAGTTACTTTGGAGCATAAGTTAAATGGTTTAAAGTAAGCCTGTAACATACCTGCAAAACACCTTCCTAACTCATACATGCAAATTACTTCTCCATGTAAAGGTCTCATCACTCTAACCTCTAAGTTACCCTGCTCCAGAAGAGACTACTCTAAGGCTTACTGTGGTCCAAAGAGAAGGAAGGAAAAAAAAAAAGTAACCAGGACCAATAGCTAGATATATTTTAAAAAGATGGCACAGCAGAAGGGAATGCAATTCTACAAGGAAGGGAATGCAATTCTACAAGGAAGAAGCCTGGTAGCATAAGAGTGCTGGTGAGTGCGGGGCAGGGGCCTGCTGACCGCAAGGGGCACTTCAGCAGGGAGGAGGAGGAGGAGGATGAAGGCCGTGGTACCGTGGTAGGAGTAATGCTCTGCCTCCTGATGCCCTCGACGTAAACGGTGCTGTGTATGGCAACCTCCCACCACCCTCTGTCTCTCTGTTAAGTAACTTAATCCTGGTGTGAACAAATAAAGTTGTTATCTGTACCTAAAAAAAAAAAAAATTAAGGTTCTTGTACTTTTTCTATTTTCCTGTCCATTTTGGGAAGATAATAATAATAAAAATGTACAAACTTGCTTGGTTTGACTTTACACCCAGTTGTCACGACATTTTTATTGTGTCTTATCCTGACTGGAGTGATTTATTTCAACTTGTCTTTGAAAATGTCATTTACACAGAGAGATTGAACGGACTTAATTTGTTTAGTCTTGCAAAATGATGCTTATCAGTGGACCATGATAATTCACTAAATATATTCTGTGAAGGGGGATGGTACGAACAACTGAAAGAATTATTCAGTGTGGAGAACAAAAATGGATCAAAGGAAGTTAGCTAGCAAACAGGACTGAGATGTTAGAATAAAGATGGATGTAAGGTATTCTTATTAGTTGTCCCATTAAAACAAAATGTTAATTTAGAGAATTTCTTGATGTCATTAGGGCTTTACTGCTGCTGCTGTGGTTGTTATTTAAGTATATACAGAAGTGGCCCAACATAACTAATGTAAATTTCTCCTCCATGCTTCTTCGAGCATCATAAACGCTCGAGCTCAACTGAATTTCTGCTTCACAGAATTACAAAGTACCATTATAAGACTTAATATATTTCCCATTTAAGATTGTTTAAAACAATCTTAAACTTCCTAATTCATTATTATTATGTGTATTGCAACTGCTGACAACCATAGATTAACCAAGTTTTAAAATACTTTGTAAAGGAAGTATAAATGATTAGAGAAGCAACCGTTTTGTTGCTGTTGTTATTGCTTTTTATTGGACGAAATATTCTTTAAATTCTATAGTGCTTTACAATTTTCAAAAGTTTCACACGCTTGATTTCATATAATCCCATAACAACCCCTTTCTTTTTGCCTACCCCTATATTGCCCCTTCCCACTTCCCTCTCTCCACTGGTAACCAATCTCTAGTTTGTTCTCTCTATCTGTGAGTCTGGGGAAGCAAATGTTTAAAATGGTGTTTTTAGGCATGTAAAATTCATGAATAATCTGAGATGCTATAAGCAGGTACAATGTATTCAGCGTCTGCAGAGTGCTCTCATGTATAACACCTCATGGAAACCTGTCACTTAACATTTGAATCAAGCCACAGCATAGCATGGTCAAAGTGGCTAAGTTAAGAAAAAATGGCAACTATGTGGTCTTAAACATGGGAACTCTTTTTTCCCCCTTTAGATCACCTTAAGGTACCAATGTTCCATGGAATGGACCTTGGAAACATGGGGAAGAGGAACTTTAAGATAAGTTCTTACTCAGATCTTTTCTTTTAGGGAAAAACAACCAATTAACATAAGTAATGTTTTCCAATTATGTACTACCCAGGGAGGTGAGGCAGTATAGAGTTTGGAGTCAGCCTTCCTGGGTTCAGAACCACTTGCTAGCTGGATGACCTTGGACAGGCTAATAAACCTCTCTGTGCCTCAGTATCCTTATCTGTAAAATGGGAATAATAATAGTCTTACCTCACAGGGCTGTTGTGCACATGAAACACTTTATAAGCAGAGAGGAGAGTAAAAACCTCAATAAAGGTTAAAAAAAATCATGATAGAGAAGAGCTTGACACCTAGTATTTTATCTTTTGCATAAATATAACATATGGAATATCATAAACTTAAGTAGTTCCATGGTTCCAATTATAGTGAATGGACACCTCCGGTTTCTACATAACAATAAGAAATTCATTTTCGATAGTTTAACTTAAACCCTACAGTCTTACTGAAAATAAGTTAGTTTGTGGAAGTTCTTGACATACCAATGAAAACCAGCTTATTGGCTCTTGCTAGAGAATTAATGGACTGCGATGCAACTCTCTAAAACCAGTGACAGCACCCATTTTGTTAAGGCAATGAGCCTCTTGGTGACATCACACTGTCCAGAACTCTATGGTGGAAATAGATCCCGAGTACTGCATCCAGCCCCGGAGGCTCAGCTTTGTAGAGGCCACTGACAAATGGAGCAGTCTGACTAATGGAAGAGCAGGAAAACCCACGTTATATGAGAAACCATTAAAAGGACTGGAATTTTAGCCAGTAGAAAAGGATGACCCAGAAACTATTCAGAAACATCAAAGCGCTGTCCCAGGTGAGAAGAATGGGACTTGTTCAGGAAGTCATCGGAAGTAGTGGGGGAACGTTATGTGTCATTTTCCACAAAACAAGACATCTGGCAATGAAATGGGTTGCTTCTCAAAATAGCAAGTACCCAATACTAAGAGAGTGATTAAGATAAGATTCCTTCTTTGTAAAGGGAACCCTCTTACACTGTTGGTGGGAATGTAAACTGGTGCAGCCACTATGGAAAAGAGGATGGAGGTTCCTCAGAAAACGAAAAATAGAGTTGCCATATGATCCAGCAATCCCACTCCTGGGCATATACCCAGACAAAACTATAATACAAAAAAATACATGCACCCCAATGTTCATTGCAGCACTATTTACAATAGCCAAGACATGGAAACAACCTAAATGTCCATCGACAGATGAATGGATAAAGAATGTGTAGTATATATATACAATGGGATGTTACCCAGCCATCAAAAAGAATGAAATAATGCCATTTGCAGCAACATGGATGGACCTAGAGATTATCACACTAAGTAAGTCAGAAAGAGGAAGTATCATATGATATCACTTATATATGGAATCTAAAGAATGATACAAATCAACATATCTACGAAACAAAAACAGACTCACAGATATAGAGAACAGACTTGTGGTTGCCAAGGGGGAGAGGGGTGGGTGGGGGAAAGGATTGGGAGTTTGGGATTAGCAGAGGCAAACTATTATATATAGGATGCATAAACAACAAGGTCCTACTGTATAGCACAGGGAACTATATTCAATATCCTGTGACAAACCATAATGGAAAAGAATATATATATATATATATATATATATATAGAGAGAGAGAGAGAGAGAGAGAGAGAATATATGTATAACTGAGTCACTTTGCTGTACAGAAGAAATTAACACAACATTGTAAATCAACTATACTTCAATAAAATTTTTTTTAAACAGATAAGATTCCTTCTTTGTATGGGAAACTTGAATGATAATTTCTGGATCCTAGAGCCTAAGAACTCTTTTCACTTTATTTTAATTCTAATTTCATTTTAATATTGCAAATAAGTTTTCAGATGCTATCCCTTCCTCCAAAGCCTCTTTGGGTTATGTGCTATAGCTGAGAGATGTAGATACTGTCAGCATTCTCTGCGCCAACATTACCAAGATATTTTTACCAAGAGGCTAATTAGAACCTCTTGGAGAATTTCATAAGATTTTAAACTTCTAATGCTTCAGTTAACATTTCCCATCATTTTATTTTGGCCTGGTGTTAAATGGAAAAAGAGGTGCCATTTTATGGAAATAACAGTTCCATGAAGACTAAAAAAAATCCCTCGAGTAGGAGACATTTGCAGTCTGTTTACACTGTTTTATGCCATTTGATCCCCCATGGGGGGGCAGTAATATCATTATTTCCATGTTACAGATGAGGTTCCGATGACTAAGTTAGCAGAGCTCAGATCTGAGTCCAGACCTTCTGACTCCAAATCCAGTCCTCCTTCCCTTGGGCCTTACTCACTGCTTCAAACTGTTTAGTCAACATACATCTGAGGACCAAAAAGCAGGGATGAAAAGCCTTGTCAATGAAACTCAGTAATGAAAGAAAAAAGCAACCAGGTAAAGGCTCTTCCAGAAGTCAAGCTCAAAAGGAAATATGGAGCTGGAAATTCAATTAGAGAAAATTGTGGAGAGATTTTCAGACTACAACACAAAGGGATTAATGAAGGAAATAAAATTAGTCAAGCAAAAGGGTCAAGGTTTAGAAAACAATATATTGGAGTCGAGAAAAGATACGTCTGGGATCTGGGAAACTAAGAGAGGGAGGAGAATTCGGAAAGAATGCAGCTAATGTGAATGGACACGGTGAAGGAAGAGTGAGACTCATCCAGAACAATACGAAAAAAAGCTGGAGCCAGAGCCTCGCGTGGACCAGTAGGAGTATCAAGATAGGCAGAAGGAGAGGTAAACAAAGGAACACTCCTAAATGGCAAATCGCTATTAAACAAAGAAAATGACAGACACAAAAACACAGCCATGAGAACCAAAACCTAAATTAAGAACAATAGATTTGGTTTTGTACATTGTTTTCCACAGAGGCAAAATTCTATTTTCCTTTCTTTGGGCTTATTTTCTTCCCACTATGCCTCCCTCTGAGCTCTCCAAAAGGGAAATGCAGAGGGTGTGAAGGGGATGAAAAGTCAAGCTGCATATTTTTAATGTGTTTCCAAATGCCACTGAGAAAGCTACTGCAGCCTACTTGGTATGTAACATATATTTTAAAACTGCTAAACCGTGATAGTCATGATGAGAGCACAAGCTGGCATCGGTGGGGGGAGGACCATGACTCAGATTTGAAAAAAAAGAATTAAATATCGGCAGTTTGCTGCTCACACAGTTGATCTTGTAGAGCATGATGAGTCCATATTTAAAACTAGATCATGTTTTTTGAAATTGATATATTGAAAAAGAACTTTTAGACCCTTGGATTAAAAAAATACCCTACAGCTAAAGTACAGTATTATCGGGCTTCCCTGGTGGCACAGTGGTTAAGAATCCGCCTGCCAATGCAGGGGACACGGGTTCGATCCCTGGTCCGGGAAGATCCCACATGCCGCGGAGCAACTAAGCCCGTGCGCCACAACTACTAAGCCTGCGCTCTAGAGCCCGCGAGCCACAACTACTGAAGCCCGCGAGCCACAACTACTGAAGCCCGCGAGCCACAACTACTGAAGCCCGTGTGCCTAGAGCCCATGCTCCGCAACAAGAGAAGCCCACGCACCGCAACGAAGAGTACCCCCGCTCTCTGCAACCAGAGAAAGCCAGTGCGCAGCAACGAAGACCCAACCCAGCAAAAAATAAATAAATAAAAATTTTTTTAAAAAAAATTAAAAAAAAAATAAAGTACAGTGTTATCATATATATTTAGAATGAGCAGAACAGTGCTTTCGAACCTGTCTCAGCATATCATCCAAACACACACAGACTGCCACAGAGATATATTGATGCTTGGAATCAGGCAACTTGATTTGCCCTTGGCCACCCCATCAAATATGTGCTCTAGAAGCAGTTTCTCCCTAGGGAGCAATGTCCTCAAAAAACGTCCAGAACAAAGTGACTTCTCTCTGACATTGACATCGGGAGTTTTCTCCACAGAGAAAAGGTGAGCATAGATACAAAATGGATAGAGGAGGGAGAAGGGAGTGGAAGGAATAGGAGAGAAGCTGTTCTGTGACTGAAAAATGTTACTAGCTGCGGAACCTCTTTCAACCCGCTAAAGCGTCAGTTTTCTTAGCTGTTAAATGGGGATAAGGATAGTACTTGTCTTAGGGGTGTGGTAAGAACTGAATGGCATAACACATGCAAAGCAGTTAATGCACTGCCTAGCGTTACATATAGTAAATGCTCAATAAAGATTAGATATTACAATTTTACCATTCCTTTGCGTCTACTTTTGCCTTCATTCAATCTTTACTTTTCAACAAATGTTTGTTGAATGCCTGCTACATGGCACACACTGTGCTGCGTACTGGGGATGCGGATCTGTGTAAGTCAGACCTCTCTCTGCCCCCTCCCCCCGTAGACCTTCCAGTGTAGTAGAGAAGACATAATATGAAAATTAACTATTCAATTAATTATTAAATTACATCTATGATAGATGCTATGAAAAAGAAGTCCCGGATGCCAGGAGAGAGTATAATGGGGGACCTGAGCTAATCTAGGGCTTCCTTCAGGAAGTAAGTCTTGAGCTAAGTTCTGAAGGATGAGTAAAAATTAACTAGAAAGGGTGGGGGTGTAGTTTGACGTGAGAGGGGAAGACAGAAGAGCATTCCAAATAAAGGGAACAGCATTCACGAAGGCTCAGAGGAGGGATTTACAGAAAGTAGATAACCGATAGAGCTTTTGTTACTTTCTCTACCCGTGGCCTTATTTTAGTGGAAGCAAATGAACCTAACTGGTAGCCAGAGTCATCTACTTCCTGCTGGAAGGAACAGCCAGAGCAAATCAGAATGAAACCTCTGTTTGCCCATCCTAAATCCAGAACTCTCTTTTGTCAGAGGGAAAGAAGTGATGAAAGTCCACTCTAGAACCCCAAACCTGAATCTATTCTGTGGGTTAAAATATATACGTAGAGGTTTATAATTCAATTTTACACAGAGTTTTGCATCGTGTCTGAAGGTTCGGAGATGAGAATCATATAGACGGAAGTGTTCCACTGACGATTGAAATGTCTTTCATGCAGAAGAGAATCAAAATAATAAACGGGGTGTGTGCCAAGCCTGCCTTGTGCTGTTAGAGTTAATGCTGCTAGGATGTTTATATTACAGACTTCATCTTTAAGGCTCTAAGATTTGGTCATAAAAACTCTTCCCAGCTGAAATGTGGCATATAAATAAGGTCTCCGCTTAAGGGCTGAATTGCTCTGCTGCTCTTTTAAGCTGTCCTTTCGCTGGACACAACTCTGGGTGACTTTTTAAAACTGTCTGACACCATCGTCCACTTTTAACCCTGCATGCTTAGGAAAGGTGCCCTTATCGTGGCTGCCTAGAACTTTGAAGTGGGCAGAAAATTAGACATTTCTGTAACGTAGCCAGAAAATCAGACATTTGTATAATGAGAAGAAAATTATATTGTGATCAGAGAATAATTTCACCACAAAATTCCTTTTAAAAAATGTATTCCCACTCTAGTCTTTAGGATGTTAAAGCTCTGAGGATAGCATGACATATAGCCAGCCCAAGAAAGAAAAACCACAGCCTAGTAACTGTCTTAAGAAAAATTCAGTATCAATCATATGTCTCTTCAAAATCTAGTGTTTATCCAATTAATTCAAGATGAAAACCAATGTGAGGACCCTGTGAGAAAGCTATGAGCCAGAAAGGGAGCCTTCACCAGAATGTGACCATGCTGGTACCTTGATCTTGGACTTCCCAGACTCCAGAACCATGAAAAGTAAATTCCTGTTGTTTATAAGCTACTCATACTGTCCTATTGTGTTACAGCAGCCCAAACAGACTAAGACACTCAACATAATGCCCTTAAAATCCATCCAAGTTGTTGTGTGTATCAATAGTTCCTTCCTTTTTATTGCTGAGCAGTGTTCCATGGTATTAATATACCATAATTTGTTCAACTACTGACTTGCTGAAGGACATGTGGGTTGTTTCTAGTTTTGGGCCACTACAAATAAAGTGTCTATGAATATTCATGTACAGGTTTTTGCATAAACACAAGTTTTCATTTTTCTAAGATAAATGCCCAGGTATGTAATGATTGCTCAGTTGTATGCTAAGTATACGTTTAATTTTTTAAACGAAACCGCCATACTGCTTTCCAAGTGGTTGTACCATTTCACATTTCTACCAGCAACGTATGAAAGATTCAGTATCTCTGTGTCCTTGCCAGAATATGGTATTTTCAGTAATTTTTATTTTAGCCATTCTAATGTAGTGGTATCTCATCATGAATTTAATTTGCATTTCCCTAATGGCTGGCAATGTTGAATAACTTTTCATGTGTTTATTTGCCACCCATATATCTTTTTTGGTGAAGTTTCTTTCAAGTCTTTTGCCCATTTTCTAATTGGACTTTTTGTCTTTTTTTTTTTAGATGTTGAGTTTTGAGAGTTCTTTATATATTCTGGATATGAGTCCTTTGTTGGATATGTGACCTGCAAATATTTTCTGCCAGTCAGTGGCTTGTCTTTCCATCCTCATAACAGAGTCTTTTGCAAAGCAAAAGTTTTTAATCTGGAAGTCCAATGTGTCCTTTTTTTCTTTTGTGGGGCGTACTTTTGGTACCATATAGGGACTAAAGTTTTCTTCAGTGGATTGAAATGCTACCATTAGTGATAATTGATACCATGTATTATGCACTTCCCAGGGGCTGGGAACTGTGCTAAGCCCTTTATGAACATTAGCTACTTTCATCTTTACCTCAGCCCCGTGAGGTCCACACGATGAGCTGCATTTTTACAAATGAGGTGACTGAATCTTAGCAAGGTCAGTCACTTGCCAAAGCTCCCACAGCAAGTAAGCAGTCAAGTCAGGCTTCCAACCCAGGTACGTCTGACTCCAAAGTGCAGTGTATAATGAGGAATTAAGGGGAAAATGGTTAGGGAATGTTAACAGAGAAAGAACTTCCTTAGGATCTGGGGAGGAATAGAGGAGGTGGCAGGGACCCTAAGGCAATGACTGGACTTAACCCATCCAGGAAAAAAGGTGCAAAGAAGCAGCTCCTAGGAAGCACCAGTTAAAAAGGTTAAGTTAGTAGTCACCTGGGGTAGAAAACCACCAATGAAGTCCTGATTTCAATCCAGCATTTTGGCATATGATGAGAATGAACACATTTGTCCTTTCCACATACATAGGTTTTGCTTCACAGGAGATATAAGAAAAGGGTCTTTTGTCCAGCACGAACGAGGAGAATGGAATGCTTTTGCCTCCATCTTGAACTCAGCCTGAACTGACCACCGTGAAGGAAGTCCCTGTGGAAGGTAAGTGGCTCCTCTGGAAGTTGTTTGCACATTTTGGTGAAGAGGTTGAGAGAGGAATTAGTAATGGGGGGAAGGAAGCAGTCATGGACGGCCCAGCTATAGCACTGTTCCTACACCAAGTAATCTAAAAGCAAGCCAATAGACTGTAGCATTTGTCTTAAATTCTATTGCGGTGGGGACGAAGCTCTTACAGTATCAACTGAGGGATGTGCTATTAGCTGACCTAGGCTGATCCTAAATAATTAGGAACCTGCCTTGAAATTTAAGATGATTTTGATAGAACAGTGGTTCTCCAAGTGTAGTCTCACGGCTAGCGGCGTTAGTATCACATGGGAGGCTGTTAGAAGTGATTCAAAAACTCTGGGGAGGGGGCCCAGCAGTCTGTGTTTTTAAGTCTTCCAGGTGATTCTGACACAGGCTAAAGTTTGGGAACCGCTGTAGTAGAAGGAGGTTTAGAATGTATTTCAGCTTGGACTAGTTTTAACTGCATATAAAAGGTAAAACACAAATATCAGTGGCAAAAAAACCAGACTTGTAATTAATTTTATATAGAAGAAGTCGGAAGGTGGTCTGCCCAGGGCTGGTGTGGTGGTACCACAAAGCCATGAGAAACCTAAGCCCTGGCTTTCTGTTCTGCCATCTTCAGCACTGGTTTGCATCCCCAAGGCTGCCTCATAGTGTCCAAGATGACCACTTAAGCTTTAGCTCTCACACCTCACATTCAAGGCAACAGGAAGGAAGGAGGGGAAAAGACGAAAGGAGGTCCCTCCCCAATGAGTCAGTGACCTTTAAGCAGAAATCACACATACACAACATTTCCATTTCGCTGTCCAGAACTTAGTTACATGGCCACAACTGTCCACAAAGGAGGCCGGGAAATGTGGCTTTTAATTGCATCTGGGGCAGTCTTTGAACACCTTGAGTACAACGAGGGTTCTGTTACTAAGCCAAAGGGGAGAACTGGTATCAGGTGACATCTAGAAGCCTCTGCCACAAATCCTGCAGATGCAGCTGGGAGAATTCTAGAAATTTGGAAAACATCTTGGAATCAGCCAAATCTTTACATTTCTAAGCTGATTTTCTATTCCAGGCAGTAAGTATTCTGGCTTTTTGTTACAAGTCTCTGGTCATAGATGATAAATATTAGGATCTTCAGACATATGTGGGACGAGAGAGAGGTTTCTGTAGTGTCTTATCAAACCACTTACCTCCCATAAGATGCCAGCCATGCTTCTGATAAAGTTTCAGGACAAATGTCCTTTATCTGATCACCATAGAAACAAGTGGTTGACTTCCCCCAAAGAGAAATTGGTTCAAGTGAGCTTTTCTGACCTATTTTTACGAAAGAAAATCCCAGCCCTCACTCAGAAAAATATACAATAACTTGGCGTTATTGGTTCCCAGCCCCAAGGTCTGCACAGAACATGGTTCCTAAGCTTTGCTTTCCCCGGAACGGAGGTGGAAAGTGGAGGAGGCCCAGCCCAGAGGTGACGTGCATCAAAGGATCCACGGTCCTCAACACCTCTTCAGCCGTAAGTTCTCAAACTTCAGGTGAATGAGCCTCACCTGGGGAAACTGGTTAAAGAAGCAAATTCCGAAGCCCTAAGCTAAGAGATTCTAATGCTACCGAAAAGGAATAGGACCCAGGAATCTGTGCTTTTTTTCTCGTGCCCCAGTTGATTCCCATGGACCTTTGAGAAACTCTAACAAGTACCCAAACGCACATGACACTGCAGCAGGCAACATACGGAACAAATTAGTTCAAAAGCTGACGCTTGCGTCTTCCCCAGCATACAGCAAACTTAAAACAGCTGGTTGATTTGATGAAAAAGATCAGATCAGCTGTTTGACAGCATTGTTTGGTAACTTTAGTTAAAACAGGCCAGTCGGGAAATTCTCCAGGCCGTGAGCCCACCATTAAGGGATCCCAGCTTAACAGCAACGACAGCAAGGAGGGCGGCAACAGTCTGATCAAAGACAAGGGCTGCCCCAAATGCCGACATGAATCCTTGGTTAACCTGGGCCCTATTGCTTTCACTATTAGATGACATTTAAGTTTCCTTCCAGCTCTAACAAGCTATGATTTTACTTTGAGGTCTTCAGACAAGGGCACACTTCTGTGTACTGGGAGCCGTGACACTAGGGAGAAAGAGCAGAGGGGTGAAGTCTGGATATCCGAAAGGAAGGATGGGGAGGAGAGGAAGGGCGAGAAGGGTAAGAAAGGGTACCTTTGGCACGAAGCTGCTAACTCTTCCCAAAGCGAACGTGCACCACACAAGCACACACATGGAGAACCCTCATTATTTTTCACCTATCTAGATCAGCTGCCTGTCAAGCCCCGCATTGCTGACATGAGTCAGAAAAGTATATGCTCCAGTCTAGCCAAGATTAGAAGTTTTGCTTTGTATTACACCAGCTTCCAACTACGATTTCACTGCAGCAAAAATGACAGATGAGGGGGAAAACACCCCACCCTAAGACCTACGATGGTGTTTAGTACAGGAGACGTGCTCCATCTACTGGTACAGACGACAACCACAGAGAGAGATGCAAACACCATACAACAGACTAAAGAAAGGCATCAGCTTTAAACTGGATTGTGGTCGTTTGGATTAATAAAGGGCACCTTTTCTTTTTTAAAAACAGTAAAGAAGGAACAAGGAAAGAAAGCTGTGAAACATGTAAAGACAGAAGCTACGAAGAAAAAAGAGAAACCGACTAGACACAGACACAATGGGAGAAGCAGCATAAAAAATAGGGAAGAAAATGCCCAAATGGCAAAACTGTAAGAAACAAGCTATTTGGTCATCATGTTAACACAGAGGCTTCAAACAAAGCCCCCAGAAGCTCTGGAAGTAACACAGTACATGTCATGTTTTAGAGCCTTCATTTAAATTAGCTTAAGGAAATATTTTGTAGGGATTTTATCCACATTGACCCAATCGACTTGGGTAAGGCTAAGTCTTAATACAGAATCATTGTACATTTTGTCACTGTCTGGGGACATAAAGACAATAGTGCTGATGCCGGAAGTTCACAGCAGTTTGGGAAAGACCGGAGGGGTTGAGGCATGACCAGCCCTTCTGTGCCTCCTGTGCATATAGCTGGTCTCTAATGATATCAGCTGTTGTCTCCCAGGCCTGTCACTGTTTCCAGTTATGATTCTTAGGCTTCTGAAGAATCCGATACCTTTATTTCCTCAAACAGCTATGTACTTTCTGAGATGTTGATGAATATTTGACTTATCATTTCTCATTCATGGGCATTGACAGTGCAAGTCTGCCAAACATTCTAGAAACAGTTTTTCCGCTTCTCATAGGCTTGCCTTATCAAGGGGTCCTACAGCCTCTCAGGATGAAGAGACAAGAAAAATAACACTTACTGAGCATCTACAAGGCACCAGGCTCAGTGCTTCAGACGTTATTCATTTGAGCTTCACCCCTGCCCTGTGGCAGTCCTTCTTAGTAAACCTATTTTGCAGATGTCAAGACAAAGGCTCAGGGCTTCCCTGGTGGCCCAGTGGTTAAGAATCCGCCTGCCAATGCAGGGGACACGGGTTCGAGCCCTGGTCTGGGAGGATCCCACATGCCGCGGAGCAACTAAGCCCGTGAGCCACAACTACTGAGCCTGCACTCTAGAGCTCACGAGCCACAACTACTAAGCCCGCACACCTAGAGCCCGTGTTCTGCAACAGGAGAAGCCACCACAATGAGAAGCGAGCGCACTGCAACAAAGAGTAGCCCCTGCTCGCCGCAGCTAGAGAAAGCCCGCGCGCAGCAATGAAGACCCAACACAGCCAAAAGTAAATAAATAAAATAATTTTAAAAAAGACAGGGCTTCCCTGGTGGCACAGTGGTTGAGAATCTGCCTGCCAATGCAGGGGACATGGGTTCGAGCCCTGGTCTGGGAAGATCCCACATGCTGCGGAGCAACTGGGCCCGTGAGCCACAACTACTGAGCCTGCGCATCTGGAGCCTGTGCTCCGCAACAAGAGAGGCCGCGATAATGAGAGGCCGGCGCACCGCGATGAAGAGTGGCCCCCGCTTGCCGCAACTAGAGAAAGCCCTCACACAGTAACGAAGACCCAACACAGCCAAAAATAAATAAATAAATAGATAAATAGATAAATAAATAAATAAATAAAAAATAAAAAATAAAAAAAATAAAAAAGACAACGGCTCAGAGAAGTTAAATAACCATCCCAATGCTAGTAACTCATGGTTCTGGAAAGCTGACCAAATGAACTGTAGTGTGCAGGGCTCTCTGCTACAGCACGAAAACGTGCCATGCTGGGAACACTCAGTTTCTTAATATAAGCCAGTGTCAGGGAATTCCCTGGCGGTTCAGAGGTTAGGACTCAGCGCTTTCACTGCTGTGGCCTAGGTTCAATCCCTGGTTGGGGAACTAAGATCCCGCAAGCCATGCAGCACGGCCAAAAGCTTACTTAATTACTTAATTCATTAAAAATTTAAAAAATATATATAAGCCAGTGTTTCCCAACATGAGAAGCTGCATCAGACTCTCCTGTGGTTGGCTGTCAAAAATGCAAATGCCAGATCCCGAGCAGACTGACTGAATCAGAACCTCCACTGGAGCCCTAGAATCTGCATTTTAGCAAGTGTCAGGAGATGACTCTAATTCTCATTAAATGATAGAAGAAAAAAGAACAGATACCAAGGACCTGGTTTCAGTGCTAACAGTATAACAGAGGTTTTCTCTGTTTTTCACAGTTCAGGCTGCTGTGGTGTGGGGCAAGAATGCTATTGTTTATTATCTGGTTAAGCTACTCAGGTTTTCTGAGCCAGTTTACTCATCTATAAAATGGGAATCATAGTTTCTGTCTCACGTTGTTGTAGTAAGGAGTAATGCATGTGAAAACACTTTACAAATTCTAAATGGCTCTGTGGTAGATTGTAAAAATGGCCCCCAATCCTCTCCTGATCCCCATACCCACATCATTGCAATACTGATGTTGCAGTTCTTCCCATCAATATGTGAGGTACTTTCTTCTATTCTTTGAATCTGGGACATGTGATTTGCTTTGGCCAATGGGACAAGAGCCAATATGACCCAAGCAGAGGCTTAAAGAGCCCTTGCATATTGGGGGTTGCACTATTGTAGTACTTGGGATCCTGAGGCCATCATGTGATTGAGTCCCAGCTAGCCTTCTGGAAGATAAGAGATCACATAAAGAAGAGCCACAGTCGGCCA
Organism: Balaenoptera borealis; assembly: GCF_965194805.1. NCBI lineage: Eukaryota > Metazoa > Chordata > Mammalia > Artiodactyla > Balaenopteridae > Balaenoptera > Balaenoptera borealis. The sequence goes on along the minus strand of NC_138881.1, from coordinate 27,536,624 downwards.
GCTACCAGCCAACAGCCAGCCAACTGCCAGACACGTGAGTGAGGCTATTCTGGATCATCCAGCCACCTCCTGACTTTCTAGCTAACTGTAGACTCATGAAGGAATCCAGCAGAAATCAATACAGCCAGCCTAGATCAGAAGAACTGCCCATGCAGCCTAGCAAATTGTGAGCTAAATAAATGATCATCAAAGCCGCCAAGTTTTGGGGAAGTTTGTTATGTGGCAAAAACTAACCGATACAGGCTCTATGCACATGCTACCAGTTAGGTTGTCCAGTGTTTTGAGCATGGCTTCTGTGGTTTTCAAAGATGCTGCCCAGAGGGGCAGACCACAGATGAGCAGAAATTATTGTGCAAATTTTCAGTCAAGCTCTTTCATCACATGGAGACAATGCCCAGCAGAAAGTGTTTCACAGTCTCTGCTGACCAAAGCACATTCTGGAAGTGCCAAGGGGCTGAGATGAAAGAGCCCCTCCCAATTTCCCTCTCATTGTTTCCAGAAAGGCAGTTCAGCAGCCTTGTGCAGAAGGATATATAACCTAAATCTTCTCCAAGCCTATATTGTCAATAATAATCTCCTGGCTCCACAAAGGCACGCATAATCCTCTGCACACCTTCCCACGTGCACTCTTTCAACGTGCTGCTGCTGGCACCAAGATAAATGGCTTCATCAAAGGCAGCCATGGAGGCTTGCGACCTGTTGAGGCAGAAAAGCTTCCTGGGGGATCAGAAACATCCTAATGCCCAAATCAAGCATCCTCACTGCCGTATGAAGCATTACTGTGCAAAATACATTAAATAAACCTGTAATGGTGAACAGGGCACGACTGTGCTACCCAGGCTCACCCCAGGAGTCTTTATACTATGATTAAATTCCTTTGATAGGCATTTTCAAAGTGTGTGGTGCCTCTTGCTTAAACATGTTTGGTGAGAGAAGACTCGTCATCTGGAAACATTATCTGAGGAGTCTCATTCAGTGGAACAAGGTGCAAGCATTTTCTGTCAAATCGACATTCTGCAACCTGAAAAGTAAGTATAAAACCAAGAATTTTTAAACCTTCTTTTCCTTCCCTCAAGAAATTCAGAGATCGTGAAATGAATGAATTCAGCTCTTTTACCATTCATTTGACATACAGCAAATTGCAACTTGCTCTGGGAGTGACTATTTACAAGGCTGATGCACCATATTCAAATCACATACTCATTCTGCACCCCCCGACACACACACTTCATTAGATGGTTATGGTGCTATTGTTGGTTGAGTATAACCATATAACCCATTTTCTTATACCTATCTCCAATCTGTATTGAATCAGGGGGACATCTCAGAATGCCACTGGTTAACCCAAAGTAAGTCTCAGGCTCCTTCTGCTTATTATACATCGTCTCGAATACGTTTATTTTCACTGAAGAATTTTAAATGCCTTTTTTTAAAGCCTAACAGATTGTCTGGATATAATTTGGAATTTTAAGCTTCATTCAGGAAATCAAAATAAGTCTATATAAATGATCATCATTAAGTCAATTAATATGAGTTCTAGAACCAGGATCTTACTGGCAATTTTCTCAGACCAGATCAACTGCCACTGAACCACGGTTCGTTAACAATAAGCTTTTATTTGGCCAATAGGTTAAAAAACTAAAGTTGTGTTAGAAATATTTAAGTGCTGGATACAGTCCTTGGTTGAGAAGGATGCAAGCACCAAATGATGAAGGAACTGAATAACAAGTAGAAAATAAAGAAAAAGAGAAACCATCACATGAACACAACCAGAGAAGACAGAGCCATGCAGATGACAGATAAAGCCATGAGGATGGATGAGCTCTCTCCAGGACATTTACTGACTAACAACAGAAGGTTGCCAAGGACAGAACTTCAAGGATCACCACCATTAAAAGCACAGGCCGAGCATGAGACTGACAAGGAGTGGCCAGAACGGTAGAAAGAAAAGCTGGAGTGGTCTATCTCACCAAACCAAAGGAAAGGAGTGTTTCAACACAAGGAGGATGCCAAGGGAGCAAGTAAGAAATGAGGGGAAGGGACTTCATTGGATTTAACAAGAAAAATTATTGGTGACTTTGGCCAGAGAAATTTTCGTGGTATGGTGAGGACAGAAGTGAGACTGTAGTGGGTCAAGGAGTCCATGGTAGGTAGGAAATGAAGACTTAGCCTTGAAACATGGGAGGGAATGTGGAAAAAAAGAAGAAGCAACGGGAGGAGAATGGGATGAAAAAAGCTTAAGAGTAGAAAGGCTTAAGTGTTTTTAAATGTTGCTAGGAAGGAGGGAGACCTCTTCCATCCTTACAGGAGGGAATGAGAGAGAAGGGTGCAATTGAAGAGATATCTGTAGGTCTGGCAGGCAGAAATTTTGTGTGCTCCCACCTGATGATATTTTTCTTCACAGTGAAGTAGGAGCCAAGGTACCTCTGCAGAGACTGGAGAGGCACGGAAGAGACCAGAGGTAAGATGAGAGTGGAGACGGTTTGAAACAGTCACTATGGAAAGTGAGAAGGACAGAGTTGACTATGGAAACAGGGAGGGATTTCTAGGCACCATGGAGGGTGGCCTCAGGTGGAGTCAGACATCATGGGTTTATGGTCGCACTGGTGGCGTGATTTTTGTCCAGCGGTGCTCAGCTGTCTAGATGGAAGCAAAAAGCAGAAGTTGTATCCATCCCAGAATAGGGTTTTGGCACATGGATTCAATGGAAGGGATGGAACAAAGATGTTAAGGATCTTGGCAACAGAGAAGTTAGAGTGATGGACCACAGAATCTAAGCTAGATAGGCAAGGGAAGGTAGGAGGGAGCTGATATTATACAAGGAGAAATTAGGGTGTCAGGTGGGGAGAGTTCCCTTGAGTTTGACTAACATAAGATGTCAGAGGTGATGCAGTTCTAAGAGCGATGAGTTCCAGAACAAGGCCATGGAGTGACTAAACGGAGGGGAGTGTGCGTGAAGGTCATGGAAAAAGAGAAGATGTGCAACTTGAAAGGATGGGGGCTGGGGCTGTTGTCTACATGGGTGGTGAAGTTCAAAGGATGGCAGGCCTGGGGTGGAAAAGAAACAATGGGCCCTCACTGACTGAGGAGGGAGTGACCAGCAAGCTGGAAGCTGACAGAGATGAGATTTAGGGCACGAAGAGCCCTAAAAGAAGCATGAAGAGCCAGGTGATGACCTGCCTGATAGCCCACAGGTGAGGGATGGAGCACCTCCACTTGAGAGACCCACAAAGGACAGGAGTTTGGTTAGGGCTGAGGGGGCAGTGAGCGAGGCTATGGGGACGTGTACTGGGGGCTGCCAGCTGCACATGGTCCAGTGGAAAGGGTGCGGTAGGAGTGGAGAGGCAAGAAAAGCGGAAGGACTCACATACCACGGCAAAGAGGGGCCAGAGGAAGCCGGCATGGAGGGTGTGGCTGGCTACAGAGTTTTCAAAGAATTGACCCCAGCTTTCTTCTGGTGACTGGGGAGAAGCGTTAGGGCTGGCTCTCCTGGAACCCAGGCAGCCTGCAAATGGCACTCTAAGCTTACATGTGAACCGTTTAGTTTGAAGCCCATGGAATTGCTACTATTCACTCTTTTTTGACCTACAAAAATGACAACGTCACATGGTCAACCTAAGAGTACCTGCATACTAAAGGGAATGATTTTTTGTTTCAGCAGTGACCTGGGATTAACGGACTACTGCTTGCTGCTAATTTAAGACCTCAATAGATGGAGCTACAAGGGGAGCTTTGGTCTCTTAAGTCACCAAATGAGGGAGCAGTCACCTCCAGCGCCGTGCCGTGTTCTGCTCCCCAGGGTGGGCAGCGGCGGGAGCGCCCGAGAGGAAGGCCCACTTCCCAAGAACAGACATCAAGCTGTTTCTTGACCACTTGGGGCCCAGAGGTGAGGGGACGATCCAGCTGGCCATGTTGGACCAAACAAGAGGGCTATGTGGGACTGAGGATACCTAGAGGCGGGGGGGGGGAAATGAGTGCAAGTCTGAGGAGGAGCGAAGAAACAGAAGGCGACAGGAGGCTGCAGGGGGTGAGATCAAAAGAAGAAAAGCAAAGAAGAAACAAAGGTAAAACCTCAGCAAGTGCCTCATATCAGAAACAGTATCTTCTTTTCCCGAGGAAAGGAAGTGCCGCCGCCCCCAAAACCAATTATAGTGGCAGGAGAGAGAAGGCACGGCGCACAGTAAGGAGAGAAAAATGACTATAAAGCACTTTGCAAAAATAGTTATATAAAGTCCCAATAATAATAAATCACCTTGCCTGAGGTATGAAAACCTTAAAATAACCTGAGAAATCAAAACGTGGAGAAGCAGAAGGCATGGATGAGCTTCCAGAAGGTGTGTACGCTGGCTTTAAATTCCTCCCCCTCGACTTTGCCAGCCGGGCTCTTTAAGAGCAGTCCTCAATCAGGTCGTGGGATGAAAATGGGTCTAGCCCCTGCTTAAACCTGCCACTCCCACCCCGTTCCCACCCCCAGGTCCATGAAAGGAGAGCACAGACTCTGGGGGAACCTCTTTTCTGAATCTGGCATCTGCCTTCTTGAATACTGATGCATCTGTTTTGCGAAGGTTTTCTTCCTTTTGTTGTATAAAAAGAGAAAGAGTGGGGAAAAAAATCTTCATTTCTGGGGGAAAAAAAAAAGAGGAAAGAAAAATAGGTCTTTCTAAATTCTCAGTACTGGAGCTCTGGTTCTGTATATATCTTCTTGTTCCATTGTTAAATAAACCCACATATTTAAGGGTGACACATTCTCTTAACTAACGCCTTGTCAGGCCCATTTGCCTTGCTAAAAATGGACCTTGATGACCGCTGTTTCCATTTTTTTTCTAAGAAATAATTTGATTATTTTTATCCTGCTTCTCTCTATCACCACTCACAAGAAAATGGTTATCTTTTGGCAAAAACCATTTTTTAAATAAACCAAGTAAGTGCTCAACCATGGACGCGGCAGAAAGTTTTCTTAAAAACATCTGTATAGGACTTCCCTGGTGGCGCAGTGGTTGAGAATCTGCCTGCTAACGCAGGGGACACGGGTTGGAGCCCTGGTCTGGGAAGATCCCACATGCCAGCGGAGCAACTGGGCCCGCAAGCCACAACTACTGAGCCTGCGCGTCTGGAGCCTGTGCTCCGCAACAAGAGAGGCCGCGATAGTGAGAGGCCCGCGCACCGCGATGAAGAGTGGCCCCCGCTTGCCGCAACTAGAGAAAGCCCTCGCACAGAAACGAAGACCCAACACAGCCAAAAATAAATTAATTAATTAATTAATTTTAAAAATACATCTGTATAAGTCACACACACATAACTCCCTGCCCTGTGAAAACTGGCTTTAAATTTGGAGTAAATGCTCTTCTGCAGTAAAACTGTTTTCTGTTCAACCTCTTACAATATTATGTGCATCCCGACATCTTACTTTGTGCAGACCTGAATATCCCCCAGAAAATAGATAATTTAATAAAAGCGGGTGATATGAATCACCCAGGGACAATCTGAATTATTATCTGTAGATAATTCATTATGCACATATTTCTAGTGAGATTCTTAAATCAGCAGGGCTTCTTAATCAGAGACTTTCAAATCTTGTCTATAATAACTAGAGACTTGACCCATAAATCAGCAAATAGGCCAGCAGGCTCACCACATGCTTCACATTTCTTCTTGGGAGAAAAAGACACTTAATTATCCTGAGGTCACAGAAGAAGGGAAAAATGGACATGAAACTTGTTGGGGGTTTTATAGGAAAGTATAACTAATTTCAATAGTGTCTTCAAAGTGAGCTCATGAAAAGAAGACAATGAAAACATTTGAAATCAAGGTAGGTGTTTTACACAGAGAAAGATGTTTTAAATGTTCACAGGAACAACCTTACCAACCAACCCTGCTTCTCATTTCCATTAAGACCACTGTCTCAAATTTGAGCATTTTTCTTCATGTTTCATGTTACCAGTTTTGCAAATTAAATTTCTAATATGGAAGACATGGATAATGAGGCTGAATATAACGATGAAAATATCTAGTCACAGACTTGGAACGTAAGTGTTAATAAAAGAATCAAGTTTATCCTCTGTTTCTGGTATCTTTCCTTACCCCTACTTCACTAGAACTTCTCACTTATTACTCTGTCCTCTTCCTACTCTTCAGGTCTTATTCTTCTACCTCCTATGGTAAAAACCTGCACTCAGTGAAGGACCCTATATTGATCTCATAGTGCAGTGTGAAGCCGGTGAGCTTCACACTAACCCTAACTCCATGGGATAAAGGCCCAGAAGACTTGGGTTCAAATCCCAATGCCCATTAGCACTATGTAGTGGTACAGCTGGTACAATGCCCAGATACCCCTTCCCTGGCTGGTACACTCATCTCCTAGCTGCTTTAACTGGAGGGGGCTAGCTGCTCACAGCTGTTCTCTTCTCTAGGAAATTGCTCTCAGACAAATGGGAGCTCCTTCTCCCAGGAGATTAAGGCCCCCTCCCCTCCCAGGAGCAGCCATTAGCCAATAGCTGACTGACAAAAGAGTACAAAAGGCCAACCATCTCAAGGGGGGACCAATTCTGTGGTGCTACTTGTGCCCCATGGCTGCCTTGGGATGAGGCTGCAATCAGCCTGTAGTCGAGACCACTTCCTTGTGTAGCTCTCTTCCCCTGCCCTATCCTGCTTCCCTTTTTCCCCTTCTCCTAAGAGCACTTACTCAACAAGCCACTGGAAAAAGAATCTCTGCTTCAGCCTCTGCTTTTAGGGAACCCAGCCTAAGATATGCTGAGACCCTGGGCACTCACTTAACATGTCTATTAAGCAGCTCCCTCACAGGCAAAGTGAAGATGATAATACACATCTCACAAGATTGTTGTACAGGTTACATGAGAAAACTAGCATAAAACCCCTTAATCTACTAAAGTGCTATTTGAATTTAAAGGATTATTATGACCTAATGTAAATGTAAGACAATGGCTGTGTTACTTTTCCTGTCGATGGAGTGGAGGGGAGCTGAGTGTACTTCCTTGATAATGGAGCTTCTTCACTTGGCTTCTGGTTCTCCTCTTACTTCGCTAGGTCCCCAATGCTGGCTCCAACTCCTTTGCCCAGCCTCTAAATCCAGGCAGCATAAGCAGCTAGGGCCACCACAGGCCACCTCTTTTCATTCCCAGTACATGCTGAGGTTCTCCATATACTGAAGAATCCCAGCTCTCAACCCCCAGCTCTGACCTCTCTCTAGAACTCCAGACTCACATTTCCTAGTGTCTCTTTGGAAAATCCATGTGGCTATCTGGCAGACATCTGACTTCACACGGCCAAAGCATTACTGTTGACTCCCTGTCTCTTAGCTGGCTTCCCCACTGCTGCCCGCCTTCCTCAACTCAGTAAACGGTTGCCTTCCAGAGAGCTGCTCAAGTCAGAACTCTAGCAATTATACTTGATTCTTTTTTTCTTTCACCCTTTATGTACAATCCAGCAGTAAGCTCTGCCAACTCTTCCTCCAAATTCCACTTCCCTCCCTCTCCACTACCAATGACATAATCCAAGTCCCCATCATCTCTTACTTGAGACACTGCACACAAGACTTTCAGTGCTAAATCTGGGAGAGAACTAGGCAAAGCGGGACCATTGGTCACCCTCCTAAGAGGTGAGGCAAAACTCCTTCAGCTCTAGGGCGGGGAGCACCACGGAGGAACCTCAGTAAGGAAAGCAGTGTCTGAGTGGCAAGAGGGGTTAGTTAGGAGCCTGATGGGGCATGGTGCTGCATAGCAAATGTCCTTGGACAGGTTTTAAATCTTGGTGGGCTTTATTATTATTGTTATCATTATTTTACTTTTTAGTTTGGAGAAAGTTTCAACTAGAGAAATCAGCAAGAATAGTACAAAGAACTTCCATATACTTTTTACCCAGATTTGACAATTTTTAACACTTTGCCATATTTGCTTTGTTATTCTCTGTCATTTTTTCTGGACAGTTTGAGAGCAGACTGTATCTTTATGCTTCTTAACCCCTTAATATTTCAGTGTGTATATCCGAAGAACAAAATATTCTCTTATATGACTATGACACAGTTATCAAATTTAGGAAATTTAACATCGATAGAATACTTTCACTTAATCAACAGCCTATATTCCAAACAAACTAATTGTCCCAGTAATGTGCTTTATAATAAAAAAGAAAACTTTCATTCCAAGATCACATATTGCATTTAGTTTTCATCTACGTAACAAAGAAGAAAGAAAAACGTGGACTTTGCAAGATACTTCTCTGTGGAAGGATTTTAAGTTTAAATATGTATAAAAGGGAACCACTGGAAATTAAGATGATGAGACAGACTTGAGGTCTATTTTTATAACTTATTAGTTGTTTTATTTTTATTCATTTAGCAAATATTTATGAGTGCCTAGAATGTGTCTAGAAACCTCAGGCAAATTTCTTCCCCCATCTCAAATCTTATGGTTTTATCTGTAAATTAGGGTTATTAATAATATTTTCAAATAATTTTTGAGAAGATTGGATAAGAAGAATATAGATCTTTAAGCAGATTCAAAACTAGAAAGGTCTATACAAATATAAATCAATGTTTATGTTCTTGATAATGATATTCAGTGTCAGGGCCATTCGGGTTGAACTTGAGAAGCAAGTGACCAAAAAACCCTTGATGAGGATGACAAAAACTGTTATTTAAAAATAGTCTTGTGTACATGATTTTTATGCTGAACTAAACTGCACTGTATCCCCATTGAACTAACTTTCATGGAAAACAGTGTGTGGGTATATGAGGGTAGATGGAAATCGCAGCAGGACCATTTGACACTATGGAATTGTTCAAAGTCAAGACAAAGCTAAAGATGAAGAGTTTGGATTTTGGCATATGACCATCAAAGCTGCATACAGAATAGAGGCGATGATAGTAGTGACTTGATAGCACTTGAATTAGATTCAACACATTTGATAGACAATACTTCATCAAAAGCCTTGCTGTGAACTTCCAGACAACACATCTATCTCTACAAGACCTCACAGATTTTTTTTTTTCCTGGAACTCCAGGAAACCAATCATGTATCTCTTTCTCTCCACCCTTACCCAGCATTTCAAGCCAGAAAGACCGGGGTTCAAAGTCCAACTTCCCAACAGACTATCTGTGTGAATTTGAGAAATTTACATTACTTGTCTAGGTGTATTCTCTCATCTGTAGAATAAGACCTACCTCACAGAGTTGTTATAACAAAGTAACTCTCAAAGTGTGGTCACAGATCAGCAGCTGCACCATCATTTGGGCACTTGCTTGAGATGCAAATTCTTGGGCCCCATCCAAGACCTACTGAATCAAAAACTTTGAGGGTGGGACCCAGACGTTTGTACCTTAACAAGCCCTTCAGGTGATACTAGGCAGGCTAGAGTTTGAGAAGCACTGTTATAATGGACTAAACGATGTAATGTATTTAAATAACTCTGGCACAATACCAGGCAGCCACATCACAGAGTAACTGCACAGTAAGTGTTAGTTCTCTCCTCCTCCTCTCCCACCCTCCACAACTCAACCAACACACAAACACATGCACACGCACACAGATGCGCGTGCACACCCCAATCAATAATTGTTTGGAATACTGTACATGAAAGAAAACACTACTGTTTCAAAATTACATACATAAGAGCTGGAAGTATACCTATAAAACTTGATATGTTTCAAGACAATTAGTAATGTCATCGTTCTCACATTTTGCCAACTTGATACTGGGAAAATAGTCCATCAATAAATATTTGTCAAATGTTTATCATCTGTCTAGCATATGATAAACTCTGGTTGCTAGAGACGATGTTAGAAAAGTAGAAAAAATTGTTGCTGCCTTCAAAGAGCTGAGTGGGGGAAAAAATGAAGGTAATTAACATTGACTGAACATCTACTATGTGATAGGGACTGTCACGGTGGGAAATTATCCTGATGAATTGGGAGAGTCCACATACACTGTCAGAAAAGCTATCCAAGAGGATACAGAAACAGAAAGGCTCACAGATCAAATTACAATGTTCAAATCATATAATTTGAGTTGACTCAAAATACACAATGAGAAGGAAAGGGAAAGAGATAGACTGGGTTAACACATTTGGGATAGGATGCATGTGGGATGAAAGGACCACGATACCTGAATCATAGGTTATGCAAAGTTTATATGTCCTGTATCTCTCGGTCACATCACCTGCTGACGTGGTTACAAAGATCAGAGTCGAGAATGAACAAGGAGACTCAGCAAATGGAAGTTACCTGGAGACAGTAACTTCTTGGTCTATCAAATGTGACACAGGGACAAGTATGCCTGGTTACTGCTATAATATGCCAATAATCCACTGAACAGCCACTGCACTGCTTTCGTCTGTGTGTCTCAAACAGAGGACATGTGGGGCCAGAACAGGTGTCACTAATGGGTGGCTGATTTAAGAAATCTACAATTCTTGTGAATACTCGGTCTGACGTGGTCCTTTTTGTCAATGTCCAGCATATGTGCTCTACTTACCTTACCACTGAGATGTATCTAATACATCTCAAGCTATTGGCAATCTGTTGTTTCTCTATTCCACCTATTATCTTGATTTCTCTTGCTCTCTATACTGTAGAAGTGAATATTCTTAAATAATAAAGCAAACACACATTTCAGGTACTATGTAGGAGGTTTCCACATTATCTTCTCACTTAATTCTGATATTTAAGGAGGTAAAAAGACATGTTATATGCACTGAACAATGTGAGAACACTCCAATGCAATACATAGTCAGTCAATGGCTTGATGATATGGAGACCATACTCTAGAGATTCTAGTACAGAAAAGTGGGCTTATTCAATGAAGAGTTCATGGAGGAGTTGCTTCTCCACCTAACCTTGAAGAAAGTAAGGGACTCTGCCTGAAAGACAGTAGGGGTATGTATATTACCAACAGAGCAAGGAGCATAAATCTGGAGAGATATAAGGAGAGATCACTGACGGGGAAACAAGGCCAGGTTTGGCTGCAGGAAGAGGTGCAGTCAACTAGGAGAAGATGGAGCTGATAGAAGGAGAAAGCCAAAATGATTCAAAGAGAAAGTTGGCCTTGCTCCTGTAAACCAGTGGTTTTCAAACATTTTTGAAGATACACTCCTATTAGTAAAATATTGGGGGCACACCTTCTGTGGTAGACTTATTACTGCTCAAAATGTTTGCTGACACTCCCTGTTTAGAATTATGCTTTCTCACCATACTGGTGTCAGCCTTGGCCAATAGCCTTGCTTTGGCTAATGAAATTGATTGGAAGTGATATGCCCCACTTCTGAAGAACAGTTTAAGAACCTCAGTGTGATTCCACCATATTTAACTTTCTAGCAATGCCCCAGATAGGGGATGCCCCTTCAGCCTTGGTTCTAAAATGAAAATGGCCTGGAGGCTACAGCCAGCCTAACGTGGATAAAAAATACAAGTAAGAAATAAACTTTTTTTGTATGCCACTGAGATTTGCAGGTTGCTTGTTACTATATTATAACTTAGCTCACTGATACAGCTTCTAGTTAGCATTGTTTTGGAGGTTCTGGCCAGTACAGTAAGACAAAAAGGAAAAAAAATGTCTTCGGACTGATAAGGAAAAACAAATTTTTGGCAGGTGATTACAATTTCCTATGCAGAAAAATCGAGAGAACTTACAGATAAATTATTATTAGAATTCATAAGCTGGATTGGCAAGATTGCTGAATACAAACTCAAAATACAAAAATCAATAGATTTTCTATACCCCAGAAAAAATTAGTTAGAAGGCATAAGTTTCGAAAAAGTGCCACTTAAATTAGCAGCAGAAATAAATGTTTCTAGTAAAAAAATCTAGCAAAAGATGAGTAAGTCCTTTATGGGAAAATTATAATACTGTATAGGAACACACTAAAGAAAACTTAAATAAATGGAGAAATATAGCATATTCCTGGTTTGGAAGACTCAGTATTGTAAAGATGTCATTTCTTCCCAGTTGAACCCATACAGCCAATGTTATTTTAATCAAAGATTCCACAGGGTTAGTGTGAAATCTGACAAGCTGATTCTAAAATTATACAGAAGGGAATTGGACCAACAAAAGCCTAAAGAAGAAAAATAAAGTAGGCAGACTTGCCCTATGAGGCATCAAGTTTTATTCAATGGCTATAATAGTTAAGACAATGTAATACTGACAAAGGGATATATATACATTTCACCAAAGAGGAAATTAAAATGGCCATAACATATGAAGAGATGCTGAACCTTACAAGTATTCTGGAAAATAGAAATTAAAACCACAAGATGGTGGGAATGTAAATTGATACAGCCACTATAGAGAACAGTATGGAGGTTCCTTAAAAAACTAAAAAGAGAACTACCATATGACCCAGCAATCCCACTACTGGGCATATACCCTGAGAAAACCATAATTCAAAAAGAGTCATGTACCACGATGTTCATTGCAGCTCTATTTACAGTAGCCAGGACATGGAAGCAACCTAAGTGTCCATCGACAGATGAATGGATAAAGAAGATGTGGCACATATATACAATGGAATATTACTCAGCCATAAAAAGAAATGAAATTGAGTTATTTGTAGTGAGGTGGATGGACCCAGAGTCTGTCCTACAGAGTGAAGTAAGTCAGAAAGAGAAAAACAAACACCGTATGCTAACACATATATATGGAATCTAAAAAAAAAAAAATGGTCATGAAGAACCTAGGGGCAGGATGGGAATAAAGACGCAGACCTACTAGAGAATGGACTTGAGGACACGGGGAGGGGGAAGGGTAAGCTGGGGCAAAGTGAGAGAGTGGCATGGACATATATACACTACCAAATGTAAAACCGATAGCTAGTGGGAAGCAGCCGCAAAGCACAGGGAGATCAGCTCGGTGCTTTGTGACCACCTAGAGTGGTGGGATAAGGAGGGTGGGAGGGAGGGAGATGCAAGAGGGAAGAGATATGGGGATATATGTATATGTATAGCTGATTCACTTTGTTATACAGCAGAAACTAACACACCATTGTAAAGCAATTATACTCCAATAAAGATGTTAAAAAAAAAAAAACAAACACAAGATACCATTTTCTATACAACAGATTGGCAAAATCAAAAAATCAGATAATAAACAAAGTTTGATAAAAGATGTAAAACAATGTATACTTTCATCTGCTGTTGGTAGAAGCTCATCAATTTTGGAAAAGTTGAACACGCACATATCTATGACCTAATAATTTCATCTCTAGGTATATGCCCTAGAGAACTCCTTGCATATGTACCAGGAGATGTAGAAAGAATGCTTACAGCAGTCTCATTCCTGAGTGCAAAACACTGAAAACAACCAGCTCTCCATCATCAGCAGAAAGATCATTAGACAGAGATATATTCGTACACTGAGATGCTGTGCAACAGTGGACATGAACAAACTACAGCCGCATGCATCAACATGAATGAGGCTCAAAGATGCAAAGTTGAGTGAAAGGGCCAGGTCACCGAAGAATGCATCCAGTATGAACCCAACTGTCTACCATTCCAATCACAGAAAACTAAGCAACATATTGTTAAGAGACATATTCATGTGTGGTTAAAAAAAAAAAAAACCTATGAAGCAAATGAGCTAATTATCAATACAAAATCCAGGATACTGGTCACCTGGGCGTTTAGGGACAGGCTCTCCAGAGAGCTTCTAAGGTGGTGGTAATGTTCTATTTCTGAAGCTGGGTGGTAGGTCCATGAATGTGCATTTTATTAGTATTATTTACTTTGCAGGTATACATTTTACGCTCTTACATGTATGATATATTTCATAATAACTTTTAAATTAATGGGCATAACCATATAGATATATATATTTTATACATAAGTACTGTACTCTATGTAGGAATAATAAAACACATAAAAACAGACATTTAAAAACACATAAAAACAGACATTTTTAAAGGGTAAAATAAAATACTCTTTTAATTTTGTCCATGGTCCCCAAAAATACTTCTGTTATCAAATTGTAGAAGTTTGGCTTCATGTTCTGAATATTTAGCTTTTAATGTCTTGCTAATCATGGTAGCTTCATGTCAGCTAATTTTCTCAAGACTGATATACACTTAGGGTGATGTATATTGTTAATGACAGTGGATGTATATTAATTTTTCAAATGGTCTTCTTTAATAATTTCCAATTTTTGGATAACTTCTTGTTAGATCTTATAAGATTGTCACTATTTTTACTTCATAATATGACTGATGAAGACCTAGTTCTAAGTGTAGGAGGAGTGTCAGCTTCTCCATTTACTTGTATTATTCTTGGTATTTTCATCCATCTGAGGATCCTTTGTAAGAATCTCTTGAAGCCCTTATCAGTGTCTCAAGAGTTCATTTAAACTTCTTAATATAATCTGTAAATCTCCTCAACTAGGCTTACAAAAACTGTAATTGTTTCTACTGTCTACTGCTATATAACTACCCCAAAGCACAGGAGCTTAAAACAATAATTTAGCATTGTTATTATGATTAAATATTAAAATTTTGTCAGTTAAGAATTTGGACAAGACACTGTAGGAACAGCTAATTTCTGTTTCATGGTGTTTGGGACCTCAGCTGGGATAACTGCATTGTCTGGGAGACAGAACAGTAAAGCCAGGCATCTCTCTCTCTGTACAGCTTCTCCGTTTGGCTAGCTTGGGCTTCCTCAGAGCATGGCTGCCCCAAGGTTCTAAAAGTGCAATGCAGAAACTATTAGGCTTTTTATAGGATAGACCCATAACTGGCATAGTGTCACTTCCACCATACACTATTGGTCAAGTAAGTCACTAAGGCCAGCCTAGATTCAAGTGGGAGGGCAATGAGATTCCACCTCTCAGGAGTAGAAAAGAATCTGCAGCCGTATTTAGTCTTCCATAGAAACATATCACCAAAAGGGAGCCGCTGTAAACCCTCCTCACTGCAGAACCAAATCTTCCCCCAGAAGTGGGACATGAAGGTCTCATACATTGTCCCAGTAAAGAAACCAGGCTTAGTCAGTTATTAAACACTAGCAAAGCTTGTTTCCTTTCTTTTTTGATAAAAATAAATACAATTAGAAATTCCTGCCTTCCTATGAGGGCACCTGCTCCTTTCTAAGTATAGACAGGCATTATGGATGCTTGAAAGAGGCAACGATCACACTGAACTGAAAGAGACGAATTAGTGATTTGCTACGGCTCCACAACCCATGCAGCTGGGTTGCAGAAATTTGAACATTTGAAGTAAATGCTCTCAATTGGCTTCCAAATGCCAGTCTCTTGTTTTCATCACACAGTGGCCTGGCTTCGAGTGCTGGGCTGGCTGCTAGGTGCAGCTTTAGCAGTCCTGCCGCACACTCTGACAGGTGGATGGGTTACTTTCACGGAGCCAGAGGGCCCACAGCTGCTAATAGTAATTATACTTGTCAGCAATGCATTCCCCTCAGGAAACTCCTGCTGCTTCATTAGGGCTAATTGCCAATAGGCAGTGCAATTTCCTAGAAGAGGAGGGGACATAAACCCGCAGGGAGTTGACAGAACAGCTGTGTGAGCTCAGAGAAGCCAGATGTGGCCATGTGCCATTAAAGTGTAGCTAAGAGCCGCTGAATTCATTCAACCCAGTCCAGGGAACAGAAGAAAATAAAGAATCTGGTGAGGTAGGCCAAACTCCTCTCCATCTTGACTCTCCTACCAGCTTTTGCAGAAAATATGAACACACCTTCCTGGACTTCCAACTTAAAAAAAAAACAACTCTATTTTGAAAAGACATTTCTTAACCTTATATAGGATGTGGGGTTTGAAGAATTTCTCTATAATTGGTTTCATTAATTTATTATTTATGTACCTACAATGTGTCTAGATCTATGCCCACACTCAGGGTATAAGATGAGGTACTCTGTCTGGCGGGAGTCACACCATATGTAGGGTCTTGAAAGTTAAAGTAAGGACTTTGGTTTTCAATATGAAATGAAAAGCCACCGAAGCAGACAAATGCCACGATCTTACATTTCGAACTGTCAGTCTGTTTACTCTGTTGACAACTGACTACAAGGGAGCAAAGGTAGAAGCAAGGACGCGGATAGGGAAGCAACCGCAGTGAGCAGGGGGAGAGATGATGGGGGCTCAGACCAGGGTGGTCATGGGGAGGTAATGGGAAGTGAGAAGCCTGGGGATATATTTGGAAGGTAGAATCAATAGAATATCTGGATGCGTTGAATGTGGAGTACAAAAGAGAGGAATGGAGATGATTCCAAGGTTTGGGGCATAAGTAACTCCCCCAAAGGATGGAGCTGTCATCAACTGAGATGAAAAAAGCCATGAGTAGCAGAGTGGGGGGAAATCAGGAATTCAGCTTGAAATGGTGATTTTGAGATGTCTGTCTGACATCCAAATGGAAATGTCCAATAAGCAGTTGGATGTGTGTGTCTGGAGTTGAGGAGAGAGGTCTGGACTGCATGTAAACTTTGGAGTCATTGATATATTCACAGTGTTTGGTTATTTAAAAACGAGATGAGTTCACCAAGGGAGTGAGCGCAGATAGAGGAAAGAAAATGACGGAAGACAAAGCTCCGGGACACTCCACCACTGAGAGAGCAGGGGGAAAAGGAGGTGCTGGCAAAGAGACTGGGAAGAAACAACCAGGGAGGTAGGAGGAAACCCAAGGGCACAGTGTGTCAGAAGCCACATGAAGGAAGTGTGATTAATGGATGAGGGATACTCAGCCCTGTCTCATAATGCTGACTGGTCGGGTAACACGAAAACTGAGCTGACCACTGGACTGCTGTACAGGAAACTCTCAATATTTAAAATTAAATTTTTAGTAGTTTTCTCTGTGTCAATCTTTAACATCAGCAAAACTTTTACAGTGCTCATTTGGAAGAGTGCGTCACTCCCTTACAGAGTAATCTAGTTCTAATATTCTTTTTTTTCCCCCAGATTTACAAAAAAAATTATAAATAATGAAATTAGAAAGTAAAAGCCTCCTTTAATTAGGGTGGGAGCTAAGGTAGAGCAGAGGCGAGACGTGTGTTGCACATATCAGTTGAATCAGCACTTGTCCAGCTTCTGATACAAATCTGATCACATCTCCTGATAATTGTTAAATGTCTTGCTATAGCCTCTACCTCTTCACGTTTGCAGAACGTCTCTCTTAGCACCTTCCTGACGCTCCCAATTTGTCTCAGAACCCTCAAGGCCTCCTTAATCCAAAGTTAAAATACTGCTTTCGGGTGAAATGTATAATACAGTGGCTAAGAGCCTGGATTCTCAAACTACATTGCTGGAGTTCAAATCCTAGCTCCATCTCCGTATTAGTCAGCTATCACTAGGTTATGGTGCCTAACAACAAATATTAATTACAACAGCAAATATACATTTCTCCTGCATTTGACATGTGGGCGGCTATAGGTACCTGTGACTATGCTCCTGACTCTGGGTCACGGTGGGGTCTGTTCCATGTGTCTCCTTGACTGAAGGCGCAATCTTGAGAAATGTCTGTTCTAGTGGAAGACAAAAGAGAGTAATCCATACTACACAAACACTTTTAAAGCTTCTGCTTGGATGTCACATCCATTCACATTCCTTTGGCTAAAGTAAGTCACATAGTATGGTTTCTACCATCAATTCCTCCCTTCCCTATATGTATGTGCTGCTCTGCATTTCAAAGAGTAGGACTTATTTCCAACCCTCATGAATCTGGACTGACCTTGTGAACTTGCCTGGACCAACAGAGTGTGGCAGGAAGTGTCACTTTAGGATTTTCAAGCCCAAGTCTTAAGAAGGCTGGCAGCTTCCACCTCCTCTGTTTTAGGACCCGGTTGGCATGCCGGAAGAAATTCCAGACTGGACTGCAGAATGAACAGAATCCACATGAAGGGAAGTTCTGAAGGATAAGAGGCCATCCTGGACATTCCAGTCTCAGCTAGATCCCAGGTGATGTGGGTACATGAAGAGACCCCAAGTAAGACCACCGGAAGAACTTCCAGCTGAGCCCCAGCAAAACCACCAAATCATGAGAAATAATGAAGTGGTGTTTTAAGCCACTAACTTTCAGGGTAGTTTTGCAAGAACAGCTAATTGGCGTGCATTGGTCAAGTCCTAAATCAATGGAGCAGGGATGTATATTTCTCCCATGAGATATGTGGAGAGGAAAGTATTTTTTAACAGTAGTACAATGTAACACAGTCCTTCCGTAACACTGTTAACTACTTCAGCACTCCGTGTTTCACCTGCTGATCTGGAAATAGGAGTTGATTTTTAATTGTAACCACCTCATTAGATGGTTGTGAGGGTTAAATAAGTAAATAGGGTTAAATAAATAAAGGCATGTAACACACTCAGACTTGGAATAAAATGCTAGATATTTTTTGTTCAATCCCTAATACGCTTTCTTGCTGGTATCGCTTTGTGGCACCCATAAAGTCGTTTGCAAGCCGTGACCCTTCCCTTAGTCCAGATCTCTGCAGGCCACAGACATTCCTCAAGGAAGGACAATAGCACTCCAGCCAATTATTTAACTCTAGCCAGGTTGACACATACATGCTCAGTTATTACCCCCAAAGCACCTTTTGTCAGGAAGGACCTCCAGCCTGGACCACACACACACGGTGTCAGAAACAATCTCTCATCCACCCCCATGTAGGGCCTGGTACTGGACCCCAATCACCCATCGAGGCTTCTTCTCTTGTGGTGGTGAGTCCCTTTGGGGCCTTTCATGTCCTTCCCCGTGACAAAACTCCATCAGGACCATTTCAAACCATGAAAGAAGAGAGACAGAGGTCATGGCCTCTTTCCTCCCAGAAGATTCTTTGGTTCCTGAGGATATTTACCCATCTCCTCCCCAGAAACAGCTCTGTGTTGTACCAAGTACTGGGAGAGAGTTTTTGCCAGAACCTAAAATGATAATGATAGTTGTTGTTTGATAGGGAAATTTCACCTGTTTTTTTCTCTTTCTCTCTCTCTCTTTCTCTCTCTCTCTTTCTCCTTTCTCAGAGTATTTTGTGTAGGTTTTTTTTTACTATGAGAATGTATTATTTATAACTAGAAAACAATAAATCAAAGGAGAAGAAAATGTGACGGCTTAAAAAAAAATCCCCCCAGTGGTGTCTCAGTATTTAAACATGCAACTCTATTTAATTATGCAAATTTAAGGTTGTTTAACAAATTCTCTGTAATTCATGACATGTTAAGTTGATGTTGGAGTCCTGACCTACTGAATTAGAAGAAAGCCTTATATTTTTCTTTACCAAACATTTCTAAGAATCTCTAGGGATGCTTATCAGCATCTTTGAATCCATATTGATAGTTCCCTGTATTTTATATGCAGAACAAATCCCTTCTAATGCTCAGGCCCTGGGCAGAATAGAGCAACCTGTATAGATTCTCGGTTCCCTTCCTCTGTGAAGACTTGTCCTTAACTACAGTGAGCTGTTCGAAAATGTCGATTTTATCATTATTCAGGTAGTATACGATGAGGCCAAAAGATCAGGAGATGATTACCATTGAAAAGATTGTTTGTTACTCAGATCCCAAGAGGAGGGGACACACCACACCACGCAGGGCCACACAGAGAAGAACCGGGGCTGATCAGGAAGCAGAGGGAGTGAGGGGAAAATGTGGGCAGAAGCCTTCTTGTGGTTTCCATGGAAAGCAAAAGGCAAGGCAAGGTAAGCACGTTTAGGATTGGCTAGTTTGAATAATTTCTGCAGGCGCTGGGGCAGAGGGGCTGCCCTGAGTTATCAAATATTTGGCCCCGGGGTGATTAGGGCAAGGGAATATTGGCCAGGAGTATAAGAGCCAGACAGAGGAGATGTTTGTTTGTTTGTTTGTTGGCCGTACCGCTCAGCATGCAGGATCTTAGTTCCCCGACCAGGGATCAAACCCGTGCCCCCTGCAGTGGAAGCGTGGAGTCTTAACCACTGGACTGCCAGGCAAGTCCCTAGATAGAGGAGATGGGGGAAGTGTGGGCTCTGGACTGGTTAGTTTGCACATGAAAGGCTGTTTGCTATCTCTAGGAATGAGCTGACTGTGGGAGGAACAGTTCCTCCCTGGTCACCTGTCATTGAGGCCCCAGATGCCACAGCATCAAGAATAGAGAAAATAAGGGACTTCCCTAGTGGTCCAGTGGCTAAGACTCTGCGCTCCCAATGCAGGGGGCCTGGGTTCCATCCCTGGTCAGGGCACTAGATCCCACATGCCACAGCTAAGATCCAGTGCAGACAAATAAATATTTTTTTAAAAAAAAGAATAGAGAAAATAAGAAAATATAGTTAATATATGAGCCTTTGTTAGGGACCATCCTCATGCCTTAGACCAGTTTCTACATCCCTGAACCTCAATGGTGGAGGGGTGGGGGGCACTGTCCAATTCTACCTACAGAAAGCTTAAGCCCTCAAGGCTCTCAGGTCAGAGTACCCCATTCCATACATTGCTTTTTTTTTTTTAAAGAAATCTATTTCTGAATTAAGAACTGAATTTATACTATTATGACATTTCTAAGCATCCTTTGGTCATTCCTTGCCCCCTTTTCTGTTTCCTCCACTAGACACTAATTTGCAGGAGGCAGGAACAGTGACTTCCTATTCATCCTTGCATCTCTAGATGCACACAGTACTAATTGATACTTAGATATTTATTAAACAATTAATAAATTCAGGAAATAGGACATCTGGGGAAAATATATGAGTACAGGTGTATAATTCTCTCTCCACTGTTTATGATCCTTGAAATTTTACCAAGCAAATTGAAAATAGGAGAAAACTGTTCCCTAAAATTAGTGCTCACTCCCTTCCCTGGACCAGTTTTTAAACAACTTTATCAATAGATAACTTACATACTATGAAGTTCACCCATTTAAAGTGCACTAATTCAACGGGTTTTAGTGTATTCACAGAGTTGTACTCCCAACCACCATAAGCATCCTTAGAGACTCTCAGAAACTAAAAAAAAAAACAAAACAAAAAAACAACTTAGACCTTTTTCCAGTTCAGTAGGTCAGGACTCCAACATCAACTTAGCATTTCATGGAGTACAGGAAATTTGATAAGCAGCCTTAAGTCTGCATAATTAAATAGAGTTGCATGTTTAAACACTGAGACACCACAGGGGGAAGGAGTCTTTTTTTAAAGCGCTCTCGCTTTTTCTCCTTTGATTTATTGTGTTCTAGATATAAATAATACATTCTAAAAAGCTACACAAAATATTCTGAGAGATGGAGAAAGAAAAAGAAAGGAGAAAAAGCAGGTGTAATTTTCCTATCAAATTATAACTAGTTATCACTGTAGGTCCTGGCAAAAGGTCTCTCTCCAATACTTGGTTCAACACAGAGCTGTTTCTGGGGAGGAGGTGGGTAAATATCCTCAGGGACCAAAGAATCTCCTGGGAGAAAAGAGACTATGACCTCTGTCTCACTTCTTTCATGGTTTGAAATGGTCCCAATGGAAGTTTTCCAGTGGGAAGGACTGCATTTTAAGAAAAATAGAGGGGAAGGAAGGTGCATTGGAGGAAGGTTAGTGAGAGAAATCTAAAATAGGAGAAGAAAGAAAGGAGAGATGATTTATATCTATCTCCCATAAATGTTGAGGGAAAGCTTGGGGAAGGAATACGTTTAAAAAAAAAAAGGCAATGTATGAATTGAAATGCTCATATATTACTGGTGGGAATGTAAAATGGTGCAGCCACTACGGAAAACAGTCTGATAGCTCTTCAAAAGGCTAAACACATAATTACCAAATGACCCAACAATTCCACACCTAGTTATATACCTCCAAAGAACTGAAATCAGGTGTTCAAACAAAAACCGGTACATGAAAGTTCATAAGGATCTGGGTTCAAGATGGCGGAGTAGAAGGACACGCGCTCGCTCCCTCTTGAGATAACACCGTTATCACAACTAACTGCCGAACAATCATCGACAAGAAGACACTGGAACTCACCAAAAAAGATATCCAACATCCAAAGACAAAGGAGAAGCTGCAGTGAGAGGGTAGGAAGGCACAATCACAATAAAATCAAATCCCATCACTGCTGGGTGGGTGACTCACAAACTGGAGAACACTTATACCACAGAAGTCCACCCACTGGAGTGAAGGTTCTGAGCCCCACGTCAGGCTTCCCAACCTGGGGGGTCCAGCAATGGGAGGAGGAATTCCCAGAGAATCAGACTTTGAAGGCTAGTGGGATTTGATTACAGGACTTCGACAGGACTGGGGGAAACAGAGACCCCACTCTTGGAGGGCACACACAAAGTAGTGTGTGCACTGGGACCCAGGGGAAGGAGCAGTAACCCCACAGGAGACTGAACCAGACCCACCTGCTAGTGTTGGAGGGTCTCCTGCAGAGGCGGGGGTGGCTGTGGCTCACTGTGAGGACAAGGACACTGGCAGCAGAAGTTCTGGGAAGTACTCCTTGGCATGAGCCCTCCTGGAGTCAGCCATTAGCCCCACCAAAGAGCCAGGTAGGGTCCAGTGTTGGATCGCCTCAGGCCAAACAACCATCAGGGAGGGAACCCAGCCCCACCCATCAGCAGACAAGCAGATTAAAGTTTTACTGAGCTCTGCCCACCAGAACAACACCAGCTCTACCCACCACCAGTCCCTCCCATCAGGAAGCTTGCACAAGCCTCTTAGAAAGCCTCATCCACCAGGGAGCAGACAGCAGAAGCAAGAAGAACTACAATCCTGCAGCCTGTGTAACGAAAACCACATTCACAGAAAGACAAACAAGATGAAAAGGCAGAGGGCTATGGACGAGATGAAGGAACAAGATATAACCCCAGAAAAACAACTAAATGAAGTGGAGATAGGCAACCTTCCAGAAAAAGAATTCAGAATAATGATAGTGAAGATGATCCAGGACCTCAGAAAAAGAATGGAGGCAAAGATTGAGAAGATGCAAGAAATGTTTAACAAAGACCTAGAAGAATTAAAGAACAAACACCTAGAAGAATTAAAGACAAAGAAACAGAGATGAACAATACAATAACTAAAATGAAAAATACACCAGAAGGAATCAATAGCAGAATAACTGAGGCAGAAGAACGGATAAGTGACTTGGAAGACAGAATGGTGGAATTCACTGCCGTGGAACAGAATAAAGAAAAAAGAATGGAAAGAAATGAAGACAGCCTAAAAGACCTCTGGGACAACATTAAACGCAACAACATTCATATTATAGGGGTCCCACAAGGAGAAGAGAGAGAGAAAGGACCCGAGAAAATATTTGAAGAGATTATAGTCGAAAACTTTCCTAACATGGGAAAGGAAATAGCCACCCAAGTCCAGGAAGCGCAGAGAGTCCCAGGCAGGATAAACCCAAGGAGAAACACGCCGAGACACACAGTAATCAAAGTGGCAAAAATTAAAGACAAAGAAAAATTATTGAAAGCAGCAAGGGAAAATGACAAATAACATACAAGGGAACTCCCATAAGATTAACAGCTGATTTCTCAGCAGAAACTCTACAAGCCAGAAGGGAGTGGCATGATATACTTAAAGTGAGGAAAGGGAAGAACCTACAACTAAGATTACTCTACCCGGCAAGAATCTCATTCAGATTCGATGGAGAAATCAAAAGCTTTACAGACAAGCAAAAGCTAAGAGAATTCAGCACCACCAAACCAGCTCTACAACAAACGCTAAGGGAACTTCTCTAAGTGGGAAACACAAGAGAAGAAAAGGACATAGAAAAACAAACCCATAACAATTAAGAAAATGGTAATAGCAACATACATATCGATAGTTACCTTAAACGTGAAAGGATTAAATGCTCCAACCAAAAGACCCAGGCTTGCTGAATGGATACAAAAACAAGACCCATATATATGCTGTCTACAAGAGACCCACTTCAGACCTAGGGACACATACAGACTGAAAGTGAGGGGATAGAAAAAGATATTTCATGCAAATGGAAATCAAAAGAAAGCTGGAGTAGCCATACTCATATCAGATAAAATAGACTTTAAAATAAAGAATGTTACAACAGACAAGGAAGGACACTACATAATGATCAAGGGATCAATCCAAGAAGAAGATATACCAATTATAAATATATATGCACCCAACATAGGAGCACCTCAATACATAAGGCAACTGCTAACAGCTATAAAAGAGGAAATCGACAGTAACACAATAGTAGTGGGGGACTTTAACACCTCACTTACACCAATGGACAGATCATCCAAACAGAATTAATAAGGAAACACAAGCTTTAAATGACACAACAGACCAGATAGATTTAAATGATATTTAGAGGACATTCCATCCAAAAAGAGCAGATTTCACTTTCTTCTCAAGTGCTCACGGAACATTCTCCAGGATAGATCACATCTTGGGTCACAAATGAAGCCTCAATAAATTTAAGAAAATTGAAATCATATCAAGCAACTTTTCTGACCACAACGCTATGAGATTAGAAGTCAATTACAGGGGAAAAAACATAAAAAAACACAAACACATGGAGGATAAACAATTCGTTACTAAATAACCAAGAGATCACTGAAGAAATCAAAGAGGAAATCAAAAAATACCTAGAGACAAATGACAATGAAAACATGATGATCCAAAACCTATGGGATGCAGCAAAAGCAGTTCTAAGAGGGAAGTTTATAGCAATACAAGCCTACATCAAGACACAAGAAAAATCTCAAACATACAATCTAACCTTACACCTAAAGGAACTAGAGAAAGAAGAACAAACAAAACCCAAAGTTAGTAGAAGGAAAGAAATCATAAAGATCAGAGCAGAAATAAATGAAATAGAAACAAAGAAAACAATAGTAAAGATCAATAAAACTAAAAGCTGGTTCTTTGAGAAGATAAACAAAATTGATAAACCATTAGCCAGACTCACCAAGAAAAACAGGAAGAAGACTCAAATCAATAAAATTAGAAATGAAAAAGGAGAAGTTACAACAGACACCACAGAAATACAAAGCATCCTAAGAGACTACTACAGGCAACTCTATGCCAATAAAGTGGACAACCTGGAAGAAATGGACAAATTCTTAGATAGGTATAACCTTCCAAGACTGAACCAGGAATAGAAAATATGAACACACCAGTAACAAGTAATGAAATTAAAACTGTGATTAAAAATCCTCCAACAAACAGAAGTCCAGGACCAGATGGCTTCACAGGTGAATTCTATCAAACATTTAGAGAAGAGCTAACACCCATCCTTCTCAAACTCTTCCAAAAATTTTAGAGGAAGGAATACTCCCAAACTCATTCTATGAGGCCACCATCACCCTGATACCAAAACCAGACAAAGATACTACAAAAAAAGAAAATTACACACCAATATCACTGATGAATATAGATGCAAAAGTCCTCAACAAAATACTAGCAAACAGAATCCAACAACACATTAAAAGGATCGTACACTATGATCCAGTGGGATTTATCCCAGGAATGCAAGGATTCTTCAATATATGCAAATCAATGTGATACACCATATTAACAAATTGAAGACTAAAAACCATATGATCATCTCAATAGATGCAGAAAAAGCTTTTGACAAAATTCAACACCCATCTATGGTAAAAACTCTCCAGAAAGTGGGCATAGAGGGAACCTAGCTCAACATAATAAAGGCCATATATGACAAACCCACAGCAAATATCATTCTCAATGGTGAAAAACTGAAAGCATTTCCTCTAAGATCAGGAACAAGACAAGGATGTCCACTCTCACCACTATTATTCAACATAGTTTTGGAAGTCTTAGCCACAGCAATCAGAGAAGAAAAAGAAATAAAAGGAATACAAATTGGAAAAGAAGAAGTAAAACTGTCACTGTTTGCAGATGACATGATACTATACATAGAGAATGGTAAAGATGCCACCAGAAAACTACTAGACTTAATCAATGAATTTGGTAAAGTTGCAGGATACAAAATTAATGCACAGAAATCTCTTGCATTCCTATACACTAATGATGAAAAATCTGAAAGAGAAATTAAGGAAACACTCCCATTTACCATTGAAACAAAAAGAATAAAATACCTAGGAATAAACCTACCTAGGGAGACAAAAGACCTGTATGCAGAAAACTATAAGACACTGATGAAAGAAATTAAAGATGATACAAACAGATGGAGAGATATGCCAAGTTCTTGGATTGGAAGAATCAATACTGTGAAAATGACTATACTACCCAAAGCAATCTACAGATTCAATACAATCCCTATCAAATTACCAATGGCATTTTTTACAGAACTAGAACAAAAAATCTTAAAATTTGTATGGAGACACAAAAGACCCCGAATAGCCAAAGCAGTCTTGAGGGAAAAAAACGGAGCTGGAGGAATCAGACTCCCTGACTTCAGGCTATACTACAAAGCTAGAGTAATCAAGACAATATGGTACTGGCACAAAAACAGAAATATAGATCAATGGAAGAGGATAGAAAGCCCAGAGATAAACCCACGGACCTATGGTCAACTAATCTATGACAAAGGAGGCAAGGATATACAATACAATGGAGAAAAGACAGTCTCTTCAATAAGTGGTGCTGGGAAAACTGGACAGCTACATGTAAAAGAATGAAATTAGAACACTCCCTAACACCATACACAAAAATAAACTCAAAATGGATTAGAGAGCTAAATGTAAGACTGGACACTATAAAACTCTTAGAGGAAAACCTAGGAAGAACACTCTTTGACATAAATCACAGCAAGATCTTTTTTGATCCACCTCCTAGAGTAATGGAAATAAAAACAAAAATAAACAAACGGGACCTAATGAAACTTAAAAGCTTTTGCAAAGCAAAGGAAACTACAAACAAGACAAAAAGACAACCCTCAGAGTGGGAGAAAATATTTGCAAACAAATCAACGGACAAAGGATTAATCTCCAAAATATATAAACAGCTCATGCAGCACAATATTAAAAAAACAAACAACCCAATCATAAAATGGGCAGAAGACCTAAATAGACATTTCTCCAAAGAAGACATACAGATGGCCAAGAAGCACATGAAAAGCTGCTCAACATCACTAATTATTGGAGAAATGCAAATCAAAACTACAGTGAGGTATCACCTCACACCAGTTAGAATGGGCATCATCAGAAAATCTACAAACAACAAATGCTGGAGAGGGTGTGGAGAAAAGGGAACCCTCTTGCACTGTTGGTGGGAATGTAAATTGACACAGCCACTACGGAGAACAGTATGGAGGTTCCTTAAAAAACTGAAAATAGAACTACCATATGACCCAGTAATCCCACTACTGGGCATATACTCAGAGAAAACCATAATTCAAAAAGACACATGCACCCCAATGTTCATTGCAGCACTATTTACAATAGCCAGGTCATGGAAGCAACCTAAATGCCCATCAACAGACGAATGGATAAAGAAGATGTGGTACATATATACGGTGGAATATTAGCCATAAAAAGGAACGAAATTGGGTCATCTGTAGAGACGTGGATGGATCACAGACTGTCATACAGAGTGAAGGCAGTCAGAAAGAGAAAAACAAATATCATATATTAACGCATATATGTGGAACCTAGAAAGGTGGTACAGATGAACCAGTTTCCAGGACAGAAATAGAGACACAGATGTAGAGAACAAACGTATGGACACCAAGGGGGAAAGCGGAGGGGAGGGGTGGTGGTGTGATGAATTGGGAGATTGGGATTGACATATATACACTAATATGTACAAAATGGATAACTAATAAGAACCTGCTATATAAAAAATAAAATAAAATTCAAAAATTCCAAAAAAAATAAAAAAATTTAAAAAAGAAAATTCAAAAAAGAAAAGTTCATAAAACACTATTTACACTAGCCAAAAGGTGGAAACAATCCAAATAAATGGACATTTCATATAAATGGAATGGTACACTGTGTGTTTTGGCAGGCTCCTTTCATTTATTACAATATTTTCAAGGTCCATTCATGTTGTAGCACGTAACAGAGCTTCATTGCTTTTCATGGCTGGATAATATTCCATTATATGTACATACTACATTTTGTGTTTCCATTCATCTCTTGATGGTCATTTGAGTTTTTTCCACCTTTTGGCAAGACAAAATTCATATAAAATGTCCAAAATCAGCAAATCCATAGAGGCAGAAAGCAGATTAGTAATTGCCAGGGCCTGGAGGATCAAGGAGCCACGGGCAAGTTGAGGGAGTGACTACTAATGGGTACAAGGTTTTCTTTGGGCATGATGAAAAGGTTCTAAAATTAGATTGTGGTGCTGTTATGTGGAATATATATATAAAATCATCTCTACTTCTTCTCCTGTCCTAGATTTCTCTTACTAACCCTCCTATAATACATCTTCCTTCTCCTCTATTTTTCCTAAAATACAGTCATAGAAATGTTTAAATCAAAGGAGAGAGGAGAGAGAGAGAGAGGAATAAAAGAGCAAGGGAATGCTGGAGCGAAGACCACAGCAGCTTTCTCTCCTGCCCACCGTGGTGCCATACTTAGTTTGGGTTCCTCTGAAAGCAGAGCTTGAGATAGGGGTGCAGGTCATTTATTTGGAAGGGGATCCCAAAGTGTAAGAGTGAAAGTTAAGGGACAGTGACATGGGGAAGAAGAACTAGCCAGTGTAAGGATGCTTTCATCAGTTTTCAGGGTCTCGATTCCACCAAGACCACTCAATAGCCTATTGAAGACCTTCTAGAACTGTCCACCTGACAGGCTGGAGCATTATTTATCCATGGGCTCGTGTTCCCCATTGCTTGAGGGTGGCCTCTAGGCACTGTAACTCCTGGGCGGTGCTTGAGTGTGGGTTCAGCATGTTCCTGGTGTTGGAGAAGGCCTGCAGCAGAAGGTGGAAGCAGCAGTGAAAGGCGAGTCAGTACTGTCCCCCACCACTGCAGCCGAAATAGGGAGCATGACCCCTATCTCATAATGGAGCCATATGCTACGTGCCCCCCTCACATACCATGGAATATTTTTTTTAAATAAATTTATTTATTTATTTATTTATGGCTGCACTGGGTCTTCGTTGCTGTGCGCGGGCTTTCTCTAGCTGTGGCAAGCGGGGACTACTCTTTGTTGCGGTGCGCAGGCTTCTCATTGCGGTGGCTTCTCTTGTTGCGGAGCATGGGCTCTAGGCACGCGGGCTTCAGTAGTTGTGGTGCACGGGCTCAGTAGCTGTGGCGCGCGGGCTCTAGAGCGCAGGCTCAGTAGTTGTGGCGCACGGGCTTAGCTGCTCCACGGCATGTGGGATCCTCCCGGACCAGGGCTCGAACCCGTGTCCCCTGCATTGGCAGGCGGATTCTTAACCACTGCGCCACCAGGGAAGTCCAGTATGTACTCTTGATTCTGGCTTCTTTTGCTCAACAAAACATTCTTGAGCTTCACTCATAATGTTGCATGATCAGCAGCTTCTTCCTTTTCATTGCTGATAAGTTTTCCATTGCATGAATACACCACAATTTGTTTATCCATTCTCCTACTGATGGAAATTTGGATCATTGCCAGTTTGGGGCTATTATGAGGAAAACTTATGAACATTCTTGTACAGTCTTTTGTGAACACTATTATAAATTTCTTATTTTTTTAAGGTCTCTTTGCACGTGTAGAGTTGCCTCATTACGTAGTCTCTTTCTTTGCTTTATAAATCTTAGTACAAGGTGGAGAAGGAGTCAGAAAGAAACAAAGGAGAAGGGCAGGCTCTGCTCCATTCCCCAGAAGGCCCACCACATCCCCTGGCCAAGCAGGCCATGTGTTATAGGGAATGTATTTAATACACGTATTGAATGTTGTTGTATAAAAAGTAGTCAGAATATTTTTTTAATATGCCCTTTATTACAAAAAATGAGCAAAAGACATCCCTAACTTCTACTATATCTTTAACATACACCCCAGGTATACAGAGCTTTTAGTTTCTACTTTCTTGTTTCTGTAAAATTTGAATTTCTTATGAGTATGCATTCTTTTATAATCAGAAAAATAGCAAAGATTTTTTAAGTCCATTCAATGTGGGTGAGTCTCCAAGAACGTGTCTCCTCTCCCTCAAAATCACCATTATGACAGAATTTAATGATATCAAACACCATATATATGCATATATAATATGTATATATGTATATAATATGTATATATACAATATATGTGTGAATATAGAGAAAAACACTATAAATATAACAGAAAAAATCTTGAACAGCCTAGAGCTGAGAATAAAGCATCAAATTACGGCCCCATTACCCTCTCCCAGAAGAAATAGCTAAAATATATCCAAGTAACATTAGCACAATAAGGAAAGTACAAACAGCAAAGATATTTTTTTAATACATTTATTTTTATTTATTTATTTATTTATTTTGGCAGCATTGGGTCTGTTGCTGCGCACGGGCTTTCTCTAGTTGCGGCGAGCAGGGGCTACTCTTTTGTTGTGGTGCACGGGCTTCTCATTGCGGTGGCTTCTCTTGTTGCAGAGCACGGGCTCTAGGCACGTGGGCTTCAGTAGTTGTGGCTCGCGGGCTCAGTAGTTGTGGCTCGCGGGCTCTAGAGCACAGGCTCAGTAGTTGTGGCGCACGGGCTTAGCTGCTCCGCGGCATGTGGGATCTTCCCGGACCAGGGCTCGAACCTGTGTCCCCTGCACTGGCAGGTGGATTCTTAACCACTGCACCACCAGGGAAGCCCAGCAAAGATATTTAAATGTAAGGATCAAAATAGGTTTTTATTCATCAGATGAAATCATAGAATCTGAGGATCAGACCATTAAAGATCCAAGTGGCGTCTCAGCAGACATTTTGCTTGTGGGTGTTCTCTTAACCCCAGCTGGCCTTCTAGGTGGGCCAGCGGGCCTCACCATGAATCCCCTCTAGGCCTAGGCTCTTCTTACCACCACCCTGAGATTGTTTTCCTTCCCTTCAAGTCTCCGCTGCTACAGTCTCCTAGCCGTACTGCCTCCATCAAAACCTCTAGGTCCCATGCCCCAAGCACTGACTTCTCTTGACTGCCAAGTTTATGACTTATTAACTCCCCTGGGAAACAGTTAAAGAGCCTCCCTCTCCCTGCAGGAAACCAGTACATTTCAGCAGTGGCCTTCCAGAGGCACCTCCCCTGCCTCAGTGGTCTAACCTAAAATACTAGCGTAAGTGGTGGGGATTCTAGGCCCTCTAGGAAGAGGGTGTTTACGGCAGAGCTATTTACGGGCCAGGCAGAGCTTGCAATGACAGCATGCAGATGACCACCTCCTCTGTTTATGGTTTGTCCTGCCTCCACTATTTACCCTCAAGGATAGAGAGTCTAAAGCACAAATTCATGAAGAGCAATTTGTTAGCTGCTGCTGGCACACAGCTGAGAATTGACTTGGTTCTCACTATGGAGCCAGGATGTGTCATGCTTGGAAAAGCTATTGCAGCAGTGGGGTGATCTCATTAAAATCATAAAATAAGCTAAAGCAATCAACACTGCATCCTTGGAAAGCTGGAATAAGGCAGGAGCTCAGAAATCGCTGGTAGGCAAAAAGTTCCTTTTTCATGTGCGGGGAGAAAAGATCTCGGCTCCTATTCTTATGCTTGGGTGTCTGAATGCATGCCTATTCGCCTAATCACATACCTTGCTTCTTTGGCACTTACATGCACAAACTAATCAGGCTTGATATATTAAAAAGTTAGCATCACCTAGCAATTTTCATCTTTGAAAAGCTTATGTATTTTCATGAAGAGACATGTGCAGGAATTTTCTTAGCAGTGCTAGTCATAGTAGCCTTCAATGGGAAACCATAAAATAATCATCAGTAGGAGAATGGATAAATAAGACAGCAAGGAGAATTAATGATCTTCAACTTTACACATAATACAGTTGGATCCCACAAGCACAATATTGAGTGAAAGAAGCCAGATGCAAGAGTACATAAAGCTCGCAAATGTTAGTTTAACATGCTGTTAGGAGTCAGACAGTGGTTACCCATGCAGGCGCGTGGCGACTATGCAGAAGGCAGGAGGGAGCTTCTGAGGGGCTGGACAGGCTCTGGTTTTTGATCTAGGTGCTGGTTTCATGAGCTATATACACTTATGATCTATGCACTTTTTTGTATGTATATTATAATTTAATAAGAGCTCATTTGACATGCATAAAGTTTCAGTTAAGCAAGATGAATAAGCCCTGGAGAGCTGCTGTTAACACTGCACTTACAGTCAACAATACTGTATCCTACACTTAACAACTTGTTAAGAGAGTAGATCTCATGTTAAGTGTTTGTATCACAATAAAATTTAAAAATTTTTAAATCATTAGAAAAAACTCTCCACATCAAACTGTGACAGATGCCCAATGACTGTAAATTGCAGTGAAGGAAATCGGGAGGAGTAGAGGTGAATGGTTAAGTGGTAAAAGGCTGTGTTTTGTGGCTAATATTTATTGAGGACAGAACTTCAAAAAGTAGAGAAAAGGAAGTGAGAAAGTGCGTCAAATTTCAGTATGTCCTTACAGATGGCCCAAAACATATGAAAAGATGCTCAACCTTGCTAATTATTAGAGAAATGCAAGTCAAAACTACAATGAGGTATCACCTCACACCGCTCAGAATGGCCATCATCAAAAAGTCTACAAATAATAAATGCTGAAGAGGGTGTGGAGAAAAGGGAACCTTCCTACACTGTTGGTGGGAATGTCAATTGGTACAACCACTATGGAGAAGAGTATGGAAGTTCCTTAAAAAACTAAAAATAAAACTATCATACGACCCAGCAATCCCACTCCTGGGCATATATCTGGAGAAAAACATAAGTCGAAAAGATATATGCACCCTAGTGTTCATTGCAGCACTATTTCCAATAGCTAAGACATGGACGCCACCTAAATGTCTATCAACAGATGAATGGATAAAGAAGATGTACTACATATATACAGTGGAATATTACTCAGCCATAAAAAAGAATGAAATAATGCCATTTGCAGCAACACAGATGGACCCAGAGATTATCATCCTAAGTGAAGTAAATCAGACAGAGAAAGACAAATATCATATAGTATCACTTACATGTGGAATCTAAAAAATGATACAAATGAACTTATTTACAAAACAGAAACAGAGTCACAGACTTCAAAAACAAACTTATGGTTACCAAAGGGGAAAGGTGGCGGGGAAGGATAAATTAGGAGGCTGGGATTAACATATACACACTACTAGATATAAAATAGATAATCAACAAGGACCTACTGTATAGCACAGGGAACTCTACTCAATACTCTGGAATAACCTACATGGGAAAAGAATCTGAAAAAGAATATATATATACACATATATATAAACTAAGTCACTTTGCTGTATACCTGAAACTAACACAATATTGTAAATCAACTATACTCCCATATAAAATAAAAAATTTTGTTTTAAGTTTCAGTATGTCCCTTCTTGGAGAAACCAGAACACATACATCAATGCAAAAAATGTCTCACACCAAAAGTCTTGATGAGCAAAAAGGAGGTCACGTGTCAAGGCAAGAGGTAAACATCCCATGGAATTTCTTCCCTCCACTAAAAGTCATACACAATATCGTTATGTTCTTATTCTAAGAAGCAATACGAATTTTAAAGCAGTTTCTTTCCCTTGTTTCTCATGTTGACAACTCTCTGGCTCCACATCCTCAGACTGGAACAGGACAATGTGTCCATTGCTCAACGCTCAGACACCCAAAGTTTTGGTCCAGACATGCTCAAGTGAGAGTCCTCAAATACTTGAGACAGAGGAGACAGGGCAAGCGTTCAGAGTCCTACATGTCTGCCTAAGACAATTACACATCATTTTATGTACACGAGAAGAGATTTACATGCACAAGAAAAAAATCTTTGAGGAAATTGTGACAGAGTTCATGAGAATCTATTGAATTAATTTTTCCTCCAAAGAACAAAGAACTCCTTGAGGATAAGTTGGGTACCTTTGTAGCCCCCCATCCTGACACTCAAGGTCCCTTTCCCCTAAAGCATGGTTTCTCACACCTTCGGGTGCTACAAATCCCAGAGACCTTGCTAAAATGCACATTCCGATTTGTGGGTCTGGGCTGGGGCCCAAGATTCTGCATTTCTAACAAACTCCCAAGTGATGCTGACGTTGCTGGTCTGAGGACCACACTTCCTAAAACAGGGATTTGTTAGTGATCACAGGAACCTGATAGAATCCTCTTATTGAGATTTTCAGGGTTTTATTTTGTTTTGTTTTGTTTGTTTTTTAGTATACACTAATAGTCTCTGAATACAAAGACACTATCAACAGTGATGGTGGGCCTGGACCTGATTGATGGAGGACAGAAGTGGGACAGAAATACTATTTCCTGTATACTATTTGTACTTTGTGATTCATGCGCCACGTGAAGGTATACCCATTCCAGAAAATAAATAAATAAATTTACAACAGGGAGGGAAAAAAAACAAGAATTCATCTATTATGTCTGGTTTGCTCCTAGGAAGTAAAGCAGGCGCCAGTATAATCTGTCGCAACATTCTGATTCATTCTTTAACTTGGTAAGCAAAGCCAGATCCATTGTGTGGAGACATAATTAGTATCCAGGAAGCACTAGGCTTGATCACAAGGGTCCCTCGTCTTGTCCTGCAGCTGTTGATGGTGAGCCCCGTCACTGAGATCTGAGGCGGTTTCAGTGACTAATAACTGATGCAAGGCTGCGTACTTCAACGCGAGCGCGTATCTAGGATGTAATTCAGCAACAAGATAAAGAAGCCTGTTAAGGTTACAGCTCCTTCCAAGTCATGGCTTTTCTAGCATTAAGCACAATCAAAGCAAAGCTGTTAGGATCAGGAAGAGGACTAACATATACATGGCACTAAAGTCTGAGTGGGAAAATGTACATTTCAGATGGGGGGGGGGAATCCGTCCTTTAATTGAACAACAGATTTTCAAATACATTTTCAGACAGTGATTTGTTAAGCTTACGACTGATTTGTAAGTAGAAAACAATTTTAAAGTGTGTTTATAATTGTAGGATATTTACTGGCAAACTTTTTAATGAAGTATGGTACACAAAGAAAATCACACAAATCCTAAGTGTATAGATCAATGAAATTTCACAAAGTGAACACACCCAAGGAAAAGAATCAAGAAATAAAACATTATCAGAACCCCAGAAAGCATTCATTATGCTTCCAGTCACTAATCCCTACCCCGAGGTAACCCCTATTTTGACTTCTAATAGCACAGTAGTTTTGCCTGGTTTTGGCCTTTATAAGATGGAATCATACACTATTATACTTGTAAGATTTTAATTAGCACTTTCATGATACCCTTTTCTAATCAGTAAATTGTACACCTTTGTCTCTATACTCAGAAAGGGTGGCCATGAGCGTCTGGCTGATTAAGTCATCAAAGTATCAATACATCCCTAAACCACTGTGTTTTGTTTTGTTTTTTTCAAAAGAGTTGCATGAGAGAACATTGCCCCCAAATTACAATACCTCTCTATAAAAGGACACATCCCAGGACAGCATCTTTATCTCCATTCTCTTTCCAAGTCATCAATTTTAAATTACTAAGTGACCCAGAGGCACTACAGATTCCAGGTCTGCAATTCTCTTCAGAGTCAGGAAAAAGAGTGGAGAGGATAAATCTTCAGCCTGTCAGCAAACCCTGAAACAACAATATCCCTGTTAACCTCGTTAGGAAGAAATTCCATTCTCTTATACTCTGGGGAGGAGAGAAGATACAGCCCCTGAAATTAGACTATCTGCTCTGCTGGTGTGAGATGGGGCAAGATCAGGGGCGACTTCATTTTGGATTTAGCAGGTGACTAAATGGGATGCCTGAGGGATGTCTTTTGGGTGAAGACACTCTGGGCAGAGTAAGATATATAAAGTGGCACAAAGAAGGCTTCAGAAGAAAATGCTATAAAGGCAACTGATGAAGCTGTTGACAGAGCGGAGACTTGGAAATCTAGTTCTGTGGTACGGATGTCAGGAGTCAGTGCTATTCATGACCGTACAGAGGATACTGGACACCAAAAGGAGAGCGGCAGCATCTTTACTTTCCCATTTTTTTCCCTCAGAAAGTCTCTCTGGCTGAAGTCTACCTCACTTCATGTCAAACCCAGCAAGACTGCGGGGATAATAGCCATGGGGAAGGATTTGAAGGACAAGAGCCCATTTTATGATAGCTGGAGAGATGAAAGCTTCATTCTTGGTCCAGAATAAAATCATTACGGCTCTGGAATGTAAGGATTTAATACAAAATGTTTACCCACGTGAAGTCCTTTTATAACATCCATATGTACATTACAGAGCCTGACATCTTGATTACGCAACATATCCCATCTTATTTTAGGTCATCAGAACCTACTGGTAGTGGCACAAGGCCATGAAAGGAAGCTGTGGCAACTGCGAAGCTTTCGGTCAGCAAACATTCACAGGGCGCCTATTCTGCAGTTGGTACAGACTGAAGTACATTCCCCAGTCTTAGGGAATTCACCATCGGGGTGGGAGATAAGCATCCCCTGGGAGTTTCTTAGAAATGCAGAATCTCCAGCCCCTCCCCACTCCTGAATCAGAATCTGAGTTAGAGTAAGACTACCAGGTGGTTTACACCAATATTTAAATTTGAGGGGCTTTGAGCTTAAATGACAGTCTAGCTCAGTTATTCTCAACCCTAGCTGCATATTAGAACATTCTGGAGAATCTGTAAAGTCCTTGTTCCTCCTCCTACACTGCTGGTGGGAATGTAAGTTGGTGCAGCCACTGTGGAAAAGAGTATGGAGGTTCCTCAGAAAACTAAAAATAGAATTAGCATATGATCCAGCAATCCCACTACTGGGTATATACCTGGACAAAACTATAATTCAAAAAGATACACACACACCCCAATGTTCATCTTTGTCTCTATAGCAGCACTATTCACAATAGCAACACATGGAAACAACCTAAATGTCCATCGACAGATGAATGGATAAAGAAGATGTGGTACATATATACAATGGAATACTACTCAGCCATAAAAAGGAACGAAATAATGCCATTTGCAGCAACATGGATGCAACTAGAGATTATCATGCTAAGTGAAGTAAGTCAGAAAGAGAAAGGCAAATACCATATGATATCACTTATATGTGGAATCGAAAAGATGACACAACGGAACCTATCTATGAAACAGAAACAGAATCACAGACATAGAGAACAGACTGGTGGTTGCCAAGGGGGAGGGGGTTGGGGGGGGATGGAGTGGGAGACTGGGGTTAGCAGATGTAAGTTTTTATATATAGAACAGATAACAACAAGGTCCTACTGTATAGCACAGAGAACTATGTTCAACATCCTATGATAAACCATAATGGAAAAGAATATTTTAAAACAAAGAGTGTATATATATGTATGACTGAATCACTTTGCTGTACAGCACTAATTAGCACACAACATTGTAAATCAACTCTACTTCAATTTAACAAAAAGTCCTTCTTCGCAATAGAGCAGTAAATCACAAGAAGACCTGGGGTTGGAGCATTTCAGGCACAGAAAACAGCCAGAGAAAATGTCATGAGGTGGGGACAATCTTGGTGTACTCCAGGGACAACAAGTAGGGCTGACTGATGGAGAAAGTGATGGGAGTTGAGGTCAGCAAGAAAGGCCGTTCCAAAGTGACTTTCAGGCCACTGGAACTAGGATGGATTTTATCTGATGGGAAGCCATTGATGGCTTTTGAACAGGGACTAGTTTGTAAGAATTTAATATAAAAAAATACTTAAGCCCTGAACTAAATTGTGATGTTTTTAAATAGTTGGTTTTTTGACTTCCTTACTCCCTTACCCCATTAAAAAAAAAAACAAAACCCTTGCAAATCTGAGAGTAGTCTACTAATGCAGTGTAGAAACCAAAATTTTGTTAGGATAACAGAATTCACAGAGGAAGATGAATTAAGTAAACCCACAGGTTGAAGTCCTTGCGTGCTGTTGCAAGACCGTTGATCAGAGAGAGAGAGAGAGAGAGAGAAAGAGAAAGCGAAAGAGAGAGAGAGAGAGGACCCCCTCCATGGATTATTTACGAGGGAACATAATAGATCGGACCCTGTTCCCAGACTTCTTCTTGGGCTGCTCCTTCTCCCACCTCCAGCAATTCCTCTACTAAGTCCCTTTTAGCCAGACTCCTGGCAGAAGTCACTTAACATCAGTTAGGCAAGGTCTAAATAAAATCTGTGCCCATGGCTCTTGTTCTCATCCTGGAATGGACCTGCCTCTCTTCTCCCTCAAAATCACAATTCTGGGTCCAGGGATGACAGCACAAAGTCAAAAGAAGTGCAGGCTGGAGAAGGACATGGTACAAAGTCTGGGAGATGAATCCCAAAGACTGTTAAATCCAGCAAAGACAGTAAAGTACCATCCAACCCAGTTCTCCCCACTTCATGGATTTGGAAACTGAGACCCAGAAAAGTGAAGTCATTTTTTTTTTGTCAGGCTGTGGGGCTAATTTGTGGCTGAATCCAGTGTAGAACCCAGGCCCTCGATGAAAATGCCTGTCCTCTGAGGAGTGCCGTTTGCCTCCAGAGAGCCTGACACCATCCTCCCCACTGAGCCCATAGCATGGATGTATGTCTTTGTCCCTGTCCTTGGAGCTTCTGTGAATATCTCAAAAATTCTCCCTAGAGTCGGGACAAGTCCAGGAAACATATGTAACTGTCAGAGGACCCTTAGAGGCTGTGGAGTACAAAGAACTCTTCAACTGGTGGGGAGGTTCCAGGGGCTGCCCCAACTTCAGACCTGAGCCATTCCAGCAGACCAGCAGGAAACCCACAGGAACCAGAATTTGTAAGACCCTTCACAGAAGTGGCTCCCAGCACACGAAGGTCCCCTAGGACTTTGCATAATCCCATGTGACCTAAGGTAAGCCTGGACCCCATAAACAAGCCCCAGCAATCAGCATGAAGCCTGTCAGCCTTCAGAGGACTTGAATGTAATGGCCCCCACTGTCAGGCAAATTCTGGGCAAAAGCAGTGTGACTGGACCTCCAGTGCAGGAAACACTCAGGGTCCAGCACCTCAGCACCTACTCGAACTTGTGCTGCGTAACAAGCCACTAAAATTTAGTGGCTTGAAATAAGAAGCATTTGTTAAAGTCTCCTGATTCTGTGGGTCGGCTGAGAGGTTCTTCTGGTCTGGGCTGCCTAGCAGGGTCTCACCCACCTGTCTGGTAGTTGGCAGGGTGGTTGATCTAAGGGGCCACGGCTGGGATGGCTCATATCTGTTCCATGAAGTCCAGTAGGCTAGCCTGGGCTCCATCACCTCGCGGACTCAGGATTACAACGAGCACCAAGAGAGGGCAAACTCCAAAGGGCAGGGGCTACTGAAGAGTCTCTTAGAAAACAAACTTACGTTTACCAAAGGGGGAAGGTGGGGGGAGGGATAAATTAGGAGGTTGGGATTAACAGATACGCATGACTATATAGGAAACAGATAATCAACAAGGACCTACTGTATAGCACAGGCAACTCTATTCAATATTCTGTAATAACCTAAATGGGAAAAGAATCTGAAAAGGAATGGATACATGTATACGTATAACTGAATGACTTTGCTGTACACCTGAAACTAACACATCATTGTTAATCAACTATACGCTAATATAAAATTAAAACTTTTTAAAAAAGATTGTTTGTATCCTACGGCCAAGTCCAGGTTCAAGGGGTGGGAAAATAGACCCAACCTCTTGATGGGAGGAGCAGTAAAGTTAACTTGCAAAGGGCGTACAGGCAGAGACCGGGTTGGGGCATGGAATCTGTAGCCTTTTTTTTGCAATCAACCGCTTTGTGCAGACCCTCTGAGCACAAACCTCCTTCCTCACCCCATGAAAAATACAGCTTCTCATCCTTGCTTCCCACAGTCACTTGCTTTGCCTCTTAAGTAATTGGGTCCCACAGAGATGTCACAATATTCCAACATGATAAAATCCCAAAAGAATAGCTAGTGTTCCACATTAGCCAGCGATTTATCGATTTCATCCACGCACTAGTTGTTTTTATTCTCAGGGTCATTCATGCATACGACAAGTAAGCATTTTTTTTAACGTATTTGTTTCTCTGTTAAAGATTTCTTTTATGGGACAGTTTTACTCAGAGACCCTGCTTGTGGGCAGTGGCTTTCTGCCCAATAGCAACACTACAAATTATATTTAGCAAATCAACATGCTATAAGACAGTAGCAGACTAAATTAGAAATATAATGCTTGGCTGATTGTTTATTGCTTGTACCGTATATTTTTCACACATCATCGTGTGGATGTTTAAAGGTCAGGATTGCATTTACACTTGAGTTGTCTAAAATAAGAAAGCCATAACCAGGAAATTCAACAATATATTTTCTTGTGCATGCTCTATTTTCTCTCTGGCCAAGTCCTCAAGTAGTCGGAAAACACACAACCTTGTGTGCATCCTGCGGTATGGGAGTGACACGGGGCCAAGGAGGCTCCAATTTTTAAAATTTATTTATCTATCTATCTATCTGTCTATTTATTTTGGCTGCGCTGGGTCTTAGTTGCAGCATGTGGGATCTTCGTTGCGGTATACGCGGGATCTTTTAATTGCAGCATGTGGACTTCTTAGTTGTGGCACGCGTGCTTCTTAGTTGCGGCACGCATGCGGGATCTAGTTCCCTGGCCAGGGATCGAATCTGGGCCCCCTGCATTGGGAGGCTGGAGTCTTACCTACTGGACCACCAGGAAAGTCGCTGCAATTTTTTTTTTTTAATGTTGCAAGTTGCTAAGAATCATTAGGTTCTCCTTGGTACTGGTGACATTCAATATATTTAAATTTGGAAAGACCTAACGCTAGTATTCCTTCTTGCTGTATGGGTCTAGAATTTTGTGAAAAGCTCAGTCAAATGCAGCCCATTTATTCCAGTCATAAAGAGAACAGAGAAAAACGACTAGGGATCTGTTCCAAATGCTAATCTCTTCTCGTAAGTAGCACTCCAAGTAACATGTGAATTTACTCCTCTATCAAAAGCATCCATGAGATGTATTAGCTGCCCTTACGGGTCATCTGTAGGTGCCCCTTTATGTGTGTGCATGGAAATAAGTGTATCTGTGTAGTAGAATTTTTTTTTCTTCAGATGTAAAGTTACATGAAGTACCAGCCTCTTTCTAAACATGTCCTCTTTCTGGGTTTAGATATGTCATTAATGATATAATACAGGGGTTGCCAAATTTTTCCCATAAAGGGCCAGATAACAAATGGACTTAGGCTTTTCAGGCCATATGGTCTGTCCCAACTAAACTCTGCCGTGGTGGGCATGAAAGCCACCATAGACAATCTGTAAATGCATGGGCACGGCTGTGTCCCAATAAAACTTTATTTACAGACACTGAATTCTTCATGTAATTGTCACATGTCACGAAATACCATTCTTCTAAAAAAATTTTTGCAACCATATATATACAAGTGTCAAAACCCCTCTTAGTAAAAGTGGGGGGGGGGAGGGATAAATTGGGAGGTTGGGATTAGCATACACACACTGCTACATATAAAATGGATAATCAACAAGGACCTCCTGGATAGCACAGGGAACTCTACTCAGTATTTTATAATAATGTGTGAGGGAAAAGAATCTGAAAAAAATAGATATATATGTATGTAGAACTGAATCACTTCGCTGTACACCTGAAACTAACACAACATTGTAAATCATCTATACTTCAATTTTTTAAAAGGGGGGAAAAAGAATGTTAAAAAAAAACTCTCTTAGTAGTCTACAGACTCCTGACCTACTGCATTAATTAATGGAGCAACCATCTGACAAAGGAAGCAAAGAGTCCAGACATGAGTTCTCCAATGCCATTTTAGCATCTCTATGTTCTCTATGAACATATTTCTTTGTGAAAACTAATTTCTTAACATTTTTAAGCAACCCTGCTTTTATATATAACCGCAAGGAAGAATTACTTCTTTGTGCCTCTGTATTTTTTTTAAGTAAAGATAAAAGCCATTTGATAGCAAATTAGTCTTCCCTTTCTTTATTTGCACATAATTTTGTAAGTTTAGGTCTTTCCTTTTCCTTATTTATTCTTTACAAAGCTTCAGATTTCTTTGTCTGAGTGATATGACAATGATCTGTGAATTGGCAACACAAGTAATAAATCACTAAGTTGTGGAACAAAACTCATTCTGATAATGGCAGCTTATTTCTCCATCCAAGAATCAGCAAATTCCATCCTTAAGACCTTCCATTATGCATTGTAGTTCTAGCCCTATACTGCCTTTGATTATAGTATATCATAAAGACCTGTGTTCAATCTGATCCTTTTTGATTTTCCAATTTAGATCTCAAGAAGTGAATAAAATCAATGTCAGCATTTTGACAGTGGTAGTAGTTCAGACTTTGTTCAGCGTTTTTTCTTATAACTTATGTTCCTCTATATTCTGATGATACATAGAGAGTGTTTCGCAGTGTTTGCATTTATCTCACTGCACTGAATGTTTCTGTCTGATACAGAGGAGGCTGGATGCCTCCATGTCCAGATAAAACTGCTCCACAGTTCATCTCATTCTGGATGGATTAAGCAGGTCTAATGAATCTTTTCATGTTACTTTGCCATCTGATGCCTTATGACTTTTTTTGGTAAAAATACTATGCTGGATTTATTTAGTAGAAGCTTCAACGTTGTAAGGGGCTCTTTGAATACTAAACCTATTTGATTTGCTTTCCCCACAGTCAAGGTGACATGACATCAACCTATTCTGAGTGGTTGAATGTTCCCCTTGAGGCACTTCCACTCAGGTATTATTTACATCCTCCTTCGTTCCTGTGTTACCACCACACAAAAAAAGTGCATGGATCTATATTTTTCAACGTAGGCCTTTTCCTTCTTCAGCTTAACCATGAATTCAATTCAGTGACTTTGGAGGACTCACTGGGCCCTGAGTTTGGTGCCAGATACTGTGAAAGGTACAAATATGAGTGGGACATGCCCAATCTCAAGGCACTTACACTTGTCCTGAGGAAGAAGAGCTCAAACACCAACAGCTACTAAATGGAATAGAATATGCGGACTGGGTTTTAGACGGAGGGTCTTAGGTAATGGAGAGATTACTTACTGCAGGTCTCATAGCCTCGATTTTAAGTTTCTTTTGCCATGCCTATTAAAGTACTGCCACTATTGTCCTCTCCCGTCTGATGAGATGAGGTAGCCTCTTTCTGCTTTGAGGTCAAACTATGAAACTTTAAACTATGAAGTTAAAAATGCTTATTCCCTACACCTACCAAATTTATTCAGTATTCTTACACGGAGAAAAAAAAAGCTAAAAAAGGATGCTGAGACATGACCAATTTTCTGTTTTGACTTTATCATTTCATGCAGTCAAAAATTTGCTGATTAATTATGGAAGAAGTCAAACCACTGAATTGAAGAACTAGTGGGGCTGATTTTCGGAATGTAAATTGAATTGATTGTTTGGCTGAACTGACTGCTCAGTTCAGACTGGTCGAGCTGAAACCTAGTTAGGTTCAGCCTGGGCAGAGGCAGGGGCAGGTTAAAGCTGTGTCTAGGAAAGCAGAGGTACAGTTATTAAGGATCAGAGGTGAGAGGAGGTGATGGGATTCAGAACTAAGAAAGCAATCAAGATTTGGCAGATCTGAGCTGTGATCAGGGCAAGCAGTGGCCCCCAAAACACCGATGGAAACATCAACCAAAAATCTAAACCAGGGACCCCAAAGGAAGACATTCTAAGAGACTGAAGGAAAAGAGCAATTCAGCAGAGAATCAAATCAAAGGTAAGAAAAGACCTTGATAAAAAGAATCAAAGGCTTATAAAAAGGAATGAAGTACTGATATATGCTACAACATGGATGACCCTCAGAAATATTAAGTGAAAGAAGCCAACCACACAAGACTTCAACTGTATGACTCTATTCATATGAAACGTCCAGAACAGGGAAATCTACAGAGACAGAAGGTAGATTAGTGGTAGCCTAGGCTGAAGAAGATGGGGAGTAGGGAGTGACAGCTAATGGGTATGGAATTTCTTTTTGGGATAATGAAAATGTTCCAAGATTGATTTTGGTGATGGTTATACAACTCTGTGAATATTCTAAAAGCCATTGAATTGTATACTTTAAATTGTAAATTGCATGGTTTGTGAATTATATCTCAATAAAGCTGTTTAAAAAAGTTAAAAAAAAAAAAGAATCAAAGGCTTGTCTTCACCTAGGACTTTTTACTCTCTTCCTGCGAAACCCTGGACCAAACCCCTGGGCTGTTCAAAAGGGCTCACAATTATGGACACCTGACTCCAGTAAAGAGAAAATTAAGAGGATTGTAGTTCCCTGAAGCAGAAGCTGAGGCAAACATTCTTTTATATCGCTTCTTTAAGACTTTCACCAAAATATTTTTTTTTAAAGACAGACATCATTGTTAAATTAGCACTTAATTTAGCAAACTATGAGGTTTAACTATTTGGGTTAAAATTCAGCAAAGGGGGGCTTCCCTGGTGGCGCAGTGGTTGAGAATCTGCCTGCCAATGCAGGTGACATGGGTTCGAGCCCTGGTCTGGGAAGATCCCACATGCCGTGGAGCAGCTGGGCCCGTGAGCCACAATTACTCAGCCTGCATGTCTGGAGCCTGTGCTCCGCAACAAGAGAGGCCGCGACGGTGAGAGGCCCGCGCACCGTGATGAAGAGTGGCCCC
The DNA here is from genome assembly GCF_965194805.1 of Balaenoptera borealis. Classification (NCBI taxonomy): domain Eukaryota; kingdom Metazoa; phylum Chordata; class Mammalia; order Artiodactyla; family Balaenopteridae; genus Balaenoptera; species Balaenoptera borealis. Next base: position 27,492,074 of record NC_138881.1, on the reverse strand, counting down.
CGCTCGCCGCAACTAGAGAAAGCCCTCGCACAGAAACGAAGACCCAACACAGCCAAAAATAAATAAATAAATAAATAAAAATTTTAAAAAAAATCAGCAAAGGTTGGATCCTGATACTCCTGAGAATGGCCATGAGAATACAGTATAAATCAAGAGCTTCAAGCTTTTAGTTCTCACTCTACAAGTACTTAAATGGCCAATTCGGAACTTGAAATAGGTACATATTTTCTTCTCCATTTCCAAGCTGGCACTGTTTCTCTACCTTATAAAGGACTTTATGTGAGAGTTCTCTGATAAAAGGTATTGCTCCGATAAGTGCAGGTGCTACTGGAACACAGCCCATCACCACCAGCTCAGACATGAAGAGTTGTATCTACAGATCACAGTGAAATTGAAAAGAGCAGGAGTTGGCCCCATGGAGGGATCTAATGGACCGGCAGCTGTCAGTTCATTGTTTAAATGCTTGCTGTTCCTCAATGGTGATTTTTTTTCCCCTAGAAGCTAGCTCAAACCAACATATGACCCTTTTGTATAATCTATATAGACTGTTGGTTTACTGCAGAGCACTTGAAACCGAAAATACAAAAGCTTTCTTTGAGTGTTAAAACGAAACAACTTCTGACTTGCTCTGAAAATGCACATTGTGGAGATTCTTATCTGGATGGGCCTTTGATTTCCAGCCAAGTTTAGAGGAGGATGGTCTAATAATAAACCAGCAAAGCAGTCTGAGTAGTAAATTCACATAAGAGTTTTTCAGAAAATGTGGAGATAAAATCCAAAAGAGAAACTCTCAAGACAATCCCCAAACCAATAAATTCCACTCTTCCACCTCCCCTACGATGAAAATGAAAGCACAAAAGAACAAGCCTCCTTGTATTAGTAAGAGTAGGTTATTTTCTTTCTTTGTTAAAAAAAAAAGCACTTTTTGGCTGCTTCTGATTATGTTTAAGAATACATACTGATAGGAGAACACTGGAAAATACCCATAATCCCACCATTCTAAAATAACCATTTTTTTCTGTAGATATCTACACTGGGTTTTTTTATATGAAAGTTTTATCACACTGTGTGTACAATTTTATAAGAGTAAGTTACTCTTGAAAAGGTAGTGAAGGTCAGTTGAACCTTCGACAAACGTCAACTGTGAAGGTTAGTTGATGACAACAGTTCTCACTTCTCTGATATACTTTCTTCCATGGCTTCTGCCAAATGTAATACACCTTGCAGGATCAAAAGAGACAGTAACACTTTAACAAAGGAAGAGAAAAATCAGTCGAGTTAATGGCACAGAGATTTGGAGCAGAATCAAATCCTGGTCTTAGCCTTTTGACAGTTCCCCTATGTTAGTCAGCAAAAAAATTTGTGAGTTTCTCAATTCATCCTATTCTACCCCCAAATCAATCTAACTTCCCCTTATGTGGGCCCCCAAATGATCATGAATGCAACTAGAAGATGTGCTCTAGATGCAGCTGGCTGAATCCAAATAAAATGTCTATGGCATGTGAGTATGTGCGTATTTGAGTGCAAGTGTGTACACGTGTATTTATGTGTGCATGCATACCTGTGTGCACACACTCATTTGTAATGAACACCCCTAAACAAAGGCATTTTAGTTTCCCGAAGGGCAACACTAAATAATCATGAACTAACTGTGATAAAAACTACCGTTTACTAAGTACTAACTAAGCTCTGTGCTAGTGATGATGCTTGCCTTATCTATAGGCAAATCAATCAATGTGATACACCACATTGACAAAAAGAAAGGAAAAAACCACATGATCATCTCAATAGATGCAGAAAAGGCATTTCACAAAATTTAGCGTCCATTCATGATAAAACTCTCATCAAAGGGGGTAGAGAGGAAACATATCTCAACATAAAGGCCATTTATGACAAACCCACAGCCAACATAATATTCAATGGTGAAAAGCTAAAAACCTTCCCACTAAATTCAGGAACAAGAAAAGGATGCCCACTCTTACCACTTCTAATCAACATAGTATTGGAAGTCCTAGCCACAGCAGTCAGACGCAAAAAATAAAAAATAAAAGGTATCCAAAGTGGAAGGGAAGAGGTAAAACTGTCACTGTGTGTAGGTGACATGATATTCTATACAGAGAACCCTAGTCTCCACACAAAAATTATTAGAAATAAAAAACAAACAACCCAATCAAAAAATGGGCAGAAGACCTAAGTAGACGTTTCTCAAAGAAGACATACAGATGGCTAAAAAGCACATGAAAAGTTGCTCAATGTCGCTAATTGTTAGAGAAACGCAAACCAAAACTGCAATGAGGTATCACCTCACACTGGTCAGAATGGCCATCATCAAAAAGTCTACAAATAATAAATGCTGAAGAGGGTGTGGAGAAAAGGGAACCCTCCTACACTGTTGGTCGGAATGTAAGTTGGTACAACCACTATGGAAAACAGTATGGAGTTTCCTTAAAAAACTAAAAATAGAACTGCCATATGACCCAGCAACATCACTCCTGGACATATACCTGGAGAAAACCATAATTCAAAAAGACACACGCACCCCAATGTTCATTGCAGCACTGTTTACAATAGCCAAGACATGGGAGCAACCTAAGTGTTCATCAACAGATGAATGGATAAAGAAAATGCGGTAATATATAGAATGGAATATTACTCAGCCACAAAAAAGAATGGAATAATGCCATTTGCAGCAACAGGGATAGATCTAGAGATTATCATACTAAGTGAAGTAAGTCAGACAAAGAAAGACAAGTATCACATGACATCACTTATCTGTAGAATCTAAAAAAAAAATTGATACAAATGAACTTACAAAACAGAAACAGACTCACAGACTTCAAAAACAAACTTATGGTTACCAAAGGGGAAAGGGGGTGAGGGGGAGGGATAAATTAGGAAGTTGGGATTAACATATATACACTACTATATATAAAATAGATAATCAACAAGGACCTACTGTATAGCACAGGGAACTCTACTCACTACTCTGTAATAACCTACATGGGAAAATAATCTGAAAAAGAATAGATGTATGTATAACTAAATCACTTTGCTGTACACCTTAAACTAACACAACACTGTAAATCAACTATACTCCATTATAAAATTTTAAAAATTTTAATTAAAAAAAGCCATTAGAACTAATGAATTCATAAAGGTAGCAGGATGCAATAGATTCCTGTATATTAATCTTGTATTTCTATACACTAATAATGAACTATCAGAAAAAGTAAAGAAAAAAAAAAATCCCATTCAAAATTGCATCAAAAATAAAATACCAAAGAATGAACTTAAACAGGGAGGTGAAAGACCTATATACTGAAAACTATAAAAGAATGATAAAGGAAACTGAAGATGATTCAAAGAAATGGAAAGATATCCCATGCTCTTGGATTGGAAGAATTAATATTGTTAACATGGCCATTCTACTCAAAGCAATCTACAGATTTAATGCAATCTTTATAAAAATATCCATGACATTTTTCACAGAACTAGAACAAATAATAATACAATTTATATGGAACCACAAAAGACCTAGAATTGCCAAACAATCCTGAGAAAAAAAGAACAAAGCTGAAGGTATAACCTGTCCAGACTTCAGACTATACTACAAAGGTACAGTAATCAAAATAGTGTGGTATTGGCACAAAAATGGACACAAAAATCAATGGAACAGAATAGAGAGCCCAGAAATAAACTCACACACGTATGGTCAATTAATCTACAACAAAGGAGGCAAGAATATACAATGGAGAAAAGCAAGTCTCTTCAACAAGTAGTGTCGGGAAATCTGGAGAGCTACATGTAAATCAATGAAATTAGGACATTCCCTCACACCTTATACAAAAATAAACTTGAAATGGTTTAAAGACCTAAATGTAAGATATGACACCATAAAATTCCTAGAAGAGAACATAGGAGAAACATTCTTTGACATAAATTGTAGCACTATTTTCTTAGATCAGTCTCCCAAGGCAAAAGAAATAAAAGCAAAAATAAATAAATGGGACCTAATCAAACTTAAAAACTTTAGCTGCATAGCACAGGGAGATCAGTTTGGTGCTTTGTGACCACCTAGAGGGGTGGGATAGGGAGGGTGGGAGGGAGATGCAAGAGGGAGGAGATATGGGGATATACATATATGTATAGCTGATTCACTTTGTTATAAAGCAGAAACTAACACACCACTGTAAAACAATTATACTCCAGTAAAGATGTTAAAAAAATAAACTTAAAAGCTTTTGCACAGCAAAGGAAACCATAAACAAAATGAAAAGACAACCTAGGGAATGGGAGAAAATATTTGAAAATGATGTGACCAACAAGGACTTAATTTCTAAAATATACAAACAGCTCACACAACTCAATATCAAAAAACAAACAACCCAATCAAAAAATGGGTGGGGCTTCCCTGGTGGCACAGTGGTTAAGAATCCTCCTGCTAAGGCAGGGGACATGGGTTCGAGCCCTGGTCTGGGTAGATCCCACATGCCGTGGAGCAACTGGGCCCGTGAGCCACAATTACTGAGCCTGCGCGTCTGGAGCCTGTGCTCCGCAACAAGAGAGGCCGCGATAGCGAGAGGCCCGCGCACCGTGATGAAGAGTGGCCCCCGCTTGCCACAACTAGAGAAAGCCCTCACACAGAAACGAAGACACAACACAGCCACAAATAAATTAATTAATTAATTTTTTAAAAAATGGGTGGAAGATCTAAATAGACATTTTTCCAGAGAAGACATACAGATGGCCAACAAGCACATGAAAAGATACTCAACATCACTAAGCACAGAAATGCAAATCAAAACCACAATGAGGTATCACCTCACACTGGTCAGAATGGCTATCATCAAAAATCTACAACTAATAAATGTTGGAGAGGATGTAAAGAAAAGGGAACCCTCCTACACTATTGGTGGGAACGTAAATTGGTGCAGCCACTATGGAAAACAGTATGGAGGTTCCTTAAAAAACTAAAAATAGAGCTACCATATGATCCAGCAATCCCACTCCTGGGCAAATACCTGGAGAAAACTCTAACTCAAAAAGATACATGCACCCCAATGTTCACAGCAACACTATTTACAGGGACTTCCCTGGTGGTCCAGTAGTTAAGACTCTGTGCTTCCACTGCACGGGGTGCGGGTTCAATCCCTGGTCAGGGAACTAAGATCCCACAGGCTGCGAGGCAACGCCAAAAAATAAAAATTAAAAAAAGAAAGAAACCAGCTTAACCCAACTTCTTAAAGATACAAATTAGTTTGATATTTTTGTGTTATATTTTCAGTATATTTATGATCTAAGTTCTGTACTTACCCCATGCAAGGACACGATACAACGTGGTTTTCAATGGCAGACAAGATCTAAAAACCAAAAGAAAAGTTAGAACCTTGGAAGAACAAAGGTTTTACATATTTTTATGACATATTCCATAATCTAACAATTATCATTGACTTAGGCAAGGATCTTAATATTACAAATCTGCAAAAAGTTTTCTCTGACTAGTTTACATATCTGTTAGAACATTTTGGATTTTATTTTCCTTCAAAAAATTTCACACACAGGAAATTCATGGGTCTTTAATCTCTTTCATAAAAAGATAATTTGAATTCAATTATACTTTACAAGATTGTTAGAACTGGGTGCTGAGAAAAGATTGAAGACTAATTCTGAAAATACAGCATTGCTTAGTTCATTTTGGATAAGAGTTAAAAATAAATATCCTGAGCTTGCTGAAATTGCCTTAAAATAACTTGTTCTACTTTCCTCACCACCCATATGTAAGATTGACCTCTCTACCATGAGTGTTATTAAAACAAAACATAAACATTTTAGATATGCATTATGCCCTATGAGGAGTGGTCTCTAGTTAATAAGCAAGAAGCAAGCTCATTTGTAACATTAGAAATTCAAATACTGATATATACAATGTTCGTTTAAAAATGTGCATAGGCATTTAATATGAGGAATTACTACTTCACTCAACTTTTGTTTAGCTGTGATTGTGGAATAACAAAAAGTTAGGTGTAATACTAATTATATTAATCACCTACATGCATACACTTTCATAAACATGTCTGGTTTCTGTAATTCTTTTGCTTTTTATGCTATATTTGATTTGATTATATTTATTGAAATATAATTGATGTCTCTTGAATCTAATAAAACAGGCTTGGATTTTATGTCTTTTTTATTTTAGTTTTATAGGATTTTATTGTATTTTTACAAAAGTATCAATATGCTATGAGCTGGAAGTTTTTTAACGTCTAATAATTTACCACAGATAGCTGATGGAAATATCTTTCCTTGTTTTCCTTTAAGAACATAGATGGAATGCACTGGGCTGCGGCAGAGGAGGTAAGTTGAAAATCAAGTTGACAAGGAGAAAAATGTTAAGAATAGAGCAGAAACTAATTATTAGAGAAACGCAAATCAAAACTACAAAGAGATATCACCTCACACCAGTCAGAATGACCATCATCAAAAAATCTAAAAACAATAAATGCTGGAGAGGGTGTGGAGAAAAGGGAACCCTCCTACACTGCTGGTGGGAATGTAAGTTGATACAGCCACTATGGAGAACAGTATGGAGGTTCCTTAAAAAACTAAAAATAGAGCTATCATATGATCCAGCAATCCCACTCCTGGGCATATACCCTGAGAAAACCATAATTCAAAAAGAGTCATGTACCACAATGTTCATTGCAGCTCTATTTACAATAGCCAGGACATGGAAGCAACCTAAGTGTCCATCAACAGATGAATGGATAAAGAAGATGTGGTACATATATACAATAGAATATTACTCAGCCATTAAAAAGAATGAAATAATGCCATTTGCAGCAACGTGGATGGACCTAGAGATTATCATACTAAGTGAAGTAAGACAGAGAAAGACAAATATCATATGATTATGGCTTATATGTGGCATCTAAAAAGAAATGATACAAGCGACCTTATTTACAAAACAGAAACAGACTCACAGACTTAGAGAACGAACTTATGGTTACCAGGGAAGAAGGGTAGCAGGTAAGGATAGATTGGGAGTTTGGGATTGACATGTACACACTGTTATATTTAAAATAACCAACAAGGGAAAAAGAAGAATGAATAAACAACCCGTGGTATATTAATGAAATATTACTTAGCAATAAAAAGGGTAAAACCACTTGTGCAATTCAGTAAGATAGATGAATCTCACAAACATTTTGCTATGCAAAACAAGATGGACAAATTAGTGTAAATACTGTATGATTTCATTATTATTGAGAAAAATTTGAATATAGGCTTTGGATTAGAAAAAAAAAAGAAAAGAGCAGAAACTAATGATTAATTATAAGGAATCTTGCCACCAAGGAACAAGAAGAGGCCAGAGACCTGTTGGGCCTTGGGAGAAAGCTTTGGCTTCTGCTTCCAGATACCACTTGGAAGGAGCCCTTCAGCATTCCCTTGGCTCCGTGGAGAAGCGCTCAGAGATTTGGTAATAGATTCTCCACACTCCAAACAACATACACAGAAAATACAAATCCTCGACAGCTGCACACATGAAACCTCTAACTTCTGTATTACTGGGCACCTCTTATGAACCAGGCACTTTATAAGAATCGACTCTATACTCCTTACAATCACCCAATGAGCTCAATGTTCTTAGCCATATTTTGCAGGTGAGATAAATGAGACCCCAAGAATGTAAGGAAGTTACTTACCCTCCAATCCACCATCTCTTCTCTTACTACGTCATCGTCCCACCCCAGCTGCCCCTACCACCCTTTGCCTGGATTCTGCTCGTCTTTCATAACCCAGCCTAGACCTGTGGTTCTCAGCTTGGGCTTCATCTTGCAATCACCTGAGGAGCTTTAAAAAAGCATTGCTATCTGGGTGCCACGCCCAGGGAGTCTGATTTTAATTGATCTAGCATGTGTCCAATTAAATCATGATTACTCAGCTTTTAAAAATCCTACATAATTCTAATGTTCACCCAAAGCTGAAGACTGGTGGCCTAGACAGTATCAAAGCTGAGTTAGGGGCCACTTTTCTGTGAGCCTACAGCACCTTATCTTTATTCAGTCATTCCTTTTTTTTTAAATTACCTGTTATCAAATTTAACTTCATGGTATTGTTATTGCCTGTTGCCCACTGTAGGTGTTAAACCATTGAAGGCAGGGACTTTCCTGTTCATGTTTGTTCATTCATTCCTTCACTAACTTAGCAAGTACTTATTGAGTATCTACTATGAGTCCAGCTCTGCGCTAGTAGGTGGTAACACAACAGTGAACAAGGGGCCACATACACTCAGAGTTTACTGAAGGAAACAGAATAAGAAGACAATGTATGTGTTCTTGTTTTCTACTGCCATGTAACAAACAACCCAAACTTAGCGGACTACAGTGTGTGTCTCAGCCTGCGAGTTCAAGCTCTTTCCAGAGCTGTGCCAACAGCTGCCTCTTGGGCACCCCTCACCTAGGAGTGCACAGAGCAATGATACAGCCTGCCCTCAGGAGGATGCATCTGGAAAAAGGTCTGGAAGAGGGGTAAGAACCCTTTAGCCAAGGGATTCTTGTGTCCCAGGTATCTTGATCAGGACTGGCTACATCATGTGCGTGGCCCAGTGCAAAATGAAAAGGCACACAAAGCAGGAAAAAAGTGCTGAGGGTCCTAAAATATAAAGCTTGTTCCTTTCTTCCACAGTCTCCCGCAACTTGCCATGGTGTTGTTTATTTGCTATTTAGTACCATTCTAAGAAAAATTAAAATTTATAATTATTAGCATGACTTTTACCATTCATCTTTATACTGTGCAATGCCAGTTTGAAATGCAAATATAAGAGTTTTTAACTCATATGAAGAATCATCAAAATTATATAATTCCTATTTTATAACCAGTATGTACATTTGTATCTCATTCTTACCAGAACAATGGAAAGCCTGTGCAAAATTAACTCAACCATTTCTATTTCACTTCTTGATATATGCACATTCTACCAGTACTCTCTACCTTCAGGTAGAACTAAAAGGAATAGGAATTATGAGCTTTTCCCTTTCCTTCTATGTCTTCATTTTCAGCAAAAGTAGTTCATTAATACAGGAAAGTAAGTGAGTAAGAAAGGATATGATAGGGTTCCTTGGTCATTTGTGCTTTCTTAGAATTGCCCTCTTGCTGCATTTGAAGCACATTCTAGTTCAAATAGGAAGCCTGGCTTCTCCAGGTTGTTTGTGCCCTCACTTCCTTAGTCACAGATGTAACACATTCACCCGGTACTTGCCTTGAGTCTCACTGAACTCCCACACGTGTAGGCCCACCAGAATCCTGCACTCACGGGGCACTGCAAACGCTATTTGCTAAAGCGGTGGCCATGAGCAGCAGAGATGGATGATATAGGAGATACAGTGTATCTCCTCTGCTCACGTGCATGTCCACTGTCCCATTCGACTTCATCCACAAAACACAAGTTCTAAAATAAAATTATTAATTATTTCAAGACAGTAACAGCAGAGCATTACATCAAGGGTGGACCTTTTTTATTATTTTTTAAAATTTATTCAAGTATAGTTGATTTACAATGTTGTGTCACTTTCTGCTGTACAAAGTGATTCAGTTATACACATATGTATACACACACACACACACACACGTATATATATATACACACATTCTTTTTCATATTCTTTTCCATTATGGTTTATCACAGGATATTGAATATAGTTCCCTGTGTAGGGTGGACCTTTCTGAGCACAGGGCCCTGTATGACTGCACAGGTGGCATGCCCATGAAACTGGCCCTGACCAAGAGTTTGGTCTAGAAGGGTGGGGGAATAGGCTCTCAATGCACACAAGCTCTCAGTGGTGAGCTTCTCGGCGGGCACATTTCCTTGGTCCCATGGACTCCGCACCTCCTGGTGAGGGCTGTGACCAAAAGAAGACCCAAGTGGGACCTTCCCTTGGGCAGGTTCCAGGGCAGGAACCCTGTTCCTTGTGCCAGGTCTAAAAGTAAAACAGATGCTGACTTCCACTCCAAAAGGAAAGATGGTGAGAGTGACAGGTTTGGGGCTAAGAGTTACTGTGTCCTCAACCAAACATACTGTCCAGACTTAATACATATTCATGAATAAATGAATGCACACTGGGAATGCAGGCTTACACTCAAAGACAACTCTCCCTCCTGTTCATTAAAACGTGACTTTACATGGGCCCTAATTGTGTACCATTCATTGTGTGCTATCACACCACACAAAGAACCACCAAAGCACCATCTTTCATCTTCCTCTTTACATATATAATTTTTTTAATTACCCAAACTAACAAAATACTGAGCTCTATGCTTTCTTGCCTCAATTATGTTTTTCATCATTATATTCCTTCTTCAACCTTGAGATTTACTTTTCTTCAATTGCATTCCCCACATCTGGGTTACAAACCATTCTGTTGATACAGTAAATGCATATGATAAGGAAATGTGCATTTTAACTCTCTAAAACTCAGGCAATATTTGAACAAACAAATCACAAGGCCATTCAAAAATCACTTTTTTTCATTGAGTAGATTCATACAGAACTGGTAAGGAGTTAACACTAAGGAAGAGAAGTTGCTCGCCCACATTTCTTTTCTTGATGAACTGGGCTGAAATATTTGAATCCCATTGTATGCATTTTTTCAGTTTGGTTAGGACAAAGAATCTGCTTAAAATGTCCACACCAAATAAAAATATTCATACATCTGCTGAAAGAAAATAACCCACTAACGAACTTTGAACTTTAACAGGAGTGAGACTTACCATTGCCACCTGCCCTGTTCACTTTCACAGGTCTAATAGGTTGAATAAATATTGCCTCTAGTTTCTCTTTCTGTTTTGACTTTCGTGTTTTAACCAGGTACCTTGTACTTGGTCTCGAAAATCTCAATGAATGCCTGGGAGTACCTAACCTTTATAAAGAAAAAATAATATTATTTCCTACTCTACTTTGAAGGCTTCAGAAACTCTCACTTTACTTTCATGACTGAATTCTCTCAACCCTGGGCTTTTTTCTTCAAAAAGGTGGGTCTTGGTTCATAGACCTAACTCTTGTCTAGTTCACATATGTAATTTTCATTGCCTTCAACAATTCTAAAGCAGTCTAATCAATAGAGATAATCCTGGATTTTTAAAAAGCTATGCTAATTGCTCTAATTCCTTTTATTCACTAAATCCTCCTTTGTTTCACCCTTCCTTGAAAGAGAATGGTAATTTTTCTTTCAGAATCAATCAACTCTCCCAGAGTCATTGAAGATTCCAGAAAAGGCTGTCAGGTAAAATTTTTATTTTATCTTAACTTCTTTCCATATTCATTGATCCCACTAGCTCAAAGACACAAAAACAAGACTGGATCTGAAAAATAAAATAAAATACTGCCACCAGAGCACAAAGTAATTAGTTCACCACCTCTAGTGCAAGTGGTTGGCCTGTTTTTGATGCATAGGAAGCTCTCACTCGTGATTTGCTGATTCTTTGATTGATGTTAAAAAAAACAAGTGCCTGAGAGGAAATTTGAAAAATTCCTATGATTGTATCCCTTCCAACTGTATGAAATACATGATTTTCTATAAATCACTTTCAAAATATGTTGTGTCATTCTCAGGTTTCAGAGAAAGGCAATTTGGACCAGTTCTCCAGCAATTTGTGAGGAAATGTGACCGATGACAAAGCAGTTCAACAGCAAATAACATTCACAAACATTTAGTGAAAAGTAGCTACGGGCCAGCGACCTTACTAGGCACCCGACATATAAGGACACATATGATCGAGTCCTTGACTTCTAAGAGTTTACAGTGAAGTGGAAGAAATAGTAGTATAAATAATCGTCCTGAAATGTGCAGAGTTATAAGCCAAGTATGTGCAGAGTAGTACAGGGGCATAGAGGCCCAATATCAGTAGATGGAGATTCAGTAGAGTGGTTAAGAGCAGAGGTTCTGGAGTCAAACTGGATTTGAATCCCAGATCTGTGACTCACTGTGTGATCTTGCAAGCTACTTTGCCTCTCTATGTCTCAGTTTCCTCCTCTGTAATAGTGATAACAACAGTACCTATTTCATAGGGTCACTGTGAACACTAAACAAGTAACTGAGAAAAGTGTCTGGAACATAGCACTCAATAAATATTATTCATTATTAATATTATCAGGTTATACATAAAAGAGAGCCTGAGACTTGACCTACAAAAGTAGACAGAGGACCACCTATAGGAGTGGGATAGGGAGGGTGGGAGGGAGACGCAAGAGGGAGGGGATATGGAGATATATGTATACATATAGCTGATTCACTCTGTTATAAAGCAGAAACTAACACACCATTGTAAAGCAATTATACTCCAATAAAGATGTTTAAAAAAAAAGTAGACAGAGAAATACAGGCTTCATGTTATAGGCATGTTTGGTGCATCCCAAGTTAACTCTGTGGCTGGAGAACAGATTAACAGAATGGAAATGTGAGAACAGCACACACTGCTCTGGACTATGACATACATGAATCTTAGTTCTGCTACTCACTCACTAGCTGGGCACCCGGGCAAGTTAACCTGGCATGAAAACAGTAGGTGCTCAATACACGGGAACCAGTGTTACTAGGAGCGTATAGGAGAAAATGCCTTGAGATTGGCACTGAAAGTCTGGCTCAGTTTAGATTGTGGAGGGCATATACGTTTCATGTGTTACTCAACTATTGCTGCAGTAATGCTGTATAACGAACAACCCCAAAAATGTTAGTAGCTTATGACAACAAGCATTTATTTTCGAACTCACAGGTGGGTCACCTGAGGTTTGGCTTATTTGGGTTCAATTTTGCTGGGCCTACTTGGGTTAAGCTGGGCTTGGCACCAGGCTACAGACCAGTTCTGCTCCACATGTGTTATTCTGGGACCTGTAGCCACCTGTACAGAGCATACACTTCTGGGCATGCATTTCTCTTGACAATAGCTGAAGCCAGAGAGGGGGACCCAAACCATATAAGCACATTTAAAGTCTGCTCACATCACATCAGTCAAGATTCCACTGACCCATGCAAGTCAATGGGAGAGTATACTGAGTTCACATTATGGCAAGTATTGCAAAGTCACATGGCAAAGGCTGCGGATGTATAATTCTATTATAGGGAGAGTGAAGAATTAGAAACAATAATGTGTATAACTGAATCTCTTTGCTGTACAGCAGAAATTAACACAACACTGTAAATCAACTATACTTCAATAAAATAAATTTTAAAAAAAGAATTAGGAACAACAATCCAATCGACATGTTTAGGAGTTTTCATTCATTCTCTAGATTAAAAGATCCATGAAAGATATGTTAAGGAAATGAAATGATTAGATCTAAATTTTGGAATGTTCATCCTGGTGGTTGTATGGTAGGTGAATGGGGTGAGGAAGGACTGGAGGCACTGGGACAAGTGCTTCTAATTCATGGGCTGGACCTGGACCATGACCATGACCATGACCATGACCATGACCATGACCATGACCATGGTTAGGATATGGGATCACATGAAGACGATAAATGTGACAAAAAATTGATGAGTTAGGATTAGCAAGACTTGGTTGCTAACTAGATATGGCATGAGTGGCAGGGGGCAGGGTTGGTGAGAAAAAAAGGTAGAGGTGATTCAGAAGTTCCTCAGTTAGACAACTAGAAGGATGGTGATGTAATCCTGAAAGAGGGAGGGTTAGAAAGAGCACTTTTTTGAGGAAGAGTACGTTGGAAGATAGTGAATCCAATTTTGAACGGTGTGGTGGCTTTGTAATATATCAGTTTACCTAAATTAATCTCTATTTCCCAGAATTCCTTTCTCTGAATGTTTCTGGTTAGGGTTGGTCACCAGAGAAATTTTGTGTGAGATTCATAAGGTGATGTTGTTTTGTTACACTTGGAAGGTCAGTGCAGGGGCCCCAGGCGATGCTGCGGTTCATGCACATCGTCACTTACGTGTCGGCTCACTGGTTGGGATGGGGCAGCAGCTGGGCCTGCAGGTGCTCCACCTTCCACCTTATCCACCTTCTGCTTTTCTGACTCCTGGACCTGGTGTATGATTAACTTCATAGCAAAGGATGCCAGCTTCTCCCGTAGGACACCCACATCATCAAAGTTGTAGGGATAGGCCATGAGAGACTGACACGGGCTGTAGTCCTTTCTCATGGGCTCCTATTGGTCCTTTGATCCACCCCATTTTACAGCTATCTTCCCTTCCTAATTGCCTACCCTGCTGACTTCAAGCTTCAGAATCCAGTGTAGAGACCACAGCCTCACAGAAACCATTTACCAACTTCAATAAGTGTAACATATCAATTCCCTGTAAGAAATCATATATATGTGCCTTCCTAGTGGTTCTGTGTCTCTGATGAAACCCTGACTGATACAGATAGGTTGAGTCTGACATGCCAGTGGTAAATCTGCACAGAAATAAGAAATATGGTCTACACTTAGAAAAGTAAGCAAAAATGTATATTTGATTATATACTTGGCTAGGAAGTGGGAGTTGATGATACAGGAATAAATGCATTTCATTAGAGACTGTTTAAAGTAAAAAGGGAGAATTCCTGAAGACAGAGTGATGGGGAATTCCAATATTCAAGGATCTGGAAGAGAGAAGAAGAATCAGGAAAAGGCAAGCAACAATCAAAGAGATAAGGAGGAAATCAGAAACAAGGGATGGTCTGGAAGCCACAAGATGAAGTATTTGAGAAGAATGGGATATCCCCTGGGCGTCCTAGCCCTGCACAAAAGTCAAAGATAATGAGAAGAAGATGATAAAGGGCTGCTGACTTCTAGAATTAAAAGGGCTACAGTAGGTAGAAATAGCTTTGAGGTAGAATCTGCTCTCAAAGCCTTGGTAGGAGGTCAAGGAATAGATAAGGCATCTGTTTTTCAGGGTTCGGAGGCATGGTGACAATGTCAAGAGAAGACAGCAATTTGAACCTATTTATATTCAGAGGGGAGGGAGCAGACTGGAGATCAGGACTCCAGAGAGAATGAGGATAATGGATGTGAGGGGTGCTGTGACACAGGATATGAAGAAGCGCCTGTGTAGAGAGGGTAGCCTTGATCGAAGCCATTAGAGACAGTGTTTCCTCCAAGGCTGGAAGGAAGGAGGGAAGGATAAGGTTGACAGTGTATGGGAATTACTTGATAAGTATTAACTCCTTAGTAAACTACGAACCATACCATTATAGCTGTAAGGGCTTTTTTTTCTAATCTGCATAAAAGCACCATATTCATACTTGACTGTCAGCCTGTGGGACTGCATCCACCCAGAGGGGGCACCTTTTCTAATTTGCACAAAGACGCTATACAGGCCAGCACTGGTGCTGCCTTAACTCTAGCTTCAAAGGAAACTGGAAAGCATATTTCTGGCTTATACTTTAGGGAGATCGGAGCATAGAAAGGGTGTTCCAAAGATTCTGGGAAGCTAAGAAAGCAAAACAAATATTCTCTGTGACTATCTAGTAAGCTAAAAAGAAGGAAGATTTGAAGAGAACAGTAAATGTCTGAAGTAGCCATTAGGAAGAGAAATAGAAATTAAGTAAAATGATTTCTCAGCAATATGAGCACCCAAATAAGATTGAAGCTCAAAAATTTATAATTCATTTGTTCACTTAATTATTCAACAAATATTTATTAAATGCCACATGCCAGGTACTATTCTAGCCACTGGGAACCCATTGTGGAGATGGTGATGATGATAAATGTTTTGGAAAAAAATGTAGCCAGCTTAGGGGATTGAGAGAGGTGGAAACAAATAATGCAAGCTTAGGTGGGATTTTCAGGGAATGCACTCAAAGGAAGTAACATTTGAACAGAGCCCTGATTATAGTGATGGAGAAAGCTATATAAAGTTTGCCCCAAAAAGATGTTTCAGGCATAGGTAGCAGCAAGGCCAAAGTCTCTGAAGGCGAAATGAGTTTGGTGTGTTTGAAGAACACCAAACTGGCCACTGTGACTGTAGCAGTTGGCTTGGCCAGGGGAGGGAGAAATGGTAGGAGATGAGGTCATAAGGTAGGCGGGCCTGAATTATGTAGGGTCTTGTAGGCCATGGTAAGGAGATTACATTTTAAGTGGGAGGAAATCTGTTGTAGAATTTTGAGCAGGATAGTGACATGATTTGATGGCACTGGTGGCTGGATGGAGCATCAGCTATAGGTGGGCAGCAGTGGAAGCAGAGAGACTAGATCACAAGGGATTACAGTGGCGGAGGTGAGAGATCCAGCAGCTAGGAGAGGATTTGAGCTGTAAGAAATTCTGTTGGTTTGGGCTGCTATAACAAAATATCAGACTGGGTGGCTCAAACAACAGATATTTATTTCCCACAGTTCTGGAGAATGGGAATCCCCTGATCAAAGAGCCAGCAGACTTGGTTCTTGGTGAGAGCTCTCTTCCTGGCCGCAAGACAGCTACCATCTCACTGTGGGCTCACATGACCTCTTCTTTGTGTATAACCAGAGAGAGAATTCTGGTTTCTCTTTTTCTTATAAGGATACTAATCTTGTTCTGGGGGCTCCACTCTCAAGACCTCACTGAAACATAATTACCTCCCCAGAGCCCCACCTTCTAATATAATCACATTGGCGGGGGGGGAGTTAGGGCTTCAGCATATAGATTTTAGGGGAGACGCAAACATTCAGTCCATAACAGAAGTAGCTAGATTATAGACATAATCTGATGGATCCGATAAGAGATGTAAGAAAAAGAGTAATCCAAGATAACTCTTAGGTTTTGGGCCTGAAAATTTGAGGGAATTATGTGAGTAGTATGCTGGAAAATGTTTAACAAATGTCACTCTGCGGGAGGAAAAAAGTCCTTATTTGTAGCATTTGCCAATCTCCATGGTGTAAATACTCCTCTCATGGCCGATTTTGAGCTATTGATGTGGCTTCACTGAACACAGAGTTGAGAAGAGATGTTAACTTTTGAACATAGCTCTTTGACAATTTAACTTCAGTCTAAAGACAAAAAGAACTGCAAACTAACCTTGAATTTTAGTGGATGGGTTTCATTTTGATTTTCTTAATGGTATGGGTTTGCAATTCTGAAACTTTTCAATGTGTGTTGTAGGATTCAGCAAATGAGTAAATATACTTACGATACTGGGAGCCAGGTGTCTCAGTATTGAAGAAGGGAAATATAAATATGGATTGAGTAAAGACTAGGAAGAATATTTTGATGGTGAATTGGAATGAATTCCAATTCTTTCAGTGCTCTGTCCACTGTAAGGGAAGCAAAACACCATAATAGCAATGAGAGCATCTAGCACCAATCTTTGTTTCTAAATATCATTTTCACTAAAAGGAATCAAGGATCCTTGGACAAATGACTGATTCCAGGGCTAGGACACAGAAAGTATAAGATGAGCCTGAAACGTTATTTTGTGTGTATGTGCCAGAAAGAAAGTATTCAGAAAATTATGGTGTACATCAAAAGTACACAGGAGTCAGCCTAAAAAGGATTCCACTGGCCAAACCTGGGACAATTTAACATTAAAATATATCATGATAGCAATGTATAATAACCTACTGAATAAAACAAAAATCTATAATACCGATAGATAGATAAAAAAGCTCTTTTTTACATGCTAACTAATACCAACTAATAAATCTAGATGGAATGATGACTTCAAAAGCCATCATTTTGCACCAAGAATGGGACAGACTGATATTAAGTGCCTCTTGGTATGGTGTACCAAGGAGGAGAAGGAGGAAGAGGAAAAGGGAGAGGGAGAGGGGGGAGGTGGGAGAGGGAAAGGGGGGGGAGGAGGGGGAGGAGGGGAGGGGGAGGAGGAGGAGGATTTAGTTCTACTCTTTCAATGTTTCTGTAAAGTTAAAGTTATTTTAAAATAAAAAGTTAAAAGGCAAGAAAGAGAGACCCACTATGTTAAAAGCCACTTGAGAATTGACTTTTGGATTTAACAAGCTAGAGGTCCTGAGTAACCGTAACAGGAGAGATTTCAGCAGAGTGCTGGGGAAGAAAACATAACTGGGCTCTGCTGATAAGAGGGTGGGAGATTACGAAAGAATCAAGTGAGAGAGGTCTCCTTCAGGGAGTTTTGCTTAGCTGAACGGGAATACGTAGTTAAGAGAGGGTTGTTTTTTTGTTGTGTTTTGTTTTAATGAGACATTTTAAATATGTGATGGGCACGTTTCTATGATACAGTAGCAAAAGAAAAAGGGATGATACATGACAAAGGGATAAATGACAGAAGAAAATCACTAAGGAGGCACAAGGGGACAGGATCCAGGGATAAGCAGACCACCTGGTCCTAGTGGGAGTTCAGACATTTCATCCACGGTACAGGAAGAATACATGGGCAAGTGGTGGAGAGACGCGGCCATTCTCTTCATTTTGTTTCTCATACTTCAGTGTAATTCAAACTGAGAGCACCAGCTGAGAGTGAGGAGGCAGCAGGGGTGTCGAACATTTGAGGAGAAAGAAGAAGGTATTTTTAATTAGCTCAGAAGAAGGGGGAGGGAGTTAACTGCTGAATGTATCAGGATGGCTCAGCAGTGCTGAGCCCACTTCAGATTTCTTTTTATCATAAATAAAGGAGCAACTCAGCACAACTTCCACACCCCGTAAGGAGAACTAGGTAATTCAGTATAATGCTCCAGACAAAAAAGCTGGACAAAATATTTTTAAAGTCTTCTTAAAAGCATCAAGTAGGTAACTAAATCGTGATGAGAGACTTATCTGAGAGGAAATTCAGAAAGGTGACGGCAGCCTCTCGGCTGCTTTGGCTCTCGGGGGCCACTGTTAGTCCTGAGCAGGCAGCTGAGACAGCGAATTAGGCTTTGACAGATTCTCAGGGCTTGGAAGATGAAAGTCAGAGCCCAGGGCCTGTCAAGGGTGAGGCCCCTGGTAAACCACTCAAGGAGTCAGAAAAAGCCAGAAGCAAACCTACCATGAACTTGCAGCCCAGACTCAAGTCATCCGAGAGGATCAGAAAAGTTTCTGCCCTGAAACTGGATAGAGTGATCTTGAATTGCTAGTGCCCCCGTGCCCCCGGCAGCAGCAAAGAAAATTCTCTGTGGGGAAAATTATGCTTTCAAATATAATCTGAAGCACAGTGTCAGGTCCTCCATTACAGCACCGTCACCTACCTTCCCAGCCATCTCTTCTCAGCCTTCCCCTTTCCACGCCCCATCCCTACTGCCCATCCAGCCTTCAATGGACCCCTGCAGTTTCTGTTCTGCTTAACAGGTTAGTTTTCTACCTTTCCTTATGTCCTCATCCTTGTCTAGAATTCCCTTCCCACCACTTTTTTTTTTTTAGTGAGGTACAATTGACATATAACATTATACTAGTTCCAGTTTTACAACATAATGATTCCATATTTGTACATATTGTGAAACGATCACAATAAGTCTAGTTAACATCCATCACCATATTTTGTTATGAAAGTTGTTTTCTTGTGATGAGAACCTTTAAGATCTACCCTCTCAGCAACTTTCAAATATGCCTTACAGTATTATTATTATTATCTTTTTTTTTTTTTTTTTGGCCACACCGCCCGGCATGTGGGATCCTAGTTCCCTGACCAGGGATCAATCCGTGCCCCCTGCATTAGAAGTGCAGAGTCTTAACCACTGAACCGCTGGGGAAGTCCAATATTAATAACTATAGTTACCACGCTATACATTACATCCCCAGGGCTTAATTATTTTATAACCGGAAGTTTGTACCTGTTTGAACACCTCCACCCACTTTTTGTTTTTTTTTTTTTGAAACAGTGGCTTAAACAAGATAGAAACTTGTTTCTCTTTCATTGAATAGTCCAAGGGTAGAAAGTCCGGGGCTTCCGAAGATAGAACTTCCACCTCTCGATCCAAGACAGCAGCTCCAGCTCTCCCATCTCTCAGGCAGCCATGTTCCCCACCATTTCTGCCCAAGAAATCCAAGTTCCTGTGCAGAGTCAAGCTACTCTGGTAAGCTGTCCTGGCCCCAGAGTCAGAATTAATCTGTCCCATCCCTGTTTCTTCATTCATTTGTCATTTGATTCCAGCATCTGCTGCTGCATAGTTCCGTTGTACGTTTGCTCACTCTCTGCTACTTTGTGAGTCTAGGGAGGGCAGACATCGTGTCTTGTCCACCTCTGTTCTCTGCATCATCAGCCTCACTCCCTGCACTGAGTAGGTGCTCATAAATGGTCACTGACTTGAACTGTGACAGCTAGAAAAACTGAGCTGAGGTTAAAAGTTACAGATCTTCTCTTCCAGTTTCTGGGTCTAATCAAATAATGTTCCCCGGTTTTACCCAACTTTGAAAAAGTTACTTTCAAGGTCAGGAATGAGGGAATATTCTGCCCGTTTTATTTTATGAGCAGACACAAAGATTAGGTTTGCTTTTTCCTTTTTAGTTCTCCTAACATTGAGCTGATTGATGGAAGGTAGAGGAAAGTAATAAACCTTTATTCGCAGAACTAGAAAACCTTCTCCAGCTGCCACCTCCTTCCCTCTCTGGAGACAGAGGGGGCCATTGCTATTATGAAATACACAGCAGAAGGGTGTTTTTCCAGTAATCCCTCTGGTACTCATGTACATCTTGACTACTTCTTGATAAAGATATCACCCTCTAGATAGAACCTGTCTTCAAGACAAGCAGGCCACATATACTTTTAACTATTTGGTTTCTTAAAGAGAATAGCAGTTTATAATGAAGAATGGACTCTTTCTTTCAGGACAATGATCTTCCAGCCTTAGAGGGGCAGCATACTGGGTCAGATTAAGTAGAAATTTCAGAAATAAATTCGTCATAATATTCCACACCTCAGGACTCTCCTATTCTTTCTCTCAGCCAGTAACAACTGGCCGGGACCCAGCTGATGAAGAGGGAAGCCAGGGAAGGCACGCGCCCTTGTAAGCCAGGTGGCTCTCTGTCTGGCCTGATGCTGCAGTAAAGGCCTCAGAGTCCAACTACATCACTCCTGCTGGCTGGGGATGGGTCCTCTTGCAGTTAGCTTTCGCTGCAGAACAAGCCTTCCTAGAATTGAGTGACTTAAAACCACAAACGGGTATACCTTCTGACTCTTCTGTGGGCTGGCAGGGTAGGTCTTTTTGCCTGGGCTACTTCCCTGACCTCAGTCGAGCTCGCACCATCTGCGGCCAGCTGGTGGCTCAGCAGGGCATGGATGGGCTAGGATGGCCTCACGCATGTCTTGCAACTGGCTCAGTGTCAGCCTGGGCTGAGGCGTGTGTCTCTCATCATCCAGCACGCTAGCTCAGGCTCATCCTCATGATGATCTCGGGGGTCCAAGTACAGTGAGAAGGCAAGCTCTAGCACTTGGGTTTTCAAGCCTCTGCATGGGTCAGGTCGTTGGGTAACAAAGCCGGCCCAGATGTGACAGGCTGCAAAATAAAGGCCACCTCTGCATGGAAGGATCTGCAAGGCCACATCGAACAGGGGCACGCATACAGGGATGGGAAAAATCTGAGGCTGTTTTAACAATATTCCACACACAGGCCCTAGCCTCCACCACCTTCAGCCATCTGAATTATTTCTCCTTGGTCACTCTCCCAGAAGGTAACAGCAGAAAAACAAGCGATTGAAAAAAGAAGGTGGCGCCGACTGCCTTTCATGGAGCCCTTGCACGTTGGCACCTTGTTGGGTTTGCTGCACGCCGCCTGGGAAGGCAGTCAAAGCAGACACCTGGAGACAAGAGACAGAGCATGTGCTGGGAGTGCAAAAGCTCCGTGCAGCTCCACTCATCTGGAGGGAGAATGGGAGAGGCTGGGTGGCCCAGTTCCTGAGAAGTAGATGGCTGAGGGGGTGAGCAGGCCTCGGCTCCTCCCTCCTTTCCCTCCATCAACTCAGGGGTGTCAGAGTCACCCCAAAGCCACATCTCCTGGAAAAGTGGACAGCGTGGTTTAAAAAGTAGATGACTGCACACAAAAACTTCATTTTAGGGATTTGCCTCATGGCACAGTGGCTAAGACTCCACGCTCCCAATGCAGGGGGCCCAGGTTCGATCCCTGGTCAGGGAACTAGATCCCACATGCCGCAATTAAGAGTCCGCATGCCGCAACAAAGGAGCCCACGTGCCTCAACTAAGGAGCCCGCCTGCCGCAACTAAGACCCGGTGCAACCAAATAAATAAATAATTTTTTTAAAAAAATAAGTTAAAAAACTTCATTTTAAAAAGAGTAGTTTTAACATTTTACATTTAACATTTTATTTGGAGGTGGTTTCAAGCATACAGAAGAACTGCAAGAACATGAACAGTACATAGAACTGCTGGCCCTTTATCCAAAGTCGCTTATTGTTAACATCTTGCCTTGTTTGCTTTATCATCTGTACTCTAATCCCCTATATATATATATATACATACACATACACACACACACACACACACACACACTCTCTATATATATAAATATACGCTCTCTCCATTGCTCTCAAATGATTTTATAGATACACACACACACATATATGTGTCTGTATATATATGTGTACACACACACACAGTAAACCATCTGAGACTGAATTGTCTACACTGTGTACCCTAAATACTTCAGTATATATTTGCTAAGTCTATCTTCTCAAACACCCTTGAAAATTCAGAGAACAAACACTGAAGAGGGGCCCCGCTGTCCAGCCGTAGGAAGCCCCGAGCAGGGCACCACACTCTCCCACCTGCTCTCCCTTCTCCTCTGAGGCCTTAAGAGCCTCCCTCTCTCCCCTTCTAGGAGGGCAACACAGCAGGAGGAGAGGCAATAGAAAGAGACAGGGAGGGATGGGCCATTTAGCCGCAAGAGAAGTGAGCAGGGAGGGAAAGATGCATGATTGCTTCTGGGAAATCAAACAATTACGGGGGCAGGAGGAGGAGAGGAAGAACACTCAAAGTTGTTTTTTATTTCACACCGCGATGGGGAGGAAGGAAAGCATTACGCTGCAAAGGAGCGCATAGGGCTGTTAGAAGACGTGGACAGACACCCCAAAGACATATTCTCTACTTGATTAATTTGCTTAAGACTGACTTGCAAGGAAGTCTCGCGAAGCCTTAAAAACTAGAGGCATCTCAGTAGTATGCATTGAAAATATATGGGACTTTTTCCTTCTAGAAACATTCTAGCAGCGTCTTCCTCCTTTTGAACGAACCGGCCTCGTGATGTCAGAAGCAGCGCACTCCAGCTCGGAGGTTCTCGGCTGTGGCTTGCTGGCCTCTAGTGGCCAGGAAGGAACCTCGCCGCTCCAGCTCCGCCTGGCTTCACTGTGACTTCAGCGAGGAGGGGGGGATGTGGACAGGAGTTTATGCTAAGGGTCTTAGTTACTAACCACGTGGAGGGCTTCCTGGGAATACTGGAGACTATTGGCTTCTTTATCCAAACCCCCATTTACCTGGATAACAAACTTGCTTTGGCCCAGAACAGATTATGGAGGCAGCATTTAGGCCCAGACTCGAATTCCTTGTTTCTAAGATGTAGATAATATTCTAAAGATAATGCTTTCCAGTTTCTCTGGTGAAAGGTGCAAAAGTAGATGGCAGGTAAGATAGGTTTGGAGCAGACTCGTGAGCATGTGAGGAGGAAAATCAAATGGAAATAATGTAAAGCAAACAAGTGTGTAAACTCTCAAGGAGGATATACATAGACAGCATTATTTTTGGAAAAGCTCAGTGATCACGTGGCCTCCGTAATAGTTTCTTGAGCAACCTTTGCAACTTCTCCGAGCTTCAGCTTGCCCATCTGGGAATAACGGTCCATCCCGCGTGTATGCGTTGCCGAGATGACACGAGTCAGAACGTGAAGGGCTTACTTTACCTTTCACTGTGCACGAGTGACACTTATTAAAGTTCTAATAAATTTAGCTATCATCATTATTTTACTGTTTTAGTCTTATTATTCTCTAGGGGATACAGTCCCGTCTTCAATTTTATGACAGACTGGGAGAATCTTTCCCTAAATTGAAATTCTACTTCACAGTTTATACAGGTCTTCAAGTACATGTTGATCCCACTTAAAGGCAGCGCCTAAAATTCCTCATAAAGTTCTCCTCAAATAGATGGAATGCTCCTTCTTCTAAGGGGAAAGATGTACTTGAATGGCCTCTTGATATGAAGATACTACAGAAGGGATCTAAGTGGACTTTGAGGGGGTTGACAAAATGGACTTCAAAGCCCTTGCAGGCCTAACATTTTAAATCACATGACTCTCTGACCTGCTTATTGCCTGCAAATTCATGAGCGGAGGTAGACAGCAGAGGAGACCAAGAGACACATCTCCGCACAAGCCCATGGTTGACCCCGCCCTCCACTCTGGAGGGAAACTCCGTTCTTCCTCCTCAGAGACGGGCACTCCAGTCCCTCCCAGTCACACAGGGATGCTCCTGCAATGGCACAGAGGATGCCCGTGACAGCAGCCCCCCTCCCAGCGTCACGCGCCAAGCATGCTTTCCAAGTGGAGCAAAGATGGGCATCAGGCTGAAGTAAATCAAAATAGTAAGACTTTGCAGGATGACTGGAAAAACGAAGAGACCTAAGTAAATAACTGATAGTAGAAACTGGCAAGGATGATTTAGATGTCAATTTGATTTTTACATGATATAAATATTATAACTTTAGTATTTTGACAGAAAATAATGCAAATAATATCACATAATTTGTCAATTCTACCTAACAGCAATAGACTTAATAGAATCCTGTGATTAGTGTGCAGAGGAAGAAATGATATGTGCTTGTATTGGGACACAGAACCTACACATACTTAATTCTTTTTTGTATAAAGGTAGAATAACAAGTTGGTGAATTAACTGTAGCAAATAACAATAATGGGTCATAGGTTTCT